>NC_136421.1:244922245-245522245 GCF_052625555.1 Lactuca saligna
TTGGCCCTTATCGGATTTGTATTCGGGTTTATTGCATGATATGCTTATTGATTTACATCTTGGTAGTTAGGATGGTGATATGCTTAGTGACCTGGTTAGGCCGGTATCCTGGTATATAGGATGATGCTACGTTAGTGACCGGATAGGTCTGTATCTTAGTAATAGGATGTTGCTATGGTTAGTGATCTGTTAGATTGGTTTGACTATTATATATATGCTAGCGTATGATATGTATTTGCACATGTTTGTTGATTGGGGATTGGGTTGAGGCGGTCCTGCTTTGTGTTGAAGGTCAACATACCTAGGGCGGTCTTGATAAACTAAAGGCCCTAAAAAGGGGTTTAGTTAGGCCGAAGGCCTAGTGAGCGGTTCGGATAGGCTGTAGGCCCTGCGAGGCAGTCCAGACATGCCGAAGGCTTGAAGAGCGGTCTAGATAGGCTGAAGGCCTGCGAGGCGATCCAGTCATGCTGAAGGCTCATTATGCATACTGTTTGCTTATATGTTTATATGATATGAATATATCTGTATAATGTTGGTATTTTGGGGGTAACTCACTAAGCCTTCGAGCTTACATTTATCGATTATTGTTTCAGGTACTTCGGATGACCGGGAAGGCGAAGGCGTGACCGTACACTTCCTCGATTTTATGTTTATGATTTCTGGGAGCTCTGATATGATACTATTTTGAAAACAAATTGTAATAACTTAATGCTTTTTAAATGTTTTAAAAAGTTCAAATTTAACATGATTTTTATGGATGTTACACCAGTTGTCCAGGAGGATTCGGATTCCCAGACCATTTCGGATTTCCGAAGGGATGAAACCGTCTAACATGAAACTGAAGACACAACTACGACCTCGGAACCTCAAAACTCCACTCCCATTCCGAAGGTATCTTCTCCACCACTACCTCTATGTTAAAGACTCAATCTTCCATCAATTACGAGTTTATGCTAAAGACTCATCAGGCCACAATCAAGACTTTAACGAAGGAAAATTCTAAAGCTCTTGCTGACTTTGCGAAAGCTGTCGAAGCCTTTGAGAAAACCATTGCTGAAACGATCAAAAAAGTCCAAAAAACTACATGCTGAAGTCACTAAGTTTATGGTTGGTTTTCGAAGCTCTGCTGATCAGAACACTGAAGCAGCAAATAAGGTCATTACGAGTCTCATCACAGCTTTACAAAACAAAAAGAAGCTTTTTCTCGTGTTCTGAGTGAACTCAAATCTGACAACTCCGAGATGAATGCTTCTGCTGTTTCAAAGATCAAGCAGCTTCAACATGTTCTTGCTGACGAGAATGGCATCATATATGTTGACTGTGAAAACTGAAAAGGTCAAGATTCTTTCCCGTAAGCTCAATTGTGCGAATAAACACCTGGATGATCTGGAAAATGAGAAAGTCGTCATCAAAAGCTGCATTTCGAAAATTAATCGTTATTTGTATCGTCTGGTGGAAATTCGGGATTCAATTCTTACTGTTTCTGTTCGCCAACATCTTTCTAATAAGCTCAAGCTTGTCTTTGCAATGTTAAACCGAATTGAAGGTGTTTCGGATGGGGATGCTCTTTCGAAACAAGGGGTAGAACAAGTTAAAGAGAAAGAAGATCCTAAGTCCCAGGTTAAGAAGCCTACTGGTGAACATCATGAGAAAAAACTGAAAATAGATCCGAAGGTTAATGAAGCTTCGGGATCTAAAAGGAAAGAAAAGTTAATTGATGATGATGAAGAAGAAGAAGTTATTTTGGAAGGTGGAAATCTGGTGAGGAAGAAACATGACAAGGAGCCTGATGATATTATGATTCTTTGCAAATAACTAAAAGCAAAGGAAGCAGAAGATAGAGTTGCAAAAGTTACTCTTGCAACACAGATGCCACTGTTTCCTCCTTGGACCTTAGAGAGATTTCAGAAGGAAGCGATTGATGATCCTAGTGTCCACTGGTTGGAACCTTCGGTATCTTTTGAACTAATCAATACCGCTGATTCTCAGCTCGACTTCCCACTTACTCCGAAAGCCTTCCTATTCCGAGGTTTTGATCATATTGAGAAAGCTCCCCTTTCAGATTACAATGTTAATAATAAGCTTTTCTTATTTTATCTCAAACATGGACAACCTCACTACAAGATGTGGATCCTAAGGAAGATGGTTGATGTGAAAGTTTATGCTCCATTTCCACATGAACACTTCACAAATATCAAATTTAGGGGATTCTGTGGAGTATGTTGTACTTAATTTGATTTCACACTTGTTGATCTACCCTGTATGAATCCGAATGACTGGATATCCTTGTTTCTGATTTTATCGAAAGATGAAGTGAAGTATGAGCCAATCATTTCTCATCTGAGAAGAATGCTGATTTGCCACATTCATGAAGTTGCAAAGTTGGATGTGGAAATCGCTTCAGTGTTGAAGAAAAGACCAGTTGTAAAACCTAAAGAAGATATGACCTACTTTCAAAAGAGGAAACTAAATAAGATTAAGACAACAGATTGGAGTGTGATATATCAAAGAAGGGAGGGTGATGAAGTTCAGAAGAGCTTGTTCTTTTTATTAGACAAACATTTATACTCCACTGTTGCATTGAAACATATCATGGACTTAACTGTTGCATGCAAAGTAAACAATGATGGAGATCTGAAATGCTTCAGTGACATGATCAAGTGATATATTGTTGTTCGGAACACACTTCTGAATTTGATGATGAAGCTGTTCAAGGTTCAGAAGGTACAACAATGAATAATCTCCTTTCTTTATTTGACACAAAAAGGGAGATTGTTGGGTTATTAAAAAGTGTTGTGTCATATGTTTTGTACTTATATAGTCTTATTTATAATGGATTAGGCATGTGCATCTGAATTTATGAGTTGCTAGGCTTAGACTATTTAATGTGAATGCATGTAGAGTTATCGATTGTATTTTCCCTACTTAGCTTTCACAGAAAAGTTCACGTTAAACTCTTCTAAAGCTATTAATCTAAGCATTCAACATTATTTGATCTTCATTGTTCGCGTTATTTTGGTCACATCGTTTATAGAATCTATCGATATAAGTTTTAATTGTTTCTACAGGGACAAAACCCCAAAATTAGGGTTTCATCCCAGACTTACCTGACATCAGAAGCGCTTCTACGGATTCTATGATATTTTTGGGAATGATCGGTTATATTTTTGGCTCTCGAGTTTGAAATTGATTCTATGACAACCACGTGCACCACAACCGAGAGTTTTTTTTTTGGAAAGGGAACTTCCCTAACGAGGGTTTCCGGGCCAGCTTTCGCGCACCGACTAATCCCCCGCTGCAAACATAAAGCTTTGCCTCATGCCCTGGAGTCACTGCAGGCGAACCTCCATGACCACAAGGGCTGAGTGGTGTCAGGATTTGAACATGGGTCAATAGGTTATCCACCATATCTTCTACATGCCTTACTAAGTCACCACAACCCAAGTGGTTCACAACCGAGAGTTGTATAGTGTGTTCAGGCTCCTTTCCTTACTAATAAATGAAGGTTTTTTTTGCCACTTGTCATATTGTCCTTCATTTTGACACATGTCATTTTTCTAAGATTTTTAAAATTATTATTTTCCACTTGTCATTTTTTGAGGATTTCACATTTCTTAAAATAAAATTTTAATAAATTCTAATGGGTTATATATATGTAAAGTTAATATATTTTCACAAATGCTCCAAACAATTTGATTTATTTCATAAATGCTCCAAAAGATTACATTTTGTATGGAAAAACATTATTTTATAAAATATTTAATGTTTATATATTTTAATATTAAAATTTTACTTTTAATAAACTCGTATAAT
The DNA here is from genome assembly GCF_052625555.1 of Lactuca saligna. NCBI lineage: Eukaryota > Viridiplantae > Streptophyta > Magnoliopsida > Asterales > Asteraceae > Lactuca > Lactuca saligna. The sequence goes on from NC_136421.1 coordinate 244,926,059, forward strand.
ATACGGGTCTCACACCTAATTTTTAATATGCAAATTGACATAATGTAATATTTTCCAAAAATAAATATAAATATAAAAGATAGGGTTGGGGATGATATCTCGACAAAAGAATGCTTCATGAAAGTGGATTAGTTGAATGCCGCATGTCGGAGGCGTTTAAATTCTATATATTAGTCAACCTGCTAACACTCTTCAAAAATACCAAAAACGCCGTCACCTTTTTTTTTTTTTTTTTTCATAAAAGCGATAGTCACACAACTTTTAAGTTTTAAAGAGTCGTGTGTTTTGTAAATTACTAAATAAATAAACATTTTAAAAATTATCAGTGTTTTTTATGATAAAATTTTAAAAACTTGATGATAATATATATATATATATATATATATATATATATATATATATATATATATAAAGTTTGATTGATTATATGATGTCGACTTCTTAATCATATGATTTTTTTATGTCGGCTAACTTCTAAAACGTATATCTTATGCCAAAACTTTTTTTGTTTTTAATAAGGAATCATGACGTAATGAATTTTAATAACACACATATCTATTTCTTGACAAAGCTACTTTTATATGCTTTATAGTAACAACTTTATAGCAATTAAAGAAAAAAAAAATGCGAAGTATGGCTATGAATCATAACATTATTCCTTAGTTAATGGTCAGATCAAAATCAGTTTAATAAAGTTATATGGTAGATAAGATTAGTTGATTTGATGCGAATCCGATCATTAATAGACCTAAATTGCATTATTATTGTCTAATTGTTATTAATTTATATGCTTATGTACAAGCATATATGTTTTTAATATACCAATTAGGTAACCTTTCTTAATCTCAACATAAACTTAAATGTGCTGGTGTTAATGATAAGTAAACGAAATACAGATAAATATATAACTTGATATGATATGAACATATGATGCTATTGCTCAACATGTATGATAAGAAAATATAGAGCAGTGCAATTCTTTTAAAGAATATTAATGGGCTACTTATCATATATACCAAGTTACCCACAAGTGTTAAAAATCGAGGAAATGGTATAACTGTAAGATATTTTGGAGCCCATGATGTCTCTCTCCACCCTTCACAACTCTTTTTTGTACGTGGCTCCAACTTAAATAGATATTTATAGGATTTTGTCTTACTGTTGTAAATACGCTAACAATAACTTGATTATTATGTATTTATTCATAGAATAATTTACTAATTGTTATAAAATATGATCAAATAACAATATAAATTATAGAGTAAAGAAAGATATCAGAGTAGAAAGAACTTTTATTCCAATACTTGTGATGAATTCATCTTGTTTCTAATACATATGGCTCACCATTTATACTATCCAAATAAAAAGAAAGATGAACTATAATATGAATGCACATTATGATGGTGTATTATTACATTCATAAAACACATTGAAATGGTTGTTACTAATGCTAAATAATGATGGAGAGTTATAGGAGAAATGGAGAATCCAATGGTCATTCACAAACTAATATTTCATAACACTCCCCCTTGAATGACGATTGTATCATGCCTCGTTAAAACCTTAATAGGTAAAACCTCATGGAAAAAACCATTTATTAAGGAAAAAGAATACATGATTAATAATAGATATTTGGAACAATTGCCTCATTAAAAACCTTGCTAAGAAAACCCAGTGGGAAAAACATAGCTAAGGAAAAGAGTACAATGTGTTTCCAACTCCCCCTGATCATCACATCACTTGATTTCCTTAAAGCGTCGCATTCCAATATTTTGTACCATGTTTTCAAATTTGGATGTAGGGAGCGCTTTAGTGAACAAATCTACCAAGTTGTTACTTGATTGAATTTTATGGATGTTGATGCCACGCTCTTTTTGAAGATCATGAGTAAAAAAAAAACTTTGGTGATATATGTTTAGTTCTGTCTCCTTTGATAAACCCTTCCTTGAATTGGGCTATACAAGCCGCATTATTTTTATATAGTATGGTTGGAGCGTCCCTATTAGAAGTTAGACCACAACTCTCACGAATGTGATGAGTTAAATTTCTTAACCAAATACATTCACGGCTTGCCTCATGAATTGCTATAATCTCTGTTTGGTTAGAAGAAGAAGCAACTAAAGTTTGTTTAACAGAACGCCAAGAGATTGCGGTACCTCCACAAGTGAATAAATAACCTGTTTGGGATCGAGCTTTGTGTGAATCAGACAAATATCCAGCATCTGCATAACCAATTAACTCCGCATTTGATGAATTTGAATAATATAAGCCCATATCCATTCTACCTCTAAGATATCGAAGAATGTGTTTAATTCCATTCCAATGTCTTCTTGTTGGGCAAGAACTATATCTTGCTAATAAGTTTACAACAAAAGATATATTAGGTCTCGTATTATTAGCAAGATACATTAGTGCACCAATAGCACTAAGATATGGTACTTCGGGACCAAGATGTTTTTAATGTTTTTCATAAGGCCGAAACTGGTCCTTTTTGGCATCTAAATGCCTTACTACCATCAAGGTACTCAGCGGATGTGAGTTATCCATATAAAACTTTTTAAGCACCTTTTCTAGATAACTAGATTGATGTACAAAAACTCCATTTTTGGTGTGCTCAATTTGAAGACCCAAACAAAATTTCGTTTTACTAAGATCTTTCATTTCAAATTTTTCTTTCAAACAAGAAGTGGCATTTTCCAATTCTCCTGGAGTTCCAATTATGTTCAAATCATATACGTAAACAACTATTCTCACAAATTCTGATCCGGATCTTTTTATGAATACACATGGGTTTAATGGATCATTTTTATAGCCATCTTTTAAAAGAAACGTACTTAAACAATTGAACCACATCCGACCAGATTGTTTCAATCCATACAAAGATTTATTTAATTTTACCGAATATACTTCACGAGAATTAGGAGTTTGTGCTTCTGGCACCTTAAACCCTTCTGGGATTTTCATATAAATATCATTCTCAAGTGAACCATATAAATAGGCGGTAACTACATCCATCAGATGCATCTCCAATTTTTCATGTGTTGCCAGGCTTATTAGATAACGGAATGTAATCGCATCAACCACAGGAGAGTATGTTTCTTCATAATCAATTCCGGGCCTTTGGGTAAAACCTTGTGCAACAAGTCTTGCTTTATATCTCACAACTTCATTCTTCTCATTTCTTTTGCGCACAAATACCCATTTGTATCCCACTGGTCTTACTCCATTTGGTGTACGAACTACAGGTCCAAAAACTTTTCGTTGAGTAAGAGAATTAAGCTCTTTGTTTATTGCATCTTTCCATTTTGGCCAATCTTTTCTATTTCTACATTCATCTATAGATTTTGGTTCAACATCCTCATTTTCTTCCATAATCTCGCACGCAACATGATATGAAAAATTATCGTCGACGTCTATCTTATTTCGGTTCCATCTTATTCCTGTCATGACATAATTTATTGAGATCTCTTCATTTTCATAATTTTTAGGTACCTCAATTTCTTTTGTTATGTCATTGGGCTCTTCTGGAGCTTCATTACTCTTTTCAAAAGAGTATGTTTTCTCTTTTGGACCATCAATTATATTTGCTCCCTTTCGTTTTCGAGGATTTTTATCTTTGGAACCGGTTGGTCTTCCACGCTTCAGGCATGCCTTTGATTCATTTGTAGTTGTATTTTTTCCTTCTGGGATATCAACTCTAACTGGAGCATTTACAGCTGGTAAATGAGACTTTGTTACTCTCTTAGGGTCAGTAAATGCATCTGGCAATTGATTTGCTATATTTTGTAAATGAATTATCTTTTTCACTTCAAGTTCACATTGACTTGAACGAGGATCTAACACTGAAAGTGATAATTCATTCCAAGAGATTTTATTCTCCATCTTCTTTATTTCTCCCCCTAATGTTGGAAAAACTGATTCATCAAAATGACAATCGTCAAATCTAGCTGTAAATAAATCTCCAGTTGATGGTTCTAAATATTTTACTATAGATGGAGATTCGTATCCAACATAAATTCCCATTCTTCTTTGAGGACCCATTTTCGTGCGGTGAGGTGGAGAAATGGGTACATAAATTGCACATCCGAACGTCCTTAGATGGGAAATATTTGGTACATGGCCGCAAACCAGTTGAATAGGGGAGAACTTATGATAACTAGTTGGCCTGATGCGTATAAGTGATGCCGCATGTAAAATTGCATGTCCCCATGTCGATGTAGGAAGTTTAGAATGCATTAGTAATGGTCTTGCAATTAATTGAAGGCGTTTGATTAACGACTCAGCTAAACCATTTTGTGTATGAACATATGCAACAGGATGTTCAATAGTTATCCCAATCGACATGCAATAGTCATTAAAAGCTTGTGATGTAAATTCCCCAGCATTGTCAAGTCGAATTTTCTTAATTGGGTAATCGGGAAAATGTGCCCTTAGGCGGATTATTTGTGCTAGTAATCTTGCGAAAGCGAGATTACGGCTAGATAATAAGCACACATGTGACCATCTAGTTGACGCGTCAATTAAGACCATAAAATATCTAAATGGTCCACATGGTGGATGAATTGGTCCACATATATCCCCTTGAATTCTTTCTAAAAAACTAGGACTTTCATACCCAACTTTATTCAATGATGGACGGGAAATTAATTTTCCTTGAGAACATGCAACACAAGACAATTCATTAGCTTGAAAAATCTTCTGGTTTTTCAAGGAATGTCCACTTGAACTTTCAATTATTTTGCGCATCATAACTGATCCGGGATGGCCCAACCGGTCATGCCAAACTTTGTAGATGTTATCATACCTTTTATTTTCAATAGCATGAGATTCAATCATTCTAATATTTGTATAATACAATCCGGAGGACAATACGGGTAATTTTTCCAAAAGACTTTTCTTACCCGATATCATTTTCGTAATATTGAGATACTCTTCATCACCATCATTGGTTGTTTCAACATGATATCCGTTGGACCGAATATCCTTAAAACTTAATAAATTTCTTGGTGATTTTAATAAAAATAATACATCACCAATTGTAATTATTGTCACTTGTGGTAATACTATATTCGCTCTTTCGGAGCCTTCAATCTTGGTGATTTAGACGAAAATAATGCGTCACTAATTTGTAATTAGTGTCCCTTGTTGTAATATTATATTCGCTCTTCCGGAGCCTTCAATCATTTTTGCATTACCTGTTATTATATTAACATTTGCTTCTCTAATTGATAAGTAAGCAAAATACTTTTCATTATTAAAAATGCTATGTGTTATTGCATTGTCACCAAGAAATATATCTTCATTATTTCTTTTGCGAATATCCATGTTTCTTTTCAATAAATAAATAAAACATAAGAAACATTCGACTTAGAGAAATAAATTCATATTTTATTAATTTGAGAAGATTGTGACGACATCATTTCTCATGAAACGAATATGACATAAAAACATAATAAATGTCATGAAACAAAACTACACATTATTCTGATCAATCACCATCCATATCACCACTTGTCCCTTCAGGGTAGACAAGAAAATCAGCAACATCCAAATGTGTCATTCTGGTTGATCTTCATGAATATCACTTTGAATAAAATTTGTTTTGATATTTTATTTTTCTTTAGATTTTAGATAAGTTTGATAAAGATCAACAAAATGCTTTGATAAGCGGAAAGTACAAGACCAATGATCGGTCATTCCACATCAATGACAAACATTTTCAACTTTATTTTGTTTTGGCCTTCACCACTTTATCATTAGGATGTGGATTTTTGCTATTTTCCAACTTCTGGTGGTTGCTTGTAATCTTGTTATTTTTTATGATAATAATCTCCACAACCTCGATTATACCCATGACTATTATGATTATATGATATTGCATTCACTTCAGGGAATACACTAGGATCGGTCGGGATTGATTGGTGATTTTTCATCAATAGTTCATAGTTTTATTCAGCCACAAGAAGAAATGAGATTAATTCATAATATATTCTTTTTAAATCTTTCTCGTGATATTACTGCTGCAGGAGCATGTTGGTGGCTTGGAAAGTAGAGAAAATTTTCTCTAGCATAACATAGTTTTTCATAATGAAAATAAAAATCAAAATAAAGACTTGTATGTTAAGGAATTGTTAGTTAAGAAATTCCATAAAATAAGTTGTAAGCATTGTACATATAAAATTATAAAAAATACATACCTGAAAATGACAAGAACAATAAGGAGTTATAGCTTTATGGTAGAGTCGTGCTGATAACGTGTTATAAAATATGATCAAATAACAATATAAATTATAGAGTAAAGAAAGATATGAGAGTAGAAAGAACTTTTATTCAAATACTTGTGATGAATTCATCTTGTTTCTAATACATATGGCTCACCATTTATACTATCCAAATAAAAAGAAAGATGAACTATAATATGAATGCACATTATGATGGTGTATTATTACATTCATAAAACACATTGAAATGGTTGTTACTAATGCTAAATAATGATGGAGAGTTATAGGAGAAATGGAGAATCCAATGGTCATTCACAAACTAATATTTCATAACACTAATCATATATTTCGTATTTGATTTATAATCTCAAACAACGTTTCAATTACATTGAGATGGAAGATGGAAGGCAAACAGACACCAACCTAACATTCATATATTATAAAACTAATTTAATTATAGTTGTTTTAATAGTATAAGAGGGTGTTTGAGATTCATTTTCAATGAATTTTTTGACTTTTAACTTTTTCAAACAGTTAAAATCAGCCAAAATTGTTTGGTAAATTGAAAAGTGATTTTAAAGTCAATTTTTAGCTAAGAAGGAAAAGTTGGCTAGACAAAAGACACGAATTCATATCTTTTTATAACTTTTAGCTTTCGACACTTAAAAGTCTTAAAAGTCAAACCAAACACATTTTAAAAACATTCTTTTAGAAAAAGTTCTTTTACAATGATTTTTAATTTTAAAAAGTAATCCTAAACACACCGTAAATATATTGCTATTGTCTATTTTTTGAGAAATCATATGTGTCGAAAATTGATTAAACTTTAATTAAACTTTAATAGTAAAAACCCGTGGGAACCACAGTTATAAAATTAATTAAACTTTAATAGTAAAAACTCAAAATTGTAATTCATTTATTTTAAATAAAGTATTAAGTAAGAGATTTTTTTAGTTATATAAATTTATAATCATTGATTTAAATAAATATGCAAAATTATATCACTTTATAATTTGCGTTAATTTTATTTTAATGTTATTAATTTAATGTAATTAGAGTGGTAAATTTAAAATTTGAAATTTGAAATGAAGAATCAATAGATTGACAAGTGACATGTATTAATTAGGAGACATAAAATAGAGTGACACATGACAAAAGAAAAATAAAATATGCATTAATTATAAGGCCTAATATGGTGATACATATTAAAAGAAGAATAAAACTATTCTTTTATTAGAATAGAGATATGATTTATTAAGGTAATTAAAATTTCAGTTTGTTCATATCTAGGTAACTATTTTTTTTTGTACACATTTAGGTAACAAATTTGTTGGAAGTGTTTACATATGACCATTATGATTTCCTGTAACAGGTTATATTCGGTTATAATGATCATATGCGAATACTTTTAACAAGTTTGTTATCTAGATGTGTATAAAAAAATAGTTACCTAAGTATCAACAACACGAAAAGTAAAAGTAAATTACACGAATGGTCCTTGTGGTTTGGGAAAATTTATGCGTTTGGTCCCTAACTTATTTTTTTTTAAAACTCGGATGGTTCCTATTGTTTTTTTGTTTCGCGTTTGGTCACCGTCTTACCTAAAAAGACTATTGTGCTCTTATTAATTTATATTTTAATTAATTTTATTCATTATGTATTTATTTTTTTATATATTTAAAAAAATTTAATAGATCCTACATATTTGTATCTCCTCACCATAAACCTGAAACCACATTTGAGAAATTTAACCTGGGTCTCACCGGTCACCATCCAATCCCTTATTCTCCTCAACTTCTATTTGATTTCCATCTTTAGTGATATTGACGTCTTTATCGTTCTTTTTTTTTAGTCCTTCAACTCTGGCGAACCAACAACACAACTTACTAAAGATGAAGAGACAATGGGTTGTGGTGTTGAAAATGACAAAATATGCAACTTTTTAAAGGTTTAGACTTTAACCACGTAAAATACTTTTGCAATTTTGTAGATTAAAACAACATGCAATACAATTTACCGAACATCTCATGAGATTTCGTGGGATTTTGAGCTATCAATGGGAATGGGAGGGTTGGGGTTGGCTCCCACAACCCCACCCTATTTGCAGATCCTTATTTGAAACATCCTATTCCAGTGATTTCTTGTTTTCTTTCAAGTAATTTATGCTCAATATGCTTACAAAATATATAATATAACGCAACAATCTTACCCCTTTTAATTCAATGATTGTAGAGCATTATATACGCTAAAAGATATATTTTGGATGATCTGAACCAAACATTTAACTTGTTTTCTTTCTTGGTAAATTTTCATATTACCCTTTTAATCCACTAAAGATTAAATATAATTTGAATAGATTATTTAAGATGTATGAAGAAACTTCTTGTTGAAATACAATAACTAATCGATACAATGTTAAAACATTCAACATAAAAATCAATCAAAATGTATGCTTAAACAGCAACCCTGTATACTTTCAATCATAATACATTAATTTGTGTCCCACGATATAAGTATCTTCCAATAAAAATCAAAATGAAAATCCACACATTAACATGCATAATGCATGCCATAAACCAAATATAAATTAGTACAATGTTACAATTCACATCCCTCGTTTTTTATAAAATTATTTTTTGAACATGAGATTATTCTATTTTGATACGCGTTTCATTTATCCATCCCACAACCACATACATGTTTTTTATTTCTTAAATCCAAATTAAAAGGATTGAATTTACTAAGTAAAGACCAAGTCCAAAGCTTAACTGTCCATTCCAAGTTCACACTTAAACAAGTCAAAACTTCAAAAAAAAAAAAAGATTCCCATTACATATTATATAATATATATTTACACTTGTGTTCGAACTCAAAGGCCAACCCAAGCCCTTTCTCACCCATAAAACACCATTCGGTTGTATGTATCCATATTCCATGATAGATCTGGAATCAAAATAACATGACATTTCCATTTGAAAAGATTAATGATACCACGAAATAGAAATTAATTAGTAAAGTATTATGTTACCATTGTTGGTTTTTCCTAAATTCAGTCAACACAGGGTATATGTTCTCAAATGCAGTGTAAGTCTCATCCCTAACCTGAAAACAAACAATAATATAGTAATATAATGATTAAGGATTCAGAAAGGGTAATTAAATATGAAAAAAGAAAAAATGACCTTAGCTCCAGTAAGAACAATTTTCCCAGAAACAAAGATAAGCAGAACAATTTTCGGTTGTTTCATTCGATAAATCAATCCCGGGAACAGCTCTGGTTCATACTATATTAACAATCAATCACATGTTACTAGAGGAACATACGAAATAGTGGCTAAATTTGTCTTTTTCTCAAAGAGGGAAAATTTATATTATCAATCTTACACTTGAAAAGGCACCATGAGAGTATGCAAGGCCTTCAAGTCTAATGGGAAATTTAACATCACATGACCCAACAATGTTCTGAATCTTGAAATCCTATATTAAAAAACAGAAAAAGATACAAGAACATAAAATATAAATGAAACATTAACTTAAAACCAGAGACTTATAAGATGAAGATGATGATGATGATGATGATGAATACCTTAAACTTGGCTGGAAACCCGAGTTTTTGAATTATTCGAGCATACTAAAGCACCAACATTAGGCAAAGATTATAATAAAAAAAATTAAGAGTAGTGTTACATTTTATGCTTATGGCATAAAAGTTATATTCATATAATACACTCTTAAAATACCTTGCGTGCAGCCAGTTTTGACTGCTGTTCACTTTTGGCTCCTGTACAAACCTGAAGCAGGCAGCAACACATTAAGTCTAGCTAAAAAAACGACTCAAAAGCATTTTTAGATTTAGGGAAAAAAGTGAAAAACAAGTTACCATCTTCCCAGAAGCAAAGATTAGAGCTGTTGTTTTTGGTTCTCTTATCCTCATGATAACAGCAGCAAAACGCTGAATAACAATATAATAGAAATATAAATATATCACCTTTTTCTAAAATCTCCTATAACTTATGCATGCCACCAACAAATCTAGTATCCTTTAAAGTTCCACAACTTTTCCTAAATATTATTTCATCCATATATACATTGCATTCTTTAAGTGGCTAACATGATGATAAATTGATAATACCTTTGGATTATATTCTGCATTTCGAGCTTGAAGTGCAATTGCTTTCAGGTCTAGCTTGCAATCCAGATTCACAGTAGACACGATGTTCCTATATGTACAGGAATACAGATGCTAAAACTTTCAGTTCAAAGATTATATATATGGATGCATATATTTTTTAGTTAACACTTTCGTATTTTCAAGTAATAATTGCGTACATAGTTACATACCCAACAGATTCACAAACCAAAAACTACATACAAACAATCATATGAAACCTGGAATTCTAAAATTGAACAATTTCTATGGGCATTGATTAGATAATAAGATGGTTAAGATCAGAAATGGTTCATCCTGTAGAGATCTTACAACAGTTTTACTTGACTAAATACATTCAATCGTCCTCTATAACAATAATAAGAATCTGAATCGAAATACGACGTACTGAAGAGTAGGAACAATTCCAGATGGATGCTTAGTAAGATCAACTGGTTGGCTACCCTCCAGCATTTGATCTGCCATGAATCTCTTTTCTTATGCCAAATCGTCCCACACCTCTTCAATCGAAAACAAAATCAAACTCAAAATCTTGAAATACCCATGAATAAAGAACTAACTAAACAATCATTTGACTTCGTTTTACAATAATTTTTTTATGAAACTGATCGACGAACTAGGTTTTACGAATCTGGGAACAAGATGACGAGCTTCAAGATCAACTTCAAACCATTAATAGGTCTAGAAATCTTGAATTTCATAAGAATGGAAAGAACCTAAGAAATGATTTGCGAGATGTCACTCACTTGGGGTTTCTTGAAATTCTCAACGGATAGCTAAATCAATACGAGAATAGGAGCGAAATCGGTGAAATTTGAGCAAAAAGGTTGTAGAATTAGCGGTGAAATTTTGAAAAGGGGATGTTTTATAGGAAGAGATGATGATTTATAGGTTTTTGTAGAGAGTGATACTCTTGTATGAGAAGAGAGGAGAGGAGGCGTGTTGATTGTGGGAGTAGATCTGGAGGGATGGAGAGGAGTAATGGGCTGATTAAATTTGGGTATTTATTGCGTACCCAAAATACCCTTCTTGATATCTGTTGTCGACTGTGTGTTATGGGTATATTTGTAACTTTGCAGGTTGTATACGTGGCTGTGGGTCTGAAATCCGAATTCTTAAGTCAAACTACGACTGGGCCGAAGTTATGGATCCAATCACTTTGAGCTCCATTAACATTGAGCCTAGTTGGGCCAAAAGAAAACTTAACCAACTAACCATTTTACCAAAGAGAATTCCATAGGGCATAGGTAATAAATGTTAGAATGAGAATTGTATAAATTTTGTTAAATTTGAAGATATGAATTTATTTATTTGTAGAAGCTTCGAATATGCAAGTAACACAGAAGCATAATAAGATTTTTGTGAAGGTGTGAAGAAAAAGCGGTTGTATTTGGAGAAAATGTTTTCTATTAAACGTGTGTTAAGTAAGTATTTAAAAAAAATAAAAATAAACTGTTAATAACTATGTTTATTAAAATAATAATTTTTTTTGACACATTTTGTATTCGATTGTGAATCATTCGTTTGGCAGTAGGAATGATATACGTGCTATATTAACTGGATTGATCGATCAAGGGCTTCTAGGTGGAATCAGGAGTAGTTGATTTTGGACCAAATATTGATTTTGAGAGATACATAATTCACATTCCTACATAATATACCAAAATGCATTTAGCACGCTACAAGATTGTGCATCCATTGAAAACAAAATCCTTCAAGCTAGACGTGATTATTTGATGGTGTTATCAAGATTCAGATACCAAAAGTCATCTGTGAATTTCTGTTATATCCTTAGCTGAAAGATCAAGTACGTAGAACATGAATCAATGAACGATATAAACATGAGGAGCAATTGTGAAATTGATGATTGACTGATTTTGCAACGAAATAACATAGTAATTTTCCACACGCATCGCCATTGGCATTCCAAAATTGCCCTGATGCATCTTTCTCTCGGGTTCGCGCCACGTGTTTGATAAAAAGCCTGAGAGAGAAGAGGTTTCATGGAGCTTCTTTGAGAAGATTGTAATGGAGGAATTCGAATTAAATGGTCTGTTGTTAGAGCTGATGCGTCCATTCCTGATGAAATGGATGATAGAGATGCTTAATTAAGACGATGTCAGGTTTGTTTTTCTTTTGTTTCTTTCATTTAAATGACACGATTACACACTCAAAGTACCCTAAAGCTTCATTGTGATAATATATGTCTACACCAAAACTTTCAAGTCTTAGATTTTCACATTGCATTGTGCATTTCCTTCTACAATCTGTTAAAGACATAACATGTGATTTACTTGCTTTATGATCAGTTTCTTTTTGGTGAGTGGAATAGGCTGTTAAGTGGTTATAGTAGAGACTAGAGAGTAGAGATGATAGTATCCCGTATAAAAAGAGCAACAATAACGGGTCACCTATTCAAAGATCACATTCACATTCACATTGCCCAAAAGTTGCTTACAACCTTTCTTTTCATCAACTTTGTTTCTTTTTCTTTTACTTTTCTTCTAACCTGTCAATTTTCACTTTCATGGTGGCCAATTTTCATTTGCAATGACATATATAAACTCTTTAGCAGTTGAATTTCCTTCAATCTTTTGAGTCATTGTTGGTATTCATTGTGACAAATTCTCGCATTTCACTGAGAAACTGACATGCATGTTAGATATTCTAGTTGCAATAAAGCAAATCAACCGTTTTAATTAGTTTTTTTTTTTTTTTTTCAATCCATGCACACTTTTTTTAACACCGAGAAGAATATACTTAGATTATTCGATTACACAAGGTCGGTATATATTGCCTAATTGAAAAGTTTTATTTGACATTGATATATTAAAACAATTTATAACGTTGCTGACATAAAGAAAAAGAAACGTCATAAGGTACACTTCCCTTTCCATCCAGTATTTTTGGAACAGGTAATTGTGATCACATGTACGTCACCGATAAAATATATTAAAAAAAAAGTGTCCACTTACAAAAGTGGGATGTATACGTCTATCAAACATGACGAATGACTATACCTGATCTTTTATTTTCTTTCGTTATTGTTATCTTATTACTAGAATTAGATGACCAATAAATACATCAAGCTGGAAAAGACTATTTTACCCCTCACCCCACTCGCACACGCACACGCACACACAAACTTTGTTCAATAATTTTTAGTTACTTTGTGTGAAAATAAGTTTGATGAACCCCATAAAATGAAGAATGAAGAACATGTACAAAACATGTATACGAAACTATATAAAGAAAACCGATAGATATATAAACTGATTCTATGTTTTTAAGTGGACTTAATCATACAAAAACCAAAGTTTGAGAACAATTCGGAATGTTTACACACACGATAACCATTCTAAAATAATATTCATGACTAATTAATCAAAGAGCTAAAGGAATTCAACCTTGATTAAGAGAAAAGAAACAAGCGCATGATGTAAAGTTTCTCAGAGAGCATAGAAATCAAGGAGAGAGATGAAGAAGATGGACTTACCACCACTACCATCACCACCATATGGTGGTGGTGGTGGTGGTTGTGCTTGAGGTGATGAAGAGACATGGATCAGACATGTAAAGAAGAAAGAAACACCAACCACCACCATGGTTTATACTTTATAGGTTTAAGTTTGTGAGCGACATGATCATCACCTCACACAAGCATGCCCAACATTAAAGGAGCACCTACTTGCAATAAAATAAAAAATGGAGGGTGGAAATTGAAATTCGAATAGATCCAAGGGGAGGTCACTGTACTTTTACAAAACATAAAAGGACCTTCTAGTTCCAATCACATAGAAAAGACAAGTCTTTGTCTTTCTCTTCTAGTTTTTCTTAAAGAAATGATTGAATAAATTGATACTTTTATTTAATTAGAACTCTCAACATCCACCATTAATTTTCAACTAATAAGACAATTCCCTTGTTCCATGATTAATTTCTCTGTTTAATTTTTTATTCAAATAAACATGAGTCTCGGTGTTCATACATTCCGTTAATTCCAATAACCTTCAAAACAACAAAGATCATGATAAAAAGTTATTAATCTTGATCTTATAAAGGAAATAAAGTTATAGATCGAGTGCATGCTTAATGCTTTGTGCATGATGTATGAAGATAAAATTAATTAGTTGAAGATTACTTTAAGAATTATATCAGTAATCACCCACTAAACCCAAACCAAGAAAAAGGACACTTTTTTCAGAACTCATGTGAACCATTCAAATTATCATGTCTGGCCACATGCTCCACAATCACATAAATTAATTTTCCCTTCTTTGATAATTTCAATCAAAGATCTTAAAAGTGAAATAGCAAACTATGACATGAGATTTCATCATCATTGTCCCCTCTTATTATACTTTTAGATCTTAAATTAATTCCTCATATTTTCGAAAAATCGTTTTTACTATTGTATCCTGAAAAACACTAAAAAACAAACGGCTGATAGCGAGGCAAATTTCTTTTCAGGAACTTGTATCAAACAGAGTCTCGGTCGATTCATTGCTTCAATTTTGTTTGTTCGTTTTCATATTTAATATCACTATTTTATACAGAATTCACATGTACATAATGCCACCAACTTTTATATTTTTTCATTAATGAACTGCTCCCTCTTTATGCGTTTGTTTTATATACTAATTTCTTTCCATGCATATAGTGATTTGTTAAAACATGACATTTTTAGTGAGTATCTTCATTAGTTTGTACATATATTATAAAAAGGAGGTGATATTTCCACTTATGTTTTTGGTCCATCAATTTATATAATAAAAAAGGTGAAGGACATTAATTGATTAAGTTTTAATTTCATATATTCTATGTGTATATATCATCCATATGGTATTAAAAGAAATAAATATATAATCTTGATATAAGAAGAAACGATCATGGCATCCATAAATGGAAAATGAAAAAAGAAGACAAATAGTTTAAACGAATAGAACCTTATAAAACCACCCACCATTAATCCATACCACTCAACATGCAGAATCAAAGGATCGATCTGGAAAGTTTTATCTTGTTGGGTGAGAATTATATATTGTCTTCCATTCAAAAAGAATATATCTCAAAGAACAATATATTCTTCGATCAATATTCCTCAAGTTTATTTGAATAAGCCAAAAGATTTGATGTTTGGATATATTACAAGTAAAGTGTTTCTAGGGAAGATGCAACGAAGTTTCATAAAGTTCATAAAAATGAACCCTTTTGGTATCAACATCAATGGTGTTAATTGGTGGTATGAGGTGGACTTTCCATAAGTGTTCATAGCACATTGATCGGTGATTCGCTAAAAGTATGAGCTTTCTTATGCCATTCATAGCAGTAGCTAGCGTTGCACTGTCTTTCACCTGTATCAGATCAGTTTTTGCAATTACCTCCGCATCGTTACATTACCCACACTCTTTCAAAAGTGGTATCCACAGACACATCAACAATAACTTTATATTTTTTTAACGAAAGTTTTGATTATTTCTAATTAAAAATTATTCAATAACCTATTAATTATATAAAAAGATAATTCCTTTTTAATGAATAATGGAACCATGGCTCATTTGCAAGTCTTTTATTTATGTATTGAAAGACTAGTGATTAAGTGACCTTTCAAAACTCATTTGCGTGGAATTAGAAAGACCAATCTGGAATATATATATATATATATATATATATATATATATATATATATATATATATATATATATATATATATATATATATATATATATATATATATATATATATATATATATATATTGTATAAAAAGATTAAAACACTGCTAAGTGCTAATCAACACGCTTAAGTAATGAAAGTCCATATTTTACCACTCAAATCCAAAACATGCATTGAATCTACCATTGGCCTCTTTTAGATTTGAACTTTCAACGATCAAGCCTACCTATAACTTTTCCATACGTTTCCCATTTTGGCCTTCTCTTGAGAAACTATTAATTAGTTACCAGTTGCCACTTCTGTTATGTTATCGGAGGGTATGTTGAGGGCTCTTTGGTAATTTCAGTGGGGTGGGCTGCTTATTGTTGGTTGTGATGCGTGATTATTGACTAAGGTAAACAATATCATCCTTAAATAAGTTTATATATTGGAAAGTAAGTCCCATGGGCTTCATACTACATCATAATTTCTTTGCTTAGATTGTGACTTGAACATGACAGCTCTTTGTCCTTTTGTCATGTTTGTTCTTTTATCAAAGAAAAGAAAAGCAAATGCATAAGAGAGAAAGAAAAATAAAAAAGAAGAATTAGGTTATGATTGCAAAAGTTCACCAATTAATTAATCTTTTTGAATAGTTTTGTGTTGTTTGTTTCTTGACTTGAGTAAAATGAAGAAAAGTTGAATGGAATCTAAAGAAATCAATCACTTGTATTTCTTGAATGGAGATCAAGTTGCAGCCCCATTTGCTAAATGTCCTTTTGTCACTTTCTTCACATGAAAGTGTGTAGCCAGTACCAAATTTCCTTTTTCATCTGCTCATAAATATCTTTTAATATACTTTAATTAAAACTCTTTTAACAACCAGTATTAATGTTACCATGTTGTAATAGAAAAATCGATAAACATTCTTGTAAAATCTACAAAAAGAAGATTGTATATAGATTTTGTGTCTTATTCTTGCTAAATCATAATAGGGGATGGCATCAAGAAAGATAAGACATAGGACAAGCCTTTAAACGTTGGTAATGAAATGATGTTACACTTTTATGAATTATATTTAAAAAAATATTTGGAAAAAAACAATATGTATAATGTTATTTATGAATTGTTTGATAGTTGATGATTGAATCAGGTCTAATTGAGTGAGACTTAGCCTCTTGTAAGACCTAATAAGATGCGTATAGGGTATATGACCGGATATTATGGTATTAAACAATCTAAATTTAATTAAGTTAGAGCTACTAAAAAGCATATCAAACAACCTCTTATATAGTTATACCAGCCAAATGTCTGCACGTTGTGTAATAACACAATTATGTTGTTAAAGATATCGACAAATCTATGTTCTTAAAAATAACTAAGCTAGCTTTTATTATATGATAAAAGAGACGTTTATTGGATGGTTTGAAATTGAAGACATATAATATAATACTTATACTGAATCATATGATTTTGGTTGCTTTTATCCGTAGGTTGCATGGAAATAGAAGTTTTGTACAAGTTTTTTTTTATCTATTATAATAAATGAAGGTTTTTTTTTTTCTACATATCATACTCTCATTCAATTTGACAAATGTTATTTTGTGGTTATTTTAAATTAATTTATTTTTCATATATCATTTTATGAATTTTTCTATTTTAATAAATTCCACATAATTTTTTAATGTAATAATAATTATAATAAATGTAGTAATAAATGAATATCAATTTCATTGATGAACTTAACTTTTTATTTCAAAATTCGCAAATTAAAGTTTATTAGTTTATTTTGTTTATTTATTTAAATTTAAAAGATAAAAAAATCAATTTTAATATTCATTATTTTTTTAATTTTTATATAATTTCAAAGTTTTAAATATTTAGGTCTTTATATTTAATTTATTTTAATTAACTCATGTAACACATGGGTCTTACATCTAGTTTAATAATATTTTAAGTATTATTAAAGTTAATTAGTTTAAATACTACCCATTTTGATTACTTTACAATTTCTTCAACTATATTTGTATTTTAAATATCAATTACCGTTTTCAAGATAACATAATTTATACTTTTAGCAACAACATTTTTACATCAAAACAGAATTATATTTCAATTTCATACGCTTGAATTAAACAATATAATTTGGGTTTTGAGCACCCCGTGACCCACTTCATCTTTCACTAATAAACTTTTAATTAAATCATCCCAACTATGTTTATTTGACGCTTTACTGGTCAAAAAAACACCATCTTTGAACCAATCCATAGTGAGATAGTAAAACCACATGATGAGACAAATAAAAAATTTTAATACAAAATATCAATTTCATTTCCAACTGAGACAAACCAAAATTCTAAAACCCAATTCAAAATTTTGTATTAGGATATCTTCCAAATGTAGATCTTTGTATTTTAATTCAAGTATTAAATATTTCTATAAAAATTCATAAGTTGGAAAATGTACTATTTATCTTAAATCTTTGGTTTTGTTACCTCTAATCTCGTCTTTATACTTCACAAATTGGAATTTTCGGAAGACTTATAATTTTTCTATCAAGAAACAAAAACAAAATGAAATTTAAATGTGTCCGCATGAACAATGATACAAAAAGTAAATGTATATAATATAATTGCATGACCTTCTCCATGATTTGTAGCTAGTAGTCTTCAACTCTTCATGATTTGATCTTTACCCCTCAATTATCAAATATTTTTTTTTTCAATAAAATCTGTAATTTTATGTAAAATATACATAAATATAAACATACCAAATTTCATAATATGATGATTTAAATTCAATCTATAGTGAAAAAAAATAAGTATTTCTAATTCTCTTATAGCTTCCCTTTCTATCCAAAGTATCCTCACAAGAAAGAACTATATATATGCTCAAATTTTTTTCAATGAAGAATTTTATATTAGAGAAACAACTTAGTGATCATCTTACGAGTGAGAAGGCAAACGAGCAACAAATTACGTTATTTTTGAAGATTACATCCATAGATCTAGAGAATATAACATTGTTATGTATGATTCGTTGTACTATATTAAGAAGCTCCACCACATCTGACGCAATGAAACCAAACATGTCATATGCAAATGGTATGAACACGTGTTGATTTTCCATGCACGATTTATCATGTTTTGTGATCTTACATCTAGCAACTTTTAAAGCAACCTGCCCCGCCTTGAAACCCCCAACCCTCAAGCCCAGGAGAGGAATACCCATATAAGGTCTAGGTATGTTTCCTTCCAACCTATCCAAAAACCAAAACGTCAACCGATCTAAGGGTTAACATTCATTCTGTCGGTTCATTCAATAAATTCATAGGTGTCTCTTTCTTGGTGGAAACCCCGACAAACTAAAATATCCAAACAAAACATCCCTAACCATATCGTGATTGTATTTGAACCCCAAAAGTTCTTTACAAAGAACTACATTCTCTCCAAAAGAATCTAAACATGGCTTGCAACACACCAGATGTAACGACCCAAATTTTACGTCCAAAAATTTCATTTTTGATAAAGTTATTTACAAACCATTTGTAACAAAATATCATCCGATCATATCATTTAATAAAACATGTCTCGTATCTGAAAACCAAATCGTAAAAACATAATAAGGTCAGAGTACAAATCCCAGAATAACTCATAGTGCGGAAAACAAAGAGTGTGTGTATGATGTGCCGCTACCGCGCCAGCTCCTTCCCATTCGCTGAAGAGGTACCTGAAACCAAAATTGTAAACAGTAAGCACGAAGCTTAGTGAGTTCCCCCATTGTACCACATAACATGCAAACACATAGCATACATACCGCCGGTCAATTCTAGGGTGCCCGACTTACCCGGTATGACCATTCTGGGGTGTCGACCTACTCATGCGGCCATTCTGGGGTGTCGTACTACCCATTCGGCCATTCTGGGGTGTCGTACTACCCATGCGCCCATACGCCACCTTGCCCACCCGGGCTATAACTCTGAACGATCCAATGTACCTGGGGCCCAACTTGCCTCGCTTCTTGAATCAGATAACACCTTTCCATGGCGAAACCTTCAGGAGAACCATATCCCCGACCTGGAACTCTAGGTCTGATCGGCGCTTATCGGCATAGCTTTTCTGCCGACTCTGAGCAGTTTGAAGCCTGCTCCGGACCTGCTGAATCTTCTCTGTCGTCTTGAGCACTACCTCAGTGCTCCCCTTTACCCTCTGGCCAACCTCGCCCCAACATATCGGGGTCCTGCACTTCCTCCCATAAAGCATCTTAAAGGGAGGAGGATCAATGCTCGCGTAATAACTATTGTTATAAGAGAACTTTGCTAATGGAAGGTAGGTATCCCAACTACCTTTGAAGTCTAATACGCATGCTCGCAGCATATCTTCCAGGGTCTGGATGGTTTGCTTGCTCTGACCATCCGTATGTGGGTGAAAGGCGGTGCTAAAATGCAGACGAGTACCCAACTCATCATGAAACTTCCTCCAAAACCTGGAAGTGAACCGTACATCTCTATCTGAAATCACAGAAACTGGCACACCCTGCCACGCCACCACTTCCCGGATATAGATGTCGGCCAACTTCTTGGCCGAGATGCTCTCTTGAATCGGGATAAAATGGGTGCTCTTAGTCAATCAATCGATGATGACCCAGATCGAATCCACTCCCCACGCGGTCCTGGGAAGCTTAGTGATAAAATCCATTGTGATGTCTTCCCATTTCCACAGCGGAATATCCAACGGCTGCATCTTACCGTGAGGTCTCTGATGCTCAGCCTTGACCTTCCTACAGGTCAAGCACTGCTCCACGAACCATGCAACATCCCGCTTCATGCAGGGCCACAAATAGTCCAGACGAAGATCCCTATACATCTTCGTCACCCCGGGATGAATGGAGAACCGAGATTTGTGCACCTCCTCCATCAGAACCTGGTGCACACCCCCGTGGTATGGCACCCACACCCTACGGTGTTGTGTCAGTAATCCTCGGCTGTCATAGTCGAAGGAGGAAACCTGCCCCACGATCTGCTCGCTCTTCCGATGTTCCTCCTTCATGGCCTCCTGAATCTGCTCCAACAGCAAAGTCACTACTGTCATCCTCAGGCAGATATCCCTGATCGGTGTTGCCTTGCGGCTAAGCGCATCGGCCACCACATTGGCTTTATCCGGATGATAAAGGATCTCGCAATCGTAATCCTATACCACGTCCATCCACCGATGCTGCCTCATGTTTAGATTCGGCTGATCCATGAGGTACATCAAACTCTTATGGTCCGTGTAGACGGTATAGCGAACCCCATAGAGGTAATGACGCTAAATCTTGAGGGCGAATACAATAGCCCCCAACTCCAAATCATGCGTCGGGTAGTTTGCCTCGTGAGGCTTCAGCTGCCTCGACGCGTAGGCGATGACATGCCCTCTCTGCATCAATACTGCGCCCAAACCTGAGATAGATGCATCGCAGTATACAACAAAATCCTCCATGCCCTCTGGCAAAGCTAAGATTGGCGCCTCGCACAATCTCTGTCTCAGTGTCTCGAATGCGGCCTGCTGCTCAGGCCCCCATCGAAAGACCACGACCTTCCTTGTTAGCCTGGTCAGGGGTACGACTATCTAGGAGAAATCCTGGATGAATCTCCGATAGTAGCCGACTAATCCTACGAAACTCTGAATCTCGGATGGAGACTTCGGAACCTCCAATCTCATTACGGCCTCCACCTTGGCTGGGTCCACTGAGATCCCGTTCTGGTTGACGAGATGCCCAAGGAACTGCATCTCACGCAACCAGAACTCA
Organism: Lactuca saligna; assembly: GCF_052625555.1. Classification (NCBI taxonomy): domain Eukaryota; kingdom Viridiplantae; phylum Streptophyta; class Magnoliopsida; order Asterales; family Asteraceae; genus Lactuca; species Lactuca saligna. The sequence goes on from NC_136421.1 coordinate 244,947,888, forward strand.
CACTTGGAGAACTTAGCATACAAGTTCTCCCTCCTCAAAGTCTCCAAAACCTCTCGTAGGTGCTCCTCGTGCTCCTCCTGCGTCTTGGAGTAAACCAAGATATCATCAATAAATACTATCATAGACCAGTCTAACATCAGTCTACACACGAGGTTCATGAGGTCTATGAACGCGGCAGGAGCATTGGTGAGCCTGAAGGGCATCACCACAAACTCGTAGTGGCTATAGTGCATCCGAAACACATTCTTATGTACATCCTCCTCTATGACCCTCATCTGATGATATCCTGATCGCAGATCAATCTTGGAGAACCAAGATGCTCCCTGCAACTGATCAAAGAGGTCATCAATCCTTAGGAGTGGGTAACGGTTCTTCATCGTTACCTTGTTCAGCTCCCTGTAATCTATACACATCTGATGCGACCCGTCCTTCTTCCTCACAAACAGAATCGAGGCTCCCCAGGAGAACTACTCGGTCTAATGAAACCCTTGTCTAACAGCTCCTGCAGCTGTGTAGAAAACTTCTGCATCTCAGGAGGAGGCAACCGATACGACGCTCTGGCTATCAGAGCTGCACCAGGGACCTGGTCAATCCTGAACTCCACCTGCCTCTCCGGAGGTATCCCTGGCAACTCCTCGGGGAATACATCCGTAAACTCTCGTAATACGGGCACATCGCCCACGGTCACCTTACCCGCCTCCCGGGTGTCCATAACATAAGCGACATATCCTGCGCAACCCTATTGAAGGTAACACCTAGCTCTCGCTGCTGAACATACCATTGGTCCTCTCTGTGGCCTCTCGCCCTGAACTACCAACTCTCCCCCACTTGGGGTCCTGATCTGAACCAGCTGTTGTGCGCAATCTATCACTGCCCCCATTGGGGATCAACCAATCCATGCCTATAATCACCTTATTCCCTCTCAACAGAATAGGAACCAGGTCCACCAAATAACACTTCTCGAATAATCTCAGAACGCAGTCTCGGAATACCTTCGATGCTCGCACCGATCAGTCATCTACAATCTCCACCTCTAAAGGGTAATCCAACATGCCCGAAGACTCAGGAAAGCTCTTGCTAAGCGCAAGGGAGACAAATGATCGGGTAGCCCCCAAATCAAATAGTACTCGAACTGGGATACCGTTCACATGGAACTATCCTAAACAGAGCACATACATAACATATCAAAATCACAGCAGCGCATCATAAAGCATAAAGATAGGAAACCATACCCGTCACCACATCGGGTGCAGCGCGTGCCTCCTCGGTAGTCAGTTGGAATGCCCGACTCCTCACCACTGGAGCCTTTGCCTTGCCCTGCCGGCCATCAGTGATCCGCAGGGTTGCTGGAGCTGGCGCCTTCACTGGCGCTGATGCTGCTATCAACTGGGGGCAGTTGGCCTTCTTGTGACCCTTCTTGTTGCAGTGGAAACATAACAACTCAGACGTTTGAACAATCGGTGCAGGGGCAATACAATCCCTGCTGAAATGCCCCGTCTTTCCGCACTTATAGCAGCTTGATGATCCCAATCTACATGCCCCCTCATGTGGCCTGCCGCATTTCCTGCAGCGGCCCGGTCCTGACTGGCCTTTCGGCTTACCATCTGATCCCTTGGGCTTCTTCCCCGAAGCCCCAGTCGTCTGACCCTCCTCTATCTTCCTCTTCCGGACATGCTCCAGATCGATCTCCCTCTCCTTTGCCCTGGGAATCATGGAATCCAGGGTAGGGCAAGCTGAAAAACTTCACGTATTTATTTAAATCACCGATTATAATTTTATATAACTAAAAAAATGTTTCTTAAGTAATAATTTATTTAAAATAACTGTTTAATAATTTTAATTTTTTAATATGAAATTTTAATTAATTTTATAACCATGATTCTCACAGGTTATATATTAAATAAACTAGAAGAATCTAGATCAATGAACGATCATAAATGTAGATGACATCAATAAACATGGGTGCACCTTACAAGCTTTTCAACCACAAGAAATGTTTTTTTTTTTTTTTTTTTTTTTTTTTTTTTTTGAAAAGAAAACTAATATAAAGGTCTTTTAATATATTAAATAGCATTTTAACAACCAGTTATACTACCTTGTTGTAATCGATAATAATTTCTTGTATAAACAATGAGGAAAATATAGTGCGAGACAAACCTTTAAACAAATGGTAATGTAACTCTTTTATGACCAAAAAGCCATGATAAATGCCTCTTCTCAATAGACAGTGTAGGGTTACTTATTTGTTAGAAAATCTAAAAAGCGCCTTTGCAAAAAAAATTAATAAAATAAATAAACACGAAAATATATGTCCGAGTCACTTTTTAGTTCATGAGGTTGCAAATGGGAGTCCAGTCTCCTAACGACCGAACTATTAGTCTATTTTAGCAGATATTATAGAAAAAAAAAATATGATTCTTGCCAAACAAAAGAATTTGGACTCATATATTTGGTAAATAAAGAAATATAGATGGTTAGGACAATCCTTAGAACAAGTTTTACTCTTTTGTTCCATAAGTCGTGGAAATAGTCTTTTTACAAAGGCTACAACGAAAAAACCTATAAAGTCTTTTTGTAAAGGCTACAACTAAGAAAAACTATGATCATATAGTTTTCTGTTGTTTTTCACAAAACAATGAAATCTTGATGTAACTGTTAAACTAAAGACATGTGATGGACCAAACATTTAATTATACACCAATGTTACTCTTTTTTGGAAAGGGATCTTCCCTAACGAGGGTTTTCGGGTCAGTTTTCGCGCACCGATTAATCCCCCGCTGCAAACATAAAGCTTTGCTTTATGCCCTGGAGTCACTGCAGGCGAACATCCATGGCCACAAGGGCTGAGTGGTGCCAGGATTTGAACATGGATCAATAGGTTATCCACCATATCTTCCACATGTCTTACCAAATCACCACAACCCAAGTGGTTTCAATGTTACTCTTTTATAATAGGAAAAAGTCGTTGAAATGCATCTTTGCAAAAATTGTAAGAAAAACATTTTATATATAAAGATTTTTATATTTATTGGTTATTGCAGTAAAACTAAAGAATCTTTATAAATCAAACGTCAAAAATGTGTTATGTGTACGGTACCAAAAAAAAGGTGGTGGGACAAACATTTATACAATTGGAGTCGTTATAATAATTAAAGAAAGTCTTTACAAAATAATCGTAAATAAATTGATTGCATACAAAGATTCTTATGTTGATTCTTGTAAAATCCAAGAATCTTAATATTTTGAAGGTCGCACATGTCTATGTTCCCTAAAAAAGATGGGCGGTGGATTGGTGGGTATACAATTGACCCTAGTTACTGTTTTATGATAAAAAGTCACTAACACTATAATTTAATATAATTTCCTATATGGCATTTCGGGGTATCATGGCATTCTTGTAAAACGGGAGACTCTGATGCAATGAAGATAAAATATGGGAAGTGATTCGTACACAATAGTTTTTTTTGCCATGCACAACAATGTATGTTTTATAGAGTTGTAAGAAAATTTGTTGTGTACAGATCATCTCCCATAAAATATATGGTATGGTTCACCGAAAAATGGATGTCGGGACATATATGTGTATAACTAAAAATGTTAAAGTGACCAAAAATGGTGTTGCATACAAAGATTTTTGGTTTGATTCTTACATAACAGAAGAATCTTGATGCACCAAAGGACTAAGATTGTACATGTGTATGATCAAGAAAGATGGGTTACACAACTTTTCGATGTAATTTGTAAGACAAATAAAATTATATATAAAAATCATTATGCTTCTTGTAAAGTCAAGTAATTCAACGACGCAATGTGTATTTGTTGCATCAAGCAACTAAACTTTTTGTAGTTTGGAAGACAATTAAATGCATTACGTTTTATTCTAAACATCTAACATATACAAAAAAGCTATAAAGGTTCATGGAAGACACCTATTCAATAACGCATTGTGTTTCTTTATATCTCAAAATGCTATCGATTCCGTATGTGTAGGGAACTAAGTACAAGCTATTTTATCATTGGTGTTTCTATACCCACAAAAATTGTAATTTATTGTCTTAAGCTGCACATCCATCCAACTGAATTGAACCCAATAGGTTGTGTTGGGTACCCCGTGTTATCCCATAAATTGTGTGTCAATATATATATATATATATATATATATATATATATATATATATATATATATATATATATATATATATATATATATATATATATATATATATATATATATATATATATATATATATATTCATTTGAAACCATGTTAATTTTGTAATACCGTCAGACGCAACCTAAAAATAATTTTAAAATCCAAAATAAAAGGAAAAAAATCCGAATTTTTTTTAATTATTATTTTCGTGATTTTTAAAATGTTAGAACATTCCAGTATTCTAGTAGATTTGTCAAATATATAAAATATTTTAATATTCTACTAGCATATTCTAATATTCTACTAGAATATTTTACAGATATTTAAAAAAAACGGTAATTTTATTTATTTATTTTTAATTTTTTTTGGATAAAAAAGTGACAAAAATAATATTAAAAAAAATTCGAAAATTTTAATTATTTTGCATTTTAAAAATATTTTTTTATCTACAAATAAATGGCTATGATTATATCTTCCCGTCTCACAAAATATAATGGTTTCACATGAACATATATATATATATATATATATATATATATATATATATATATATATATATATATATGTTGTGTTGGGTAACCACTACAAGAAACGCGAGCATTAGCGGCGACAAGCATCGCCGCTAGACCGTAGGTGTGTCGCCGATGTTGCTTCGCTGCAAATGCTCCATATGTCGACGTTAATGCTCATTGTCGTTGCTAATGCTCACAATCGCCACAAAAGACATGTCGTTACTAATACATACATTTCACAATTAATTGTATTCTTTTTTTATTATTATTATTTATCATTAAAACTATAAAAAAAACCATATAACATGTATAAAAACTGTTATAAAAGTTAATTTTGTAGAAAAATAGTTCGAAACATTAACCAAACTTAATACTATATCAAATCCAAAATATTAATCAATATACATCCGGTCCAAAATATTCATCCAAACATAGTGTAATATATCCAAAATACTGACCCAAACAAAACATTTCATAAATCCTATAAAAGTAGTTAGTCGTCCTCATCACTCCCCTCGTTTCCTTCGTTTTCATTTCGTGACGGAAACAAACGAAACCAGTCTTCCAATGCCGCACTACAGGTCGAATCTTTTAGCATTGTTGTAATCAAGATAACAAAATATATTACGAATACCGCAACATTTCCAACTACAAAGATAACAAAATATATTACCAACATATCATAATAGCATTGTACTTTCTAAAAATGACCAAAATACAAAATACTAACATATCATTATAGCATTCTATTTTCCAAATACATTTAAACGTACATCATACATAATATTGGATATACATTATAGCATTGTACTTTTTTTTCCATTATAGTTTGTACTTTCGAAAAATCACCAAACTACAAAATACCAACATATTAAACTATAAGCAAACTACATCGTATACAATATTGCATATACATTATAACATTGTACTTTTTTTTTTCATTTTTCCATTATAACATTGTACTTTCCAAAAATTACCAGAATACAAATTACCAACATATCAAACCATAACCAACATATCATTATAGCATTCTACTTTCCAAATACACTTAGATATACATCCTACACAATATTGCATATACATTATAGCATTGTACTTTTTTTTTTCATATTCCTATTATAGCATGGTAGTATATACTAAACAAACAATTAACAACATATCATTATAGCATTCTACTTTACAAATTAAGGTTATGATGATTATAACATCCTACTTTTTTTTTTCCGTTTTTCCATTATAGCATTATACTTTTCAAGTTAAACTAACAATTACCTGTGACTGTGGTGGTGGATCTATCATTGATTGTTCCTGATCGTACATAGACACAACTATAGAATTAAAGTTTACTCCCGATGCCTCTAATATGTCCATGTCGAGAACTGAATATTCTTTCAAAACAATTTTTATATCATTTGGTGTTAGACCGCTTACTTCAGAAGAAGCTTGGGTTTGTTGATTGATCTCTTGGAGTAAAGCATTTTTATATTTTCAAAAAATGATAAACATCATAAAAATTAGATTACTAAATACCCCTTGTGTAACATCCATAAAATCATGCCAAATTGAAACTTTTAAAAACATTTCAAAACCATTAAACATTACAAAACTTCTTTTCAAAAAAGTATAATATCATAGTATCCCATAAACAAAGTCATAAATGTGAGGAGCTGTACGATCACACATTTTCCTTCCCGTGATCATCTGATGTACCTGAAACTGTAAACCCAATGCTTAGTGAGTTCCCCCAAAATACCCATACATACAACGATATACATATAATCACAAACAGCATACTATGAGTTCAATCAACCATCGGGTTGGAATACCCTAGACCCTCAACCATCCGGTTGGAATGCCAACATACTATGGGTCCAATCATCCTCGGGATGGAATACCCCAGACACACAACCAATAGGTTGGAATGCCCACATACTACGAGTCCAATCATCCTTGGGATGGAATACTCATGGCCTACAACCATCAGGTTGGAATGCCCAGGTCTATTGGCTTTCGCACAAAGCAGATAAGCCTCAACCACCCATCAAACATGTGCACATATAACAGATAATCACATAACAGTCTATAGACAGATATACTGATCTAACGGATCATAGCAACATAGTATCATCCTATCTACCAGGATACTGATCTAATAGATCATAATATCATATACCATCCTATCTACCAGGATACCGATCTAACATATCATACTAGCATAACATATCAGGATAACAATCCAAAGGGTCGGCCTTAGTGCCTTTGACCCTTGAGTATAGTGAGGAAAACTCACTTTGCAAACGTCAAACTGAAGTAATAAGCTCAAACTCTCGAATCACAACCATAGACTCCACCACCTATATTCACCATGAAAGCATTCCATAAACTTCTAATTTACCAAAATACCCCTAAAAGTCAAACTGGTCAACCCTTGGGAAAAAGTCAAAGTCAACGGTCAAGGTCAACAGTCCATGTTGACCCTACTCGTCGAGTGCAACTCACTGACTCGTTGAGTCCTTCTAGAACTCGAAACGTCGTGAAACCCCCAGTTGACTCATTGAGTTTCCAGATAACTAGCTGAGTCTATGCGTGTCCAAAAGTTGAGAAAACTTTAACTGACTCGTCAAGTCATCTTGCTAACTTACCGAGTTCATGCAAAAACCCTCAAGGTTAATCTTCATTGGACTTGCTGAGTTGGCCATGCAACTCATCGAGTCCCTTCAGTCCTTTCTCCATTCAAATGATTTTAAGCCACCCTAAAGCTCCATAATGCAGATCTAAGCTCCTAAGGCATACTTCCTACGTAAAGTTGCAAACTTTACATACATGCAAGGTGATAATGGCCCAAATCAAGCTAAAGAAGAGGTTCTAGGTAAGGGAAAGGCACTATCATGCTAAAGGCTAAAACTTTATGATTATAAGGACCAAGATGAGCCTAGATCTGAAGTTGCAACTTTAGATCTCGGTTCAACACCCGAAATGAAACACCAACATGATAAAATGTCCCTAAAACTCAAATATAGAAATATCTAGCTAGAAGGAGATCAAGGTAACGACTTTATACGTTCAAATGATGCTAAAATGGATTAGACTTCAGATCCACAACTGTTCCTTGCCTCAAACGTATTGATCTTCAAGCTCCTTGCAACAAAATCTTCCTTACAAGCTTATTAACACACAAATATGGAAAGAAAACGCGATTTAGGGTTTATTAGCTCAAAGGGGGGCTATAAGGGAGGCTAATGACCCTTTAAATAGGGTGAAAAACCCCAGAAATTAGGGTTTCATCCTCCAGCTCCAACTCTTCAAGTTGGTCACTTAAGTTACGCAGCTAAATCAGTTCCTACTCGATGAGTCAGGGCATCCAACTCGTCGAGTCGATCTTTCAAAATGAAAATGTAAAATTGTAAAATTTATACCTGAGAGTCGGGGTGCTACACCTTGATGATAAAAAAACTTATATGGAAATAGAAATTAACCACTTACGTATTGTTGCTCGACTGCAGGACTACTAAATACCCCTTGACGATTGGTATTAGCCTGACAAAATGTTTCGATTCGAGTGATGTCCCATTTAACATTAAAATAAAATTAGTTATACTTTAAATAAATAATTAAATATATCATAACTTACTTCTTTGAAACATGAGTTGCTATACAAGCACGGTCCCTCTATTTACAACTTGTTGTTGTGCATGGAATCCTTTGTTTGACATCAAACGCTTTATAAATTTGGGTGTTTGAAAATTTTCGACTGTCTGCACCCAATTTTAACATGACATACCCTTGGGGGGGTGACTAATTCCCTTGAGAAATCTGCAGACTGCAAATCCTCTGAAATTTTGAAAATAAGTATGCGCTTTACTTTCCCAGTCTCTGTAAAATTTTGTGTGGAGTCGCATCAATGCTCCGCAACAACTGAGCATGCTCGGGATCCAAGTTAACCTTATCCAAATAAAACTTATTCTACAAATACAAAAAGGTTAGTTATCAAATATCAATCACAACTAAACTTAAAATATTATCCAAGTTACCTTTAGGAGAATATGTGAGTTCCCTGTCGAAATCCAAATCTAGAGGTTTCCTTTGTTTGCCTATTTCAACCTTGCTAGCTGGATGTTTTTTGATAGACTTGTTTTTTTAGGAAGCTCATCTGAAAAATATAATTAGAAATATTAGTCATGATAGCTTATAATAAATTAATAGAAATAGCTAATAAATATATCATAATTAGACTTACCATCATGTCCGTGTTGTCCGCGACCAAAGCCTCCTGGAAGTGGTGGATCCTCGAGTCTATCACCTCCATGTCCTAGGCCCATAACATCTGCCATCATGTAAAAGAGTATTGACAAACTAAACCCCATATATAGCTTGTAAAATTACAAGATGTACAAATAGAAACACAATATGAATAAAAGTTAGTTGGCCTGCAAAATCATAAGATGTACAATATAGACAAACAATATGAATAAAAGTTGGACTTCAAATAAAGTTTCAATTACAAAAAAAACATATGATTTTTTTAATCAGAATCCTCTTCATATACTTCAATTTCTTCTTCATCAGTATCATAATCAGAATCGTCATCATCATAACCGGTCTCTTCCTAAGAAACATTATTGATTCTAGCCGTTGGAGGGGGTACTTCAATCTCATCCTCGTTATCATAATCGACATTGTTTTGAGCTACATCAACATTGTTTGAAAGTATTGTGAGAAGTCGATAAAACGTCTAGCACCGGATGAAGAGTTCTTTTGAACTATGTCAACATTTCAGCCTCCACATTGTCGACATTTTGGATATAGTCACTGTAAGCATTTTGAACACGAGCATTGTCGGATGGTGGATCCCCAATACTTCGATGATTAATATGCTCGATGACCCAATGATGGTTGTTGTTTTGGCTTCTTCGATAAGGATCGCGAATGTAGAACACTTGTTTGGCTTCCGAAGCATATATATGAGTTGATCATCTTGGTATGCTTGTTGTTTCGTGTTGATATTGATGAAATTATCATTAGGAATGTAACAACCCAAATTTTCCAATAATTTTTTTAATAATATTGTTTCCAATGATCATAAAATACCAATAACAATTGATTTCAAAATCCACAACATCAAATATTTTATTCAAAATATCAGAGTGTCCCTAAATGAAATCACCAGAGAGTACATGCCGCGCCATCAAGCCGGGCCCTTGCTCTTAGGCTTTGAAGTACCTGAAACAACCAACAAATTATAAGCTAATGCTTAGTGAGTTCCCCAGAGCATACCCCACACAATCCACATAATCACATAATCGATATTAGCTCTATAAGCTATACATATCACATAAGCCATGCATACAAATATATAAGGATGCCATGGAAACCTTCCAAGGTCTTATACCAAGTGCCACTGGAACCCCCACGTGGTCTTGATTACCTACCATATGAACCACCACAAGGTCTTTGCTAACTGCTACTGGAACCCCCACGTGGTCTTCACTACCTACTGTGGGAGCCTCCACACGGTCTTCACTAACCAAGGAAATAACATACGATCTAAACAAGAAAAATACTAGAAAGCCATGGAAAACCTCCAAGGACTTATGCCAAATGCCATAGTAACCCCCTTATAGTCTTAATCTACTGCTATGGGACCCCCCCGGAGTCTTCTATACAAATTTCATACCGACATACCACATAATCAACTAACAATCCATATATCATATAATGGGCCGGACTTGGTGCCTTGGACCCATTGGGATGGTGAGAAGACTCATCTCTCAAGAAATTCTGAACTGATAAGATAAGTCCCAACTCGCAGCTCCTACTCAACTACCTACAACCATCATGTGACTAACTTTATCAAAATCCCGAAATACCAAAAATACCCTCAAAGTCAAACTTGGTCAACCATGGTCAAAATCCAGGTCAATAGTCACGGTCAAAAGTCCATGTTGACCCCAACTCATTGAATGCATCTAGCAACTCATCGTGTTCCTTCAGTGTTCAAAAAACCAGGAAAAACCCTAGCCAACTCGCCGAGTTGTCTCATCAACTCATCGTGTATTAATGGAGGAGGCACATAGATCGAGATTCTTGATCCACCCAGGGGGTACTTAGATGTATTTGGATCTGAAGAGAGATTACTGGTGACCCTATATGAAGAGGGACGTGGCATGGGTAGTTGAGAGGTGCTTGACCTGTCGTCGGGTAAAGGCGGAGCACCAGCATCCACATGGCCCATTACAGCCTCCAGAGATTCCCCAGTGGAAGTGGGAATAGATTTCGATGGATTTTATCACCAAACTACCGAGGAATGTGTGTGGGGTTGATGCGATATGGGTGATTGTAGACCGGTTTCCAAAGATTTCCCACTTCCTCGCCATCAGTGAGAGCTCTTCTGCAGAGAAACTGATCAAGATTTATATGAGAGAGCTGGTAGCACGATATGGAGTGCCGACCTCGATAGTGTCAGATCGATATGTGCGCTTTACTTCCAAGTTCTCGGAAGAAATTTCATGAGGATTTGGGTACCCGATTGCATTTTAGTATAACATACCGCCCGTAAATAGACGGGTAGAGTGAGCGGACGATTCAGACGCTCGAGGACATGCTACGTGCATGTGTCAAGGACTTTGGAGGAAGTTTGGATACCTATTTCCCCTTGGCTGAGTTTTCTTACAACGACAATTACCATTCCAGTATTGGCATGCCTCCCTTCGAGCTCTTGTATGGGAGGAGGTGTTAGACTCCCACTTGTTGGGGAGAGGTAGGGCATCAAGTGATGGGTGGCACTAAGATAGTAGTGAAGATGACCGAGCTGATTTAGAAGGTCAAACATAGGTTACTGACAGCCCAGAGTCGCTAGAAGAGTTATGTAGATCGGCGACGATCTAAGCTAGAGTTCTAGGTTGGAGATTTTGTCCTCCTGAAGGTATCCCCATGGAAAAGAGTGATCCAATTCAGGAAACGGGGCAAGATGGGGACTCAATACATTTGTCCTTTCAGAGTGATCACCAAAGTGGGTAAGATAACTTACCGGTTGGAGCTACCTGCAGAGTTGAGTCATATTCATAACACATTCCACGTGTCTCAGTTGAGGAAGTGTGTAGCTGATGAGATGGCGGTGGTACCCTTAGAGTACATTCAGGTGGATACGAGCCTGAATTATACTGAGAGGCCGTTAGCAATCCTGGATCAAAAAGTAAAGCTTTTGAGGAATAAAAGGTGTCCCTGATTCAGGTTCTGTGGCACATCGGATGGGATCCGAGTGGACTTGGAATCTAGAGTCCGAGATGCGCGAGCAGTATCCAGAGTTATTTCCAGAGCATGACTTCGAGGGGGAAGTCTGATTCTAGTGGGGGAGAATTGTAACATCCCAACTCCTAAGAGAGGCTATCTTGAGCATTTTAGTGCACCTCAAGAGAAGAAGAGGAAACAATCAAGGCTTGGAGCAAGCAGGGATGTTTGGATCTAGAGGTTCTAATGTGGATAGCTTATGTTTTAGGTAAGAAGATGCTATCTTGATCATTAGTTTGGGGAGTTCTAGGGTTTTTCCCATCCTTCTTGTGTTATTGAGTCCCTTGAGCATATCTTGAGGTTGAAGCCTTAGATCTGGATTATAGGAGGTCTTGTGAGCCCAAAGACCCAAGCTTTATGGAGCTTGAGGCAAGCCTATGAGCACCAAACCCTTGTTGGAGCTTGTATTGGCATTATGGAGCAAATATGCCATGCATGAACATAAAGTTCGATGCTTTACGTGACATTCAAGCCTTGTGAGACTAGATCTAGAGTTTGGAGTGGTATATCTGATGGGTTTGAGCCAAAAGAAGATCCTATGTGCTCATGCAAACCCTAATGCTTGAATCTAGGTTTTACTAATTGTAACTCTAGATCTAGTGATAATAATTCAAAACTATAATGAACAAAACAGATCTAGAAGATTACCTCGTGTTGCTTGCTTGAATCTTCATGTCTTTAATGCTTAGAGTCACAAGTGTCACTCCTCTAATGGCTTACATACACCAACTAGCAATAGGGTAGTATTTGAGAGAGGGAGGAGGCACACAAAGTAGGCTCTAGGGTTCTTTGAGAATCAAGTGGCCGATTTCTGTAACCTAGGGGTCTTAATTATACTGTGAGCAACTATGGTTTCGGTCAAAATCCTAATGGACAGCTTAGACATTAAGCAGCCCATGGAACCTTCTGGAATAAGGCCATGGACGAAAATATGATGGACTTTCATCATAATTTCGTTCACCCCTTGATCTATTAGGTTTCCCAGCCCAAAAATCAACTATCACACATTTGATAGTTTAAGTCCCCTCTATTCAATTAATCTCTTTTAGTCACCAAATTAATTCCTAATTAATTTATGACTAATATTAATTAAATAATATGACTTCTCTTTTAATATATTATTCTTATAATATATTAATAAACCATAGTATCTTCTCTCTCTCTTTCTCTCTCTCTCTCTCTCTCGCTTTCTCTCCATAAATCACCCTATCAAGTTGCTATGGTGAAGGCAACCCAAAAGGACCATGCACAACCGGGTCAAGTACCTACCAAATATGGTTACGGGCTTAGATACTAATCCAACAGTCTCCCACTTGGATAAGTCTAGTAACCATAAATGCAAGTAGAATCCGATTAGCAATTGTAGCTCTCAAAGATGTTGTTGAACTCTGATCTTATCAATAAACTTTCCTTTAGATAAGGGATCATATAATCCTCTACTCTTGATATCGTGCGGACAATCACATGGAACATAGTCATAATTATTGTCCAACAGTTTGTTTCACGATCTCAGATTCGTATGACATGGAACTTAATCGAACAAATCAATTTAGTTCTGACCGGGCCTGACACATAAGTCAAACCAAGTGATCGAGGGGCCCTAATATCTCTTTTACCCTCTTAGGATAAAAGGAATAGATAAACTTTGACTTATATGCATTTAATATCCACTAATTAAGTTATACATAACAATGTGTTTTATAACATCAAGTTACTGATGCGTTTTCGCATTATCAATGCACAACCAATCAGCAAACAATAAATCATATATCTAGGTTTTAAGACCATATGATATTATCGTCTTGTGATTACTCATGATAAATTCCATGAAGTGATTCCAGCAAATGCGGGTCTATTCCAATGCTCAAATCTTATTCATAAGCACTCATCAACGTTGTAGCAAACTTTTTCTATGTTTAACACCTTTCAGACAATCTACACACCAATTCATGACACTCTTCATTCATACCTACTTCCAACATATGAACGACTGTGGACCATTCGAATAGTCTTATTATTCAGGAAGTCAAAACATGCAAAATGAAACAATAAGTAAACAATTAACACAAGATAGTAACTTCACTTATAAATAATACCATTTATTTAATCATCAAATGTCAATTACATTTATCTATTACACATTTCCAAACTATCTAATCTAAAATAATATCACCCCTCAGCCCAATGCTCCTAGCGTGCTGCATGTGCTTAACCCTACGTAGTCCTTTCGTAAGTGGATCTGTTGGGTTATCCTCTAATGATACCCTCTTAACTACGAGGAGTCTTTCTTCCACCCGATGTCGAATAAAGTGATATTTTCTGTCGATATGTTGAGATTTACCATGATCCCTTGGTTCCTTGGTCAAGGCAACCGCTTCTTCATTATCACATAAAATTTCCATAGGCTCTTGTATGGATGGCACAACTCCAAGGTCTCCAATGAAATTCTTCAGCCATATTGCCTCCTTGGATGCTCCGTTCGCTGCAATGTACTCTGATTCGCACGCTGAATTAGCTACGGTCTCTTGCTTGGAACTTTTCCAAGTCACTACTCCTCCATTAAGGGTAAAGGCCTAACCCGACTATGAATGGTAGTTGTCCCTGTCAGTCTGAAAACTGGCGTCACTGTACCCTCGCACCTTTAAGCCATCACTCCCACCGAGGACTAGAAACCATTCCTTGGTCCTCCGAAGGTACTTAAGGATATTCTTGACTGCGGTTCAATGTGCTTTGCCAGGGTTCCCTTGATATGTGTTGACCATGCTCAAAGAGAATGCCACATCAGGCCGAGTACAAGTCATAGCATACATGATTGAGCCAACTGTGAAAGTGTATGGTACTCGACTCATCTCTGCTATCTCAGCTTCTGTACTCGGACTTTGACTCTTATTCAATTTGGCATTACTTTAGATTGGTAACTCCTTTTTATTGGAATTCTCCATACAAAAATGTTTTAGTACCTTGTCCAAGTAAGTATTCTGACTAAGCCCTATTAGTCTTTTACTCCTGTTTCTTACTATCGTTATTCCCAAAATATATGCAGCTTCTCCAAGGTCCATCATAGAGAAGCACATCCCGAGCCAGGATTTAACTTCTTGTAGTGTGGGGATTTCGTTTTCTATGAGTAGTATGTCATCGACATACAATACGAGGAAGCTCACTATACTCCCACTGACTTTGACATATACACATGATTCATCCTTGCTTCTCCGAAAACCAAACTCTTTGACTTTCTCGTTGAAACAAAGATTCCATCTGCGAGAGGCTTTCTTAAGTCCATAAATGGACTTCTCGAGCTTACAAACTCTATTGGGATGCTTCGCATTGACAAAACCCTCTGGTTGAGCCATGTAAACATTCTCAGCCAACTTCCCATTAAGGAAAGCAGTTTTGACATCCATTTTCCATATTTCATAATCATGAAATGCAGCAATGGCTAGCATCACCCTAGTAGATTTTATCTTCGTAACTGGTGAGAAGGTCTCATCGTAGTCAACTTTGGGAGTTTGAGTAAAGCCCTTTGCAACCAATCGCGCCTTATAGGTTTGCATATTCCCATCCATGTCGGTCTTCTTCTTGAAGATCCATTTGCACCTGACCGTCTTACGACCCGGTACATGATCAACCAAGCTCTAAACTTGGTTATCGTATATGGACTGAATCTCGCTGTCCATCACCTCTTTCTATTTTGCAGACTACGGGCCTGCCATGGCTTCCTTGTAGTTGTTAGGTTCGTCTAAATTTATTAGTGTACTATCACTAATATACATATCACCCTCGGTGGTTATATGAAAACCATACAAAACGGGTGGAACACTAACTCTACTGGAACGTATAAGAGGTAATGATTCGTTAATCGGTTCAACCAGAGTTTCCTCCTCAGGTTGAGCTCCAGTGTTAGAGGTTCCTTCATCTCTCGAATCTTGAATTTCTTCAAGATCGATTGGCCTCCTACTGTTCCCTTGGCTTATGATCTCTCTCTCTCTCTCTCTCTCTCTCTCTCTCTGTCTCTCGCTCTCTCGAAAAACCCTTCTCCTCGTAATGAAGACAACATTGTCACTTGGTCTATAGAAGAGATATCCAAAGGACTTCTGTGGGTAGCCGATGAAAATACAACGCTCACTACAAGGTTTGAGCTTTTTGTGAGTCTCTCATATTACAAAAGCCTCGAAACCCCAAACCTTGATATGTGCCAATGAGGGATCCTTCCCTGTCCACATCTCGTGAGGTGTTTTGGTAACCTTCTTCGTATGGACTAAGTTAAGGATTTGGGCGGCAGTCTCTAAGGCATACCCCAGAATGAGATAGGTAGTGAAGCATGACTTATCATGGAACGAACCATGTCTAGAAAGGTTCGATTACGCCTCCTAGCTACACCATTCAACTATGGTGGCCTAGGCAACACTAATTACGAAATGATTCCGCATTCCTTGAGGTAGTCATGGAACTCAAGACTTAGGTACTCTCCTCCTCGATCGGATCGAAGCATCATGATTTTCCCACCCAATTGATTCTCCACTTCTTCTCTAAACTCTTTGAACTTTTCAAAAGTTTCCGACTTGTGCTTGATTAAGTAGATATAACCATACCTGCTATAATTATCAGTAAAAGTCACATAGAAGCGACTCGCATCCTTTGTGATGGATCTAAAGGGCCCACACACATCAGTGTGTATGAGATCCAATAAACCCCCACTCCTCTCACAAGTGCCAGTGAAGGGTGACTTGGTCATCTTTCCAAGTAAACAAGACTCACACACGTCATCGTCCCTAAGGTCGAATGACTCCAATACTCCATCCTTTTGGAGTTGGGCTATGCATTTCTTGTTGACATGTCTAAGCCGACAATGCCACAAACATGCTTTATCCATACTATTTTGAGAATCAACACACAACACATCATATGCTAAGTTATCTACAACTATCACAGTTTCATATATTCCATTACAAGGCAATGCTTCAAAATATAAAACATTATTAAGATAAGCATAAATAGAACCCTTTTCGTTATCAAGTGAATATCTAAAACCTTGTCTATATAAACCATGAAATGAAATGATATTTCTTGCCATATCTGGCGAATAACAACAATTGTTTAAATCTAAACCTAATCCATTACTAAGCGTCAAGGAATACACTCCAATCTTGGTGACGGGCGACGATCTTCTGTTCCCCATGATTAGATTTATCCTTCCATGCTCCACATCCTTATGTCTTCTTAGTCCCTACAAATCAGAACATATGTGAAAACCACATCCTGTATCAAGAACCCAAGAAATAGCATGTGATGAATCATTAGATTTAATCGTGTAAATACCTGCGAAATATGGTTTGATCTTCCCATCCTTGATGGCTTGCAGATATTCTGGGCAGCTTCACTTCCAATGCCCTATCTTGTGGCAGTGGTGGCACTCTTCCTCCTTAGGGTTAGAGTTAGGTTTAGCAGAACCAACTTTGGTTCCATTAGAAGAGGTGCCATATTGGGACTTTCCCTTGTGGTGGCTCTTTGAGGGAACCTTCCTCTTCTTGACCTTCCCTTGACCTATTGCCAAGACAGGCGCAACAATGGGAGTGGGAGTCGATCCAACCGACTTATCCTTGAGATTGCTCTCAGTAGTCCTCAACAAGCCTTGACGCTTTCTCAAGGTGACCTCTTCCTTATTCATATGGTAGGTCATGCGGAACTGGTTGTAGCAGGGAGGTAGGGAGTGAAGGATGATGTCAATTATCAGCTCCTCATCGAAGTTAACAGTTAACATCAGCAGGCGATCAACATATCTCTGCATCTTTTGTAGATGAGCGGTAAGGGACTCTCCACTACCCATTCGGGCAGTGAAGGATGATGTCAATTGCCAGCTCCTCGTCGAAGTTAACAGTTAACTTCAGCAAGCGGTCAACATATCTTTGCATCTTTTACAGATGAGCGGTAAAGGACTCTCTACTACCCATTTGGGCAGTGATTATCGAAGTGATGATCTCATACCTCTCTTTCCTCACACTTTGGTGGTACCGGTCCAGCAAGTCTAGATGCATCTCATAGGGATACATGTCCTCATAGGACTTTTGGAGTTCGGAAGTCATGGTCGCTAGCATGATGCAATGGACTTTCGTAGCATCATGCTCGTGGGCCTTAAAGGCAGCGATCTCTTCGGGAGTGGAAGTGTTCGTGTTTATCTCCTTCAGCTTCTTGTCAAGGACATACTCTTTGTCCTCATAACGGGTGACCATTCTTATGTTACGAATCCAATCGTTGAAATTGTTCCCGTCAAATATCACCCTCCAACACAAGTTCATGAGTGAGAATGAGCCGAAGGAACTCGACCCGGAAGCGTTGTTGTTGTTCATGTTTAACATCTAAAAAGGAAAAGAACAAAGTTTGATTAGAAATGAATCCCCAATTAAACAGCCAAATGAAAAATTAGGGCTAGGGTCCAACAACATTATTTACAAATTAGAAAAGGGATGTCGTAATCTAACATGCAAATAATTTGTAGGTAAGTGAATGACGATTCACTAATTCTCCACCATGAAAAACTAAAAAGAGATTAAGTTTTAAATGTATTGAAAACTCCTAGATTCCTTTGAGATTCGTTGAACTTTTCAATGCCATGTTTAAATCTCGATGTGCCCCTCTAGTTTGTGACTGGGATGCCGAGGATCACAAAGCGGGTGTGAATAACCATGCAAATGTACATGGTGCCCTCATTGTTACAACCACCTATTCGATGTGCCGGTTAGCCACATGCTCCATTGAACTATGAAAAACATTGAGTCACCCTTTTCCACCTATGCTTAGAGTCCAATTAGTGTGCCGGTTAACCACACAAACTCCACTAATGTCTTAGCAAGGGTGCAAAGTGTAATTTCATGGAATTGCACCAATTCACTTTTCTTAAAGTAACTATGATTGGGAATTGTTTGAAAAACATTTAGTTACTTTTATAATTCATTATACTTTTATTGAGGAAGGATTTGCCTTATCCTACCCGTTCGGCTAACGACCCTGCACCAATCAAGGAAGCGGTGGGTGAGAGTGGACACCCATTAAACGACCATTTTATAGGCCATAACCTTATACCCCTTATAGATCGGCTTCGTGAATGAGGCCTACTAACGGTAAGAATAGCATTTTAAGTTATATATATATATATATATATATATATATATATATATATATATATATATATATATATATTAATCTTGTAATAATATAATAGTATAGGGTGAATTATAATCTTGTAAAATTCTAGGGTCTAAAATTTAAATAATTCAAAATAAACCTTTTAATCAAAAATTTTAATTTCAAAACTTGAGGGCAAGTTTTGAACTTTTCAAAACATAAAGGATCAAATAGCAAATAATTTTAATTAAACAACTAATTTAATGACTATCTAAATTTGACCTAATCAAGATAATTTATAAGATAATTCACCAAATAAATAAATAATTAAAGATTGTCATATAATAAATTTATTATTCAAATAAATGGTAATTATCTTTTATTTGGTAAGTATAATCACAAAATATATATAAAAATCGGATTTGATAATTCAAAAACAATTTTGGTAATTATCCAAACACAAAGTCAGCCAAAAAATCCGAGTTTTGAGACATCTGATCCACAAACTCGTCGAGCATTTAACTATATTCGTGAGTCTGTTAGATAGACTGGGTTTACGTCGTGAACTCATAGTGCCACGCCGCGAGTTTGGTTTTTTGAGAAAATGATTTTCATATCAAGCAATGAGTAAACATATAAGCTTCAAATACAATTTAAAACCAACCAAAGTTCTGATACCACTGATGGGTTTGAGCCAAAAGAACATCATATGTTCTCATGTAAACCCTAATGCTTGGATCTAGGTTTTACTAATTGTACATGCAATCATCTAATACTTATAAACCCTAGATCTAGTGATAATAATTCGAAATTATAATGACCAAAATAGATCTAGAAGATTACCTCTTGTTGCTTGCTTGAATTTTCTTGTCTTTGATGCTTAGAGTCACAAGTGTCACTCCTCTAATGGCTTATAAACACCAACTAGCAAGAGGGTAATATTTGAGAGAGGTAGGAGGCACACGAAATCGGCTCTAGGGTTCTTCGAGAAGCAAGTTGCTGATTTCTGTAACCTAGGGGTCTTAATTATACTATGAGAAGCTAGGGTTTCGGTCAAAACCCTATTGGACACCTTAGACATTGAGCAGCCCATGGAACCTTCTGGAATTAGGCCATGGACGAAAATATGATGGAATTTCATCATAATTCGTTCACCCCTTGATCCATTAGGTTTCCCAGCCAAAAAATCAACTATCACACATTTGACAGTTTAAGTCCTCTATATTCAATTAATCTCTTTTCGTCACCAAATTAATTCCTAATTAATTTATGACTAATATTAATTAAATAATATGACTTCTCTTTTAATATATTATTCTTATAATATATTAATAAACCATAATATCTTCTCGCTCTCTCTCTCTCTCTCTCTCTCTCTCCATAATCACCCTGTCAAATTGCTATGGTGAAGGTAACCCAAAAGGACCATCCACAACTGGGTCAAGTACCTACCAAATATGGTTACGAGCATATACACTAATCCAACAAGATCTGCCTTAAAACGTATGAATGAGAATACAGACTGAATGGACTGCCCGAGTCAATGAGCTGACTCAACGAGTCGGCTAGGGTTTTCCCCGATGAGTCTGGACATGGGTAACTCGGCAAGTTGATGAGACAACTCGACGAGTTAAGTTGGGTTTTAGCGATTCTTCTGAAGGAACAATTGGGACTCAACGAGTCACATAGATGCACTCGGCGAGTCAGGTCAACATGGATTGTTGACTCGAAAAGTTGACTTTAGGGTTGGTCAAGGTAGAGATTATGGGGACCATGGAGGGGTAAAATGGTCTTTTACCCATTCCAAGAGTTTGAGTGAGAGAAAAACTTAGTTATTTAGAGCTGTTATTTAAATGTTAATTAAAGGAAATTATCTTATGTGTTAGGCGGAGGCTAGTTCGAGATACGTGTATGAGATCATTTACTTGCTTGCTTACGAGGTGAGTCTTCTCACTATACTTACCTAGAGTGGTAATCTTTATGTGAACGGAGGGTCTTATGTGCTTATATTGAGTATTGTGATATCATGCATTATGTCTTTGTGATTATTGCTCTGTATTATTCTGAGCTTACTGAGTTAGGACCGGAGGGTCCACCCGAGTTGTGGGACTGTAGGGTCCTACTGAGACACATTGACTGGAGGGTCTTATTTGAACATAGAAATTAGAGGCTAAAGAGATATGTGTGGTATTTAGAGGAACTCACTAGGCTTCATGCTTACTGTGTTATGTGTTATGTGTTTTAGGTACCACTCATGATCACGAGAAGGCACCAGTTTGATTATACACACGAGTTGGAGATATGTTTTGGAGGATCCTAGATTGTGGTTTTAAGCATTTTATGAACATGTGTTTTTGATAAATTGATCCTTTTGGAGATTTTTGTGATTGTGATAATGAGATTAATGTGATTTTAAATGAAAATTTTGTTTGAAAATTTATTGTGTTACAGCAACACTGGAGGGAATCCTGGATCTACTGCCTTCTGCTCAATCTATCTTCTTCAAGCTTCCAGTTCCTTTCGAAGGAGCACCAAAAGTCACTCTCAAAGCTCACACACACAAGAACGTACAAGGCTTGAATTAGGATTTCTCTGGGTTGTAAAGACGATGAGGGAGGGCATAATTAATCCATAAGTTATTTATATAGGGTGCAAAAACCGGAAAATTAGGGTTATCCTTTCTAATGTCTACTCGTCGAGTTAGGGCCTTCCAAATCGTCGGGTAGACCCTTCATGCCACGTTTAAAATGATCCCTACTCGACGAGTTGGAGCTCCCAAACTCATCGAGTCCCAGTCTAAAACCCTAAAATGTTAGAGAAATAATTGATACCTGAAACAAGCATTATAAATCTTCCCTACTTGAACTAGACTTAGTTCTCAACGTCTGCTGATGCAAAAAAAATCCAGGTAGTGCTCCCACATCTCGTCCTCCAGCTCCCATGTCTATTCCAAGCCCCTCCGGTGCTGCCATTGCACCTTACTAGCTTCACCTATTTGTAACGAAGAACCTTAGTTTTCCTATCCAAGACCGCAAAGGGGCTCTCAATGTAGTTCAGGCTCTCATCCACGTGAATGTCCTCCAAAGATATAACCATAGCCTCATTAGTGACACATTTTCGGAGCTGAGACACATGGAAGGTGTTGTGAATCTGGCTAAGCTCGTCCGACAGATCTAAATGGTAAGCCATCTTACCCACCCGAACGGTAATCCTGAACGAACCAATATACTGGGGCCCTAACTTTCCCCTCTTCCAGAACCAAATGATACCCTTGCATGGTGACACTTTCAGCAAGACGAATTCTCCCACCTGGAACTCAAGATCCGAGCGATGCCGGTCAGCATAACTCTTATGACGGCTTTACACAGCCCGCAGCCTAGTGCGTACCTAATGGATCAACTCGGTCGTGTTAATCACCACTTCGGTGCTTCCCATGACCTTGTGCCTAACTTCACCCCAACAAACTGGGGTCCTACACCTCTGATCATACAACATATCAAACAGGGGTCGATCTCTGCTAGCATGATGACTATTGTTGTATGAAAACTATGTTAGTGGGAGGTATGTATCCCAACTCCCTCCAAAATCCAAAACACATGCCCACAACATATCCTCGAGCGTCTGGATCGTCCTCTTGCTCTAGCTGTATGTCTGGGGTGGTATACAGTACTGAAATGTAACTGAGTTCCCAACTGTTCGTGGAACTTTTGCCAAAACCTGGATGTAAATCGAACATTGCGGTGCAAGACCACTGATATGAAGTTGGTATCAAAGCCTTGGTTTGAGGGATTCGGGCACACTCTCGGGTATGCCTGAACTTAAACTAAGGACTTGATATGAAATTCTTTAAAGAAAATCATTTTTATAAAAAGAATTTATAAGCTAAGAAAGGGGTGTGATGCGTGCAACTGATCAAGCTCAAATAAGTGGTTCCCAAAATACCAATACATGTTTGTTATGTGATATGATATGATTATGTGATTCGCATGCTAGATTAGAGCTAAGGATCTAGGAGAGATGCCTTTGTATGATTATATGAGCTTGTAGATTTGCATGCTAGAACTAATCAGCCAGTGGTAGGATGGCGTGTTTAGGTTATGCTTGATTATATGAGCCTTAGAATTGCATGCTAAATGTTGCTTGCTTTATGCTTTGTGGGACTCTTAACAATGTGAGCTAGCTACTAAGTGAATATGCTAAGTCACATGTGGCACAGGCTGGATGAGTCTTGGAGAATCTAAGAAGCTTATGGGAGGTGGATTCTTCAGTATGTTTTGATTGTTGGCTTGATTGTATTTCAGTTTGGAGATGAGCTCTTAGAGAGATGGTTCAAGTTCGGGTTCCGGCTCAGGTGCAGGTGCTGAGCCGATTAGCGAGCAGTTGCGACAGTTCATTTCATCGGAGATCTCTTGCTGTGTTTTGGAGATAGTAGACGAGCGCTTGGGTGTATTCCATGTGGAGATTATGGCTATCATGGGAGCTCGCACACTAACTTTTTGGGAGTTCCGTGCTTGTGGAGCTTTTGCGTTCCATAGGGAGAGGGACCTCACTGTTAGTAGGAGGTGGTTAGCAGATATGGCTAACGCGTTCAGGATGAGTTTCTACTCCGAGGAGGTGAATGTTAGATATGCTTCATACCTATTGAAGGACCGGGCACGTGATTGGTGAGAGGAGATCGGTAATGGGCTGGGTGAAGATGCAATTGATGCTATGTCATGGGATGACTTCTCAACCAGGTTTAGAGCTGAGTTTGCACCATCGATTAAGGTGTAGCAGTTGGCGCAAGAGTTCCTAGATCTCTGCCAGACTACTGAGACAGTGGTATAGATCATTGCCAAGTTCCAGGAGAGGGCTTTATTGGTACTGCAGTATGCAGTAGATGAGGAGATGAAGAAAGTAATGTATCACGATATGCTGCAAGATGACATTAGGAAATTCGTCAGTATTTCAGGGTGCGAGACCCTAAATGATATGATCTCTAGAGCATGAGAGCAAGAGATTGATTTGGAGCATATTGAGAAGAGGAGGTCAGATCAGGTGCATACTTTGGAGGGTCTCGGGAAGAGACCCAATATTTGAGAGGTCAGCAGGACTAGAGTCAGTGCAACTCGTGTCGGAAACTACACAATGGGGATTGTCGTTCAAGGGGTGTGGGCTGCGACAAGTGTGGCCGGGTTGGCCATGTCAACAAGGAATGTCCTCAGGGAGAGTGTCTGTTATGTTTTTACTGTGACCAGGTGGACCATAAGAAGGTTGATTGTCTGATGTTGAGGGGAGGAGCAGTGAGTGTGTCTGTTCTGACTATTTCGAGGATCACTGATGGACGAAAAGGTAGGACAGGAGCCCCGATAGAGAGGAATTGAGTTTTGCAGGTATGTACCTTTTGCATTCTTTCGGGGTATTTATATCCGTGTTTATGGTTGTTAGAATATTGGATTAGTTTGGGTAAGCATATATTTGGTTTATTTCTCTGCTTGTGTTTGGATTATATTTTCAAGAAATGTCATATGCCAATTGCATACCGTGAATTATCAGTGTTTCGTGTAAGGTCGTTTCTTGCTGGTTCGGGGTGTTCATCATTATCTCGGCTCGTAATCGAGATTGATTCAGGGACATTATGTGGAAGGTCTGCAACCAGGGTTCAGCAGGGCGGTTATCTACCCACTTTAGGTTTTGGAGGGTTCAGTCATTGTGCTCACATTGACTCATGGGATCGCCAAGGGAAGTGGTCTCTTGTCGGGGTTTTGGTTAGAGCGTCGATTATATGGAATTCAAGATCTGAGTACGGTATCATTTCAATGCATCTGGATTTATCAGTATTGTTGGGATTCAGAAAGTGTTCATCTAGTCTTTAGAGGTTGTATATTCTTGTCTGATAGTAATGAATCGCTAGCATTAGTATGTGCTAGTTGTTAGCAGATCGGTCAATGGAAGGTAGGAAGGATCAGAAATCCTTCCATTTCTCGTATGCCATGGAGATATAATCAGATTGAAGTGGGGGGGGGGGGGAACCGTTTAGGTACCCAGGATAGAAGCAATCGTTAAATTGGGATGAGCTGATATCCCCATAGGGGAAGGAAAGGTGGTCCAAGTGGCTGCATGTATGGGGAATAATGTGAATTGGAAGTTCGGGAAACTTCCCGACTTTAGGACCACATCTGATTGATGTGTAGGAAACTATGGGAAACCAGGTTGAGGATCCCAGTCAGGACATGAGTACTATGTGGGATGTTAGACCGCATATGTGCTTGACTTTGGGTGTGTTCGGATTGGTAATCAACGGTAAGACCATGGTCAGTAGTTGAGTTAGCATGGGAAGTGATGCAAGACTGCAGGATAGCCGTAGCATTCACCAGCATCTAGATAGTATGGAAGGTATTGTAAGACGTTAGGATAACCATTGCATTCACCAGCGGCTAGATAGCATGGGGAACGTGGTAATACTATAGGGTGGCCCGTAGCATTAGTCAGCAGACAACGTAGAATTGTTGTAAGACCGCGGGGTGTCCCGCAGCATTCACTAGTTAAGCATGTAGTGTAGAAGTGTTGTAAGACTGCGGGGTGCCCTGTAGCTTTCACTAGTTAGCAGGTAGTGTGGAAGTGTTGTAAGACTGCGGTGTGGCCCCTAGCATTCACTAGTTAGTAGATAGAGTAGAGGTGTTGTAAGACTGTGGGGTGAACCATAGCATTTACTGGTTGGCAGATAGTGTAAAACATTGTAAGACTGCGGGGGTGGCCCATAGTATTTGTTAGTTAGCCGTTAGTATAGTGGGATAGTAAGACTGTAGGGTGGCCCGTAGTATTCATTAGTGGTTAGATAGTATGGAAGTGTTACTGCGGGGTGGCCCGTAGCATTCACCGATCCCTACACGACAATGAGAACGTAACAGATTTGCGATTCACTCACAGATTCCTTCATATGATGTAGGCCGGGGCAAATCAGCCGCATGAATGTGAGTAGGCCACAGTACAATCAGATTCTGGAAATGGTAGGTTGTTGGAGACCAGGCGTAATGTAAGACTAGAATGGTACTGGTAGCATTCACTTTTTTGCGTGGGATTCAGTGGCGATAGGTTGCCAACTTATGATGATCGGATGGATCAAAAGGATTAAAGGAGCCATGAGTGGCAGTATAGATAGGGCAGTTATTGTCAGGCGAGGTATCCTTAGGGGGTCGCATGGGGCGAATGCAAGGTTGCTTGTTGGCTCAGCAATCGGGTAGGAATCCGATATTTTTGATAGTGGTAGACAAGATTGGGATCCAGGGAAGTCATGGTTGCTATGGAAAGCAGCTAGACGGTGATATCGCGTCTTCTTCTCTTCAAGGGTGGCAGGATGGTCTGAGTTGTTGCATAATCACTTCGAATTGGCTCAGTAGCAAGAGGAACAGTAGCAAGGGTCGGAATCCCTAAAACTGCCTCCATTGGAATGGTAGTTTCAGCCATTTGTTTGGATGCAGGAGGTGTGGTTTCGAGAACATCTCCGTTGTCTCGTATCTCCGTTGCTGGGTGAGCAACATCATGGATACTGTTAAGGAACGAGTCAAGGTTTTCATTCGACAAGAGGTCTTCATTTTTTCCAAAATTTAAAGGAATTTCATCCTTATCATAGCCAGAAAGATCAAGATCTTCGTACAAATCAGTCTTAGTCTCATTCTCTGTAGCCCCTTCACTGTAATCACTTTGAACTGGAACTGACGTCAAGAAGTGTTCTTCTGCCACAAGAACATTAGGAGCTGTTGCTTCTTCTTTTTTCTCCGTGATCCGACACTGTGATAACATCATCTTCTGAAATCACCCTCTCTGAAGATGTAGACTCAGAGGATACTTTGTCAGATGATCCGTGAGACTCAAATGCTTCATTTAGTTCAGTAGACTTTCCAAATTTCAGAAGCGGAAACTTTCCTTGGAAGACAACCTTTCCCTTGCAATTTCGCTTGATCAACCCAACCGCGTGAGGACCAAGAGACTTCTTCTTTGATCAAATTTGGGAACTGTATATCAATAAACATCTGGATAAACCTGGGATACATCAAAAACGTGTCCCGTGTCGTTGCATTGATGTTCATCACGAATTCGTCCAAGATAAACTTCGATAAATTGAAGTCTATCCCTACAGAAAGTGATGCAATGGCTCCAGTGTTCCTCAGTGAGATCCCATCAGCACCAAACCTTCTACCAGAAATGTAGCTCACAAAGACATGAGCCAGAAATCTCCAGTACAGTGGCAGAAGCTTCTTCTCGGTAGGCGGAAAGTCGCCTTCATAACACATCTTTTTAAGAACCTTTTGGGCGTCTTCAATCCCAATCTCAGTAGGAAAACCAGGTTGGTTATCAACCAACAAAGCTTCTTTGATGAATTGTTCAGTTATTTCAATCTTGTATCCCTTCACATCTACTTCAACAGTAACTGCTCCATCATTACCCCTTTTCACCTTGGCAGTCATCCAGAATTTGCTGATGATGTTCTGATAAACGACAGAATTCATTGTGATAGCAGAAGCCAAACAACATTGCCTCAACCCATGGATCATCGACTTGAACTCTCCGTGTGCAACAGGAAGATCCGCCAGTACAATAGCCAAATTGTGCATGCCCGCAAATTTCAGGTTAGCCATTTGATCTGCACTAAAACAGGCCAAGTAAGAAAACAAAGACATTTGAATAATTAAGATTTAGGTTTTTCTTATTTAATCAATTTAATTTTGGCCCCAAAAACAATTTTGACCAAATTAGAGTTTATGGTCAAATTAGGGTTTACGGCCGTAAACCCATGGCCGTAAGCTCATGGCCAGAAACGGAGTTTACGGCTGTAAGCTCCAACCGTAAGCTCCGAAAATCAATTTTCTTCGATTGAAGCCCCAAAACCCATCGATTTGATGATATAAACACACATTCACGGTCGATTTTAGCATACCTTTGAGATGCACCGAACAATTTCACAAAAAACTGATTTTTTTTAGAAGAGAGAGAAAGAGCAAGAGAGAGAGAGAGAGAGAGAGGAAGAGAGAGAGAGAAAGAGAGAGAAAGAGAGGGGAGAGTTTATGGCCGGAAAGTAGAGATTGAGGAGTGGAAGAGATTTCGACTGTAAACCCTTGCTTTTATACCTTGTTTGATTTTTAGCTGTTATCCACACAGTGTAATGCATAGTCCAAATCCCAAAAATTTCAAAAACAAGACATTTTGAGGATTAAAAATTAAAATTAAAATTAACATAAGCTAAAAAATAAAATAAAAATAAAAATAACTTTTAAAATTTAAATTTTTTAAATTTTGACAATTATAAAAATAAAATAAAATAGAAGCAGACTAAACTTATCTCAACAATCACTGAAAATAATTTTGTGATACGGTGATCAAAGTTGTTAGACAACCTTAATCCACTTGTCTGTACCTCTACCTTCATGTCTATGTCTGGTCGATCGCCGATATTGTGGTCCACTCAAACACGTGTCTATGTCTGGTCGATCGCCGGTATTGTCGTCCACTCAAACACAATTTTGTTTTGATAAATTTGGACAAGCTAAGAATGACATGACATTTTGATCCTATATTCTTAGATAAATTTCCTAGGGACCATTTAGCTGACGACGACCAGGGATATTGTTGTCCACCTAAATTGAGCAGCGAGATCTACAGAAAATCCGTAAGTGTTTAATTGTAATTGAAGTAGAACATGTTTCCCACTTCCTGATATGGTTCCGTAATCAAGGACTTCCAAAATACTCCTTACATTGGGTGAGCAGACAATTATTAAGAGAGAAGATAGATTTAGAATGCATATGCTATACACCCAGGTCGGATCTCTTCTAATCACATAGAGGGTGAAACATATGACTAACTGAAGTTTTAGAGGGATTGAGAAAAAGAATGATGCATATACTGTGTACCAGGTCGGATTGTAAGTCATGCAAAGGAGATAGTATATGGCTAACAGATAGAAAGAATTGCTTAGATAGAAGATGCAGAGAGATAGAGTTGCATATGTTACAGTCCAGGTCAGATCTCTCGATCGCACAGAGGATGCAACATATGACTAACAGACAGAAGAAATAAAATAATCTTCTACAGACCTAATTTATCGGAATTCCCAGTCACCCTATCAATACCGGAATTAAGGACAAAATCCACACATCAAGGAAAAATTAATCCACAGTTCTAGATACGGATTGTTTTAATGTGACCAGTAGATTACCATGTATATCTCCCTGCTCAACCTATCCGAGTGTCGTATTGTCAGACTAAACGCATCTAACTAGGTCAAGATTTGTCAAGTCTTTGAATTCCTTAAGTTCAACTCTGCCTAGTCAAGTCCATTTAGAATCTTTCGTGCCTACCAGCGCATCGAACACAGAGCGTAGACAATTTAGTTTTGGTACGTTCCGTAGATTCAGATTGCCTATTATCACTTGATAATATCCATCACATCACCTACAAGCAACACTACTAGCAACATATTTTTGATTTTCTGATTTTTATTAATGTTTTTTTTATTTTTGTTTATTTTAAAAAAAAAGACAGAAATAAAACAAAAATAACACTATTTTTGGGTTTTTTTCTTTTATATTTTTTTTTGTTTATTTCTCCCCCTAAATTTTTGCATGGGTGAGAATGAAATCACTAAAATGCGCAAATTTAAACTAATCTAACCGAAAACAAAAATTTAATCCTCAAAACGAATCATTTTCAAAAATCCCACAAGGACATCGAATCAAGCTTTGTTAAAAGGCTTGGTGAACAGATTTGCCACGTTATTAGCGGTGGGAACCTGTTCTAGCCGGATGAGCGAACACTCATAGCAATCTCTGATAAAATGAATTTTGATATCAACGTGCTTGGTTTTGGAATGTTGGATAAGATTTTTAGCAATTTGAATTTCAGCCTCATTATCACAGTAGATGGGGGTTTCTAGATAATTCAAACCGTAATCCAACAACTGATGTTGGATCCAAATAACTTGAGAGCAACAAGCAGATGCAGCAACATATTCCGCTTCTGCTGTTAAGGTTGAGTTGGTATACTGTTTCTTGCACTGCCATGACACCAATCTGTCTCCAAGGAATTGACACCCTCCTGATGTAAATTTCCTGTCAAGGTCACAGCCTCCATAATTACTATCAGCAAAAGAATATAAATCAATTTTGGGCTGCCTTTGATATACCAAAAATATCTTTTGACAATAATAAGATGTGAAAGTTTAGGATTAGCCTGATAACGGACACATTGACAAACTACAAACATGATGTTTGGACTTCTTGCAGTAAGATACGTCAACGATCCGATCATCGATCTGTAGTGTGTCTGATCTACGGACTCGCCATCAGTATCTGGATTCAGCAGGGATCTTTCGGTCATCAGCATCGATGCAGGTTTTGCATCTTGAAACCCGAACTTCTTAAGAATATCCTCCACATACTTTGCTTGATGGAGCAGGATTCCGGTTGAATTTTCTTTGACCTGAAGCCCCGGAAACATGGTCATCTCACCGAACGAACTCATCTCAAACCTCTTTTTCATGATGCCTTCAAACTCTTTTCATAGCTGTGGACTGGTAGACCCGAAGATAAGGTTGTCAAGATAGATCTAGACTAGTATATGATCATTACCCACATGCTTGATGAATAAAGTATGATCGGTAGTTCCACGAGAGTATCCATGCTCGAGAAAGTTCTTTGTGAGAGTCGCATACCACGCTTGAGGAGCTTGATGTAACCTGAACGCCTTGTCCAACTTGTAGACATGATTAGGAAACTTGGAGTTACCGAACCCAGGGGGTTTATCAACATTGATTTCTTCCTTCACCTTGCCATACAAGAAGGATGTCTTGACATCCATTTGATAAACCGTGAAGTTCATGTACGAAACATATGCAAGGAAGATACGAATAGACTCTAAGCAAGCCAATGGAGCATAAACCTTAGTATAATCAAGACCCTCGACTTGTCGAAACCCGCGAACCACCAATCTTGCTTTATTTCACACTATAACTCCAGAATCATCCTGCTTGTTTCGATAGACCCAGCGTGTGTCAAGAGACTTTTTGCTCTTTGGTAACTCAACCAATTTCTAAACCTCGAGCTTTTTAAACTGATTTAGCTCTTCATGCACAAAATCTACCTAGCTGGTCTCATTCAAATCCATTTCAACGTTCTTAGGCTCTATTTGGTAGATAAAGCAAGAATAGAGACATGTATTGACATCTCCACTCTGACTTCTGGATCTAACTCCATCACCCAGCTGACCAATGATGTTTTCGATCGGATGATCGCGTTGAATTCTTGAAGGTATCTCCTGGCTGATATCATTGAGTGAAACAGGACGATTTTGAATGTTGAAACCTACATCATTTGTTGAGTGTCCCACATTAGATGAATCTGCTACAAACTCATTAGCAATTTCTTCAGGAAAGATTAGTTCCATAAAAGTTGGAGTGACAGTGGAAGCATTTCTAGACATGAACTCACTTTCATTCTCCATTTATCCCGGGGTGACGAAGATCTATAGAGATCTCTGTCCTGATTATTGGTGGCCCTGTATGAAGCAGGATGTAGCTTGGTATGTGGAGCGGTGCTTGACATGTAGGGAATTGAATGATAAACATCAACGGTCTCACGACAAGTAGCAGTCTTTAGGCATTCCCCTTTCGAAAAGGGAAGAGATCACCATGTATTTCATTATGAAGTTTCCTCGGACAGCGCGCAGAGTGGATTCGATTTGGATCATCGTGGATCGATTAACCAAGAGCACGCACTTTATTCCGATTCAGGAGAGTATCTCTGCAGCGTAGTTGGTTGACATTTATAGTAGGGAGGTTGTGGAACGACATGAGGTGCCAATTTTGGTGTTTTCAGATAGGGATGTCCGGTTTACTTCCAGGTTTTGGAAGAAGTTTCACGAGGAGTTGGGTACTCGTCTGCATTTCATCATGGCCTTCCACTCGCAGATGAATGGTTAAAGTGAGCATACCATCAAACATTGGAGGATATGCTACAGGAGTGTGTTTTGGATTTTGGCGGTAGCTGGGATGCATATCTTCCGTTAGCGGAATTTTCATATAACAATAGTTATCATGCCAACATCGATCGACCTCCTTTTGAGATGCTCTATGGGAGGAAATATAGGAAACCAATATGATGGGGTGAGGTCGGTCAGTAAGTCACAGGGAGTACCGAGGTGGTACTCAAGACGATCGAGATGATTCAACAGGTGCGGGGTAGACTTTAGAAAACTTAGAGTCGACAGAAGATCTGTGCCGACAAGCATCGATCTGACCTAGAGTTTCAATTTAGGGATATGGTTCTCCTGAAGGAGTCACCTTGGAAAGGTGTCATTCGATTCACGAAGCGGGGCAAGATGGGCCCTAGGTATATATGTCCTTTTAGGGTTGTAGCCTGTGTGGGCAGGGTAGCATATTGTTTGGAACTTCCGGAGGAGATTAATCAGATTCACAATACTTTTCACATCTCTCAGATGAGGAAGTGTTTGGTTTATGATTCTGTAGTAGTTCAATTGGAGGATATTCAAGTGGATGACTGCCTGAACTACGTTGAGAGACCGGTATCGATCCTCGACGCACAAACGAAAACCTTGAGGAGCAAGGTTTTTTTGAGTTAGTAAAGGTGCAGTGGCGGCACCACAAGGGTTCAAAATGGACGTGGGAGCCAGAGGATGAAATGAGGGAGCATTACCTAGAGTTATTTCTGGAAGTGGACTTCGAGGATAAAGTCTAATTCAAGTGGGGGAGAATTGTAACATCTAAATATCAACTATTTCCATTTTAGCCTTAACCTAATTTAAGATAGCACATTTGGTCCCTTATGGTTGAGTTTCACATTTCATCTAGTACGTTGGGGGTACATGTGGGTACGTGCAACCTACTCATTTGACCGGATCGCTAAAGCGATGCCAGTACAATGAATGTACGTGTAGTATGTTGGGAGTGCCAGCTTGATGGGTTTTCAAGCAATACATCATTCATATGGTGTACATGCAAACCATAATATCTTTTGGATCTAGTTTGTCTAATGAACATGCAATTGAATATCCAAAGCTATAAACCCTAGATCTAGCATACAATTAATCATATTAACATAAAATAGGGTTTAGATCTAACCTTTGATTGTTATATAGCAATAACAATCTAATCCTTGGCTTCAGAAAGCTTAGTGCCTCAAGTGTTGAACCTCTAATGGAGTCACAAACACCACTAAGTAACTAGATGAAGAAGAAGGAGAGAGGAGGCACCAAAAACGACTAGAAACCCTAAAGGATTCCTTCCACACATTTTTGGGGCCTTAGGGGTCTTTATATACTTAGCCTATTAGGGTTTTGAACTTAGGAAACCCTAATTTGACTACTTAGGCCCTAAGCAGCCCATGGACTCCTTTAATTATATCCCTTGGACAAAATCCTTATCGTCTTCCCATAGAATTAGTCCAACCTATATTATTAGGTGTTCCATTGCCCAATTGCAATTATCTTATAACTACAAATCCAGTCCCATAAGTTTAATTAATTTCTTTTAGCCACAAAATTAATTCTTAATTAATTCTTGACTAATATTAACTAAACAATATCATTTCTCCTTTAATATATTATTCTTATAATATATTAATAAATCGTAATTAAACTTTTCTCTTTCCATAATTCATCCTACAAGTTGCTATGGTGAAGGCAACCCAAAAGGACCATGCTCATAATCGGGTCAAGTACATACCAAAATAGTTATGGACTTAGACACCAATTCAACAGTCTCCCACTTGGATAAGTCTAATAACTATTTTGCATAACTTCAGAACCTGATCAGCAATCATATCTTTCAAAAGCCGTTGTCAATTCTGATCTTATCAGATACGCGTGTCCGTTAGATAAGGGATCATATATTCCTCCATTCTAGATATTGTATAGACTGAGACATGGGTTTTAATCATTCTCTCTATATTGTTTCCTGACATCCGATTTATGACGACTGAAAACAGACTACAATTGAACACATCAACTTATTCCCGGCTTGGCCAAGTGCTTAAGTGTCATCACTAAATCATCGAAGGGCCCACATATATCCCTTTTATCCCACTTTGGGTAAAAGGAATGGATAAACTTCGACTCAAATGCTCGCTTGCCCCTACTGATCGAATCATAGACAACAATGAGTTTTATAACACCAAGTTACTGGTGCTTTTACTTATCATCAATGTGCAACTCACCAGCAAATAACAACTCACAAGTCTGGGTTTCAAGAATATACTACATTATCGTCTTACAATCACTTGCGATAAAATCCATGAAGCGATTCAAGTGAGCATGGGTTTAATCCAATACTTTAATCTTATTAAAGCACTCATGAACTCTGCAACAAGCTTGAGCTATGTCTAAACGCTTTAAACAATCTACAGACAGATTCATGACAGTCTTCCTTCATACCTACTTTAGTTGTATGATTGACTGTGGAGGTTTGAATAACCTAGTTATTCTGGAATTCAAAACATGTAAAATTTAAACACTTAATCCTATATGGTCCCAAAACTTTTGAGTGTAAATAAAACACTTTTATTTAACCACCATATTGATTACTTATTATTTATTGTTTACTATTTCAGAAAATCAACTTATTACTTGAATTACAACAATAGGTGTCCCATGCACCAAGCATGCACACTATGTTTCCTATGGACCATGCTTTGTAAAATAGATCAATTGAAATTTTTTCCAATGATCCTCATTTCACAATTCATAATACTCATCGTTAGTGTAAGAACACAAGGTCCTTGCCACTACTAGAATTTGTTATATTCTAAAATTTTATGTAACGATCCTTTCGTAAAGTCGTAGCACAAAAGTCACCAAGACTTGGTCAATGAAATTACAAGGTTCTCTATCAGAAATTGTTACAAAACAATTCTATAGATGTGATGTCTCTCACTCAAAGTACATTCTTTTAAACATCCTTTTGCATAAAATTTTCTAATCTAGACATAAATTCTTAATTTTCAACTCCCAATATGGAAACATTTCCATATTTGCCATATGACAACTCATTCTTAATAGAATCTTATCTATTCATAATAATGTCGATATGATGCATCTAGTACTATACTTCCAACTACTCACAAGCGACCAATCCTTAGCGAACTTTGGATCGTCCTTTGATAGTTGTTTAATTATTTTAGTCAAAACTAATTCTAGTCCCTTTTACCTCTTAATGCACTAGGCATTTGGAAAATTTTTAGAACGATCAAATATTATAGCATACGCAATCGATCTTATACTCGAAAGTATGGAACACGATGCATAATGTCTTACATAAAGACGTGATACTTTACCAGTCTTTTGCCATAACATCTTTGTTAGCCATGTTCTCACAATTTGAACTACGAACAGGGATACCGTAATCATAATCAAATTTGAGAAGTGCTATGTATCCTAACAAAATTTTATTAACATTTCTCAATTTAAGCTTTTAGATTTTGAAATGAAGTATAATATTCTCTCCCTTAATTATAGCAAAACAACTTTTCAACCCTTGCAACTTTTGCAAATTGAATCTTTGTTTTTCTATAATTAATATTGCTAACTTGCAATACTTAAAATAATAATCATGCTCCCACTTAGACAATGATTATTTCCTCATTAGCATAACACTTATGCTCCCACTTGCTTTGACATGTATTCAGAAAACAATTGAACTCTCAAAAGACAATGCTTATTGAATTCCTTAAGTTCATGTTTCTAATACCTGATGCTTTGATAAGACTTTATCTAAGCTTCTTAAACTCATACACCTTTGTCTTAGAAAGCTTACATGTGTGTCAAAAAAATTTAGAACTTATGTTACTAAGTCCTAAATGTTCAGACTAATTGCCAAATCTCACAATTCGAACTATGAAGAGGGATTATGTAATCATAATCGAATTTGAGAATACCATTTACATAATTTCTATCTCCTTAAAATCTCTCTTAGTGAAAGCATTTCCTCACAATCATTTTTATGAAGGAGGGAAACCTTATTTCACTTAGATTTTATAGTGTATATGTTCCTATCCATACGAATTTTGCCAAAACCAAGGTTTGCGACAAATTTAAGCTCATATGGACTGAACTTGTTCAATTTTGATTCCTTGCCTCATGGTAGCATGAATTCCCACCATGTCTTCCAAGCAAATCACCCCTACATATTAATGTACTTTCCATTGATCAAGGTGCATTGTCTTTATGCCTTCAAATGAGAACTCATAGAACTCACATGCATAATTAAATTAACTGGAATGGCATAGAAATAAGAGTATGACAGGTTATAAACCTCAAGTCACTTGCAAGTGACGATCAACTAGGTTTACTATTGATTTGTTTCTGAACCTTTTCAAGACCATTAAGACTCCCACTGACTCCTTGACATATAAGATTCTCTTGTCAAAAAATATTCCTTGACAAAACAAATATTCAAGAGTTAGTGTAGCTTTTTATCAAGTTTAACACTTCACTCAATTTGTCTTAGTTGGTCTTTGTCTTATCCAAGACATCACAACTTACCAATTTAAAATGTACAAGAATAAGAAACTTTCTTATTCTACATTTGATAAGTGTTACAAACCTACTTAAGACTTGTCACTCAAGTCACAATCTTAGAGTATGACTCTAAGACTTGCTTTTCAAACGAAGTATGATTGACTTCTTCATTTAACCATTTCCACAATTCTCGATTCCTCTTCTTAGACATACAAATGCACTAAGACTCACTTAGAGGATCAATCGTGATATGGTTCTCAGTCATTAAGACGATCATAAAACAAAATAAAAGGTACTCTCCCCTCTTCTTAGAATAGAGAAACTTTTATCTTTCTGCCTACTTGATTCTTCTTATTCGTTCTGCAATTCATTGAAACTATTCCAATCAACTCAGAATTACACTTATTCTTATAAGCATAACCATATTTACTAAACTTTAGTATAAATAATGAGGAATATCTTTATCACTCTTGTGGTTAACTTGATCAAGGCACAACCTAGTGTACTTGATCTCCTAATCCTTGACTTGATACTTTGTCAAAGAATTAGTCTAAATTCCAAATATGAAAGTTTTTTCATTCATCATACAATACATGTTGCGTGATTCCAAGTTTCTGTCCAATTGAAACTTGGGTGATGAGAATCCTTCCTTATTTGGTAAATTCTCGACATTTCCACAAATAGCAAAACAAGAATCATATCCAACTCAACATTGCTAAAATACAAACATCCATTTTCACACATGCCATTGCAAGGGTAAATAAATAATATAAAACTCAAAATATATTTTATTGCGGAAAAAGTTGTCCTTACAATGCAATTCAACTGAAAACTATGCTATTACACATTCCTAAGCAATTTATTCTAACTCTAAAGTAGCAACTCAAAAATCTAATCTTTGAATCTATGCGATTGAAATCCATTTCTTCATGATCAGATTCAGCACACTTCTTTCTTAAGCTTCCTTTCTTTTCTTCGACCCTGTAAAACATCAAAATGTAATCTTATCACATCATGTATTAAGAATCTAGAATAGGAACTTAAAAGGAGCTAGATAGTGGATTTTACTTGAAGTAGAGCCATATGCCATGACTCTCCCATCTCTTAGATCTCTCAGGTAGTTTGGGCAGCTTCGTCTCCAATGCCCTTTCTCTTGGCAATAAAAGCAAATGGACTCCTTTGGAACATTACATGGAACAATCTCATACTTAGTCCTTTCTGGACTTCCAATGTTGCCAGTGTCCATTGAATCATGGGAGTTTGATTCACCAGACAAATTTGCTTGACCAACACGCCAAATCATTGTTGATTCAGTAGCTATAAGCAAATAGGTGAGATCAATTAGGGTCACATCGTGTTCCATCATATAGTACTCTCTTACGAACTCACTATATGATTCAGGAAGTGACTGAAGAACCCAGTCAACAACCAACTCACCTGAAATCTCGACACCCAATATCCTTAACCTGTCAATGTGTGACTTCATCTTTAACACATGTGAACATACAAGTTTCCCATCTTCGTGTTTACTTGCCAAAAGGGCTTAAGTGAGCTTGAAATTTTCAAGCCTTCGAACTTGTGGGTTACGGAGAATAATTGGAGGAGGTGGAGAAAGTGAAGCATGAAATCTTGTTCCTCGATCATATCGTGGAATATCATCTTCAAAGAATTCAGGAAGACCATGATTGTCAGAACTAAACATCAACAAAACAGGATAAAATTCAAGTTAAATTTATTGAGTCCTTAATAAAACACCCAAATGTGATATTAAGGCTAGGATCCAACACAATATTCTACAACCTAGAAGTGGGATGCCGTAATTTAGTTGTAGAATATTTGAAGGTAGATAAATGATGATTTATCAATTTCCACCATGAAAAACGAAAATGAGGTTTAAGTTTTAAATGAATTGAAACTCCTAGATATTTTGAGATTCATTGAACTTTTCAATGGCATGTTTAATATCGATTATGCCCTTCATGTTTGCGACTGGGATGCCA
The DNA here is from genome assembly GCF_052625555.1 of Lactuca saligna. Taxonomy (NCBI): domain Eukaryota; kingdom Viridiplantae; phylum Streptophyta; class Magnoliopsida; order Asterales; family Asteraceae; genus Lactuca; species Lactuca saligna. The sequence continues at coordinate 244,986,464 of NC_136421.1, forward strand.
AGGATCACAAACAAGGTATGAATAACCATACGAATCTACGTGGTGCACTAATGCTATTATCACCTAATCAATGTGTTGGTTAGCCACACACGCTCCATTGATCTATGATAAACATCGACCCACCCTTCGCCACCAATTTCAATCCCAAATTAGTGTGTCGGTTAACCACACACGCTTCACTAACGTTTGACAAGGGTACGAAGTGTAATTCCATGGATTAGCATACAATTTCACATTTTGCCTAAAGTAACTAGAATTTGGGAATTTGTAAAAGCATGTAGTTACTTTGTACTTCATTATACTTATAATGGAAGTTTTCGTCCTATCCTACCCGTTCGGCTAACGACCCTCCACTAGTTAAGAGTGCGGTGGGTAAGAGTGGATACTTATTCAATTGCCATTTTATACGCAATTTCCATAAACACCCCTTATAGACCAGCTTCGTGAATGAGACCTGCTAATGGTAAGAATGACTGTTTACTCATACATATATATAATATTAGACTTTTAATTTTATATATAGTATAGGGTGTATTTTACACTTTTAAAATACTAGGTGGTTTAATTTAATAAATTATACTTTTAATTTAATTAAATGTAAACCAAAACTTTATGGATTTATTAACTCTCTTTTAATTATACACTTTGATTAATTAACAAAACCATAAGGGTGTAATTTGAACTTTTCAAAATACTAGGGTTTTAGAATTTAACATTTCAAAATTAAACTTTTAATCAACTTTAAAATTCCAACATTTGAGGGCAAATTTTAAACTTTTTCAAAACATTAGGGTTTAGAATTTAAATATTTCAAAATCAAATTTTTAATCAAAATTTAAATTCCAAAACTTGAGGGTAAGTTTTGAAACTTTTCAAAACTATCTAGATCAAATTAGAAATAATTAAATTAATCAAATGATTTGAATTATCTAAATTTAACCTAATTTAATTTTTCACAAAATAATTCAAATCAAAGTTATAAATAATCAATCATTATCTAATAAAAACAAATAATTATCTAAATTTTGACAATTATCCATTAATTTGAGTAGGATATCAATTACCATAACAAAAAAAATCTTATTTTTATTTGAATAAAGCAATTTATGGTAAATTCAAAAAAACGAAGCATGTTCACGACATGAACAGCATGTTCACGATGTGAAACTGGTTAAATTTGAAAAACCGAATTTTTTTAGCTATGAACAAAAAAACTTTGCATTAAATACATTAGAATAAGCCATCCTAATCTCTGATACCACTAATGGGTTTTCAAGCAATACATCATTCCTATGTTGTACATGCAAACCATAATAGTTTTTGGATATAGTTTGTCTAATGAAAATGCAATTGAATATCCAAAGCTATAAACCCTAGATATAGCATACAATTAATCATATTAACATAAAATAGGGTTTAGATCTAACCTTTGATTGTTATATAGCAATAACAATCTAATTCTTGGCTTCAGAAAGCTTAGTACCTCAAGTGTTGCACCTCTAATGGAGTCACAAACACCACTAAGCAACTAGATGAAGAAGAAGGAGAAAGGAGGCACCAAAAATGACTAGAAACCCTAAAGGATTCCTTCCACACGTTTTTTGGGCTTTAGGGGTCTTTATATATGTAGCCTATTAGGGTTTTGAACTTAGGAAACCCTAATTTGACTGCTTAGGCCCTAAGCAGTCCATGGACTCCTTTAATTATATCCCTTGGACGAATTCCTTATGGGCTTCCCATAGAATTAGTCCAACCTATATTATTAGGTGATCCATTGCCCAATTGCAATTATCTTATAACTACAAATCCAGTCCCCTAAGTTTAATTAATTTCTTTTAGCCACAAAATTAATTCTTAATTAATTCTTGACTAATATTAACTAAACAATATCATTTCTCCTTTAATATATTATTCTTATAATATATTAATAAATCGTAATTAAACTTTTCTCTTTCCATAATTCATCCTACAAGTTGCTATGGTGAAGGCAACCCAAAAGGACCATGCTCATAATCGGGTCAAGTACATACCAAAATAGTTATGGACTTAGACACCAATCCAACATAGTTTAGCCTCAAAACCCTAATTTTCATGGTTTTCTCTCCTATTTAATCCACCTTATGACTCCCTTGGACATTCCTTATCAGTCACCTTCCCTCAAAAACCTTAATCTCGAGTCTAAGCCTTGTTTGTGAGAGTTTGGAGCTTATTAGTGATTTCTGGTTCTTATTTATTGAAGAAAGAAGGCTATTGAAGAAGGAGGTGCTGCTTGCAAGCTTGTAGATCTAGAAACTACTCCTCCTTGTGCATCTTTTTAAGGTATAAAGTCTATACCTTGATGTGTTTCCTTTTTGATCTCCATAGTTGAGTTTTATGATCTTTTTGTCCCAAAGTTTGGACATTTATGAGTACGTGGCACTCCAAGGCGTATTAGTTATCCTTCATGCGTGTGAGGTCTTGTAGATTCATAAAAATGGTTGTTTGATGGTCCCTTTCTAGTTATGCAAGAGTTTGGTGGTGATGAGTGTGGATTAAGTTAGAATTTTAAGGTTCAAGCCCTTTTCAGCCATGCAAAGGCTTAAAGTTTTAGACTTTATGGATTAAAACGTTCCAAGAAGGTCAGATATGTGCTTGGATGCATGTCTTAATGATTAAGACCATTTTTGGATTGTTTTGGTGTACGCCACGCGTACTACTAGCTATGCCTAATGTAGCCAGGTGAAACCCCGATCCCGCTTGATTTCCAAGTACACCCCGCGTAGGAAGAGAGTACGTTTAACTTACGTGTTGGGTAATTGACTTTTGCTGACTTTTGACTTTTGGTCGATATTTAGGGTTTTGAACCATGGGAGGGGAAAATTGGTCTTGTCTCCCTTAGGGGGGTGAAAATAAAATATAGAATATGTATAAAAATTAAAGAGCAGGGGGGTCAGAGTCAAATTTTACAGTTTTGGGCATAATATGTAACTGTTTAATAGTTATGGACTAAATATTAAAAAAAATTGGGGGCGGGCACAACCCCCTGGCCCTATATAAGCTCTGTCAATGATTGTGCGGGTATTCTAGTGTGTGTGTGTGTCTATATATATATATATATACACACACACACACACACATACATATATAACCATTACTATTCAAAGAACCTAAGAACCAATCCAAAGTGTCGTAATGTAAAGCGATCAATGGCAAAAGAAAGAATTGTAGACTTTTACAATTGACACACATGCACCAGATTATAATAAAACTCACTTCCTTTTTGTTAGTTTAGTTTTTTAGGCCATGTTTTCTATTGAATATATATATATATATATATATATATATATATATATATATATATATATATATATATATATATATATATATATATATAGTTTTTCATGATTTCTCATCATCTTTCCATACAGATCCATACTTATATATAAAAAATGAACATTTTTTTCAAAAAATCTCACTTCATTTTCTTTGTTTTTTTGGAAAAGTTAAGGTATATTTTTTTTATCAAAAACAATTAATAAATAGATCAAAATTTATATATTTTTTGGTATTCTTTAAACATAGATTCATATTGATATTTTAAAAAAATGAATTTTCAGTTCAGATTCACATTGTGAATAATAGTAAGTTAAATTTACATTGTGAATTTTGAAAACTAAATTATATACAGTTCAAATTCATAATGTGAATAAATCAATTTGTTGATTTTATAAAACTAATGTAAGAGTAATCAAAGAGTGAAAATATTATAAAACTACATGAAAATATATTTTGATTCATATGTAAATTTCATTTAATTTGTGAATGATCAAAGAGTTGAAATAAAAAGTTAGATTTACATTATGAATGTTAAAACTAAAATATTTACAGTTTAGATTTACAGTGTGAATCTGAACTGATTGGGTTTTCTTTAATCGATGTTGATGTTTACTAAAAGAGGACAAAAAATTTAGGATTTTTGGTATTATTTTTTTGGGATAAAAATAAACTTAAATATTGAAAAAAAAAACAATAAAACGAAGTAAGTTTTTTTCCGAGATATTTTTTTTTGTTATATATCAACATGTATCTCCATGGAAAGAGGACGAAAAATTGTGAATAACGGTATATTCAGGTTTTTTTTTTCAATAAAAAATGATTTAAAAAAATTTAAACAAAAAAAATAGACATATTTTTTACTAAACAGTTGAGTTTTATGGTATAATCTGGTGTGTGTACGTCCAATATACAAGTGTATATTATTCACTTGGTCGTTGATCATTATAATTTTCGATGTTCATGATTGATTTTTTGATTCCTTGTTAATAATAATACATATCCGGGAATTTGACTTATTAAGGTAACTAAGTATTTCGTATGTTCACATATGGGTAATATTGTTTTTTTGTACTCATTTACCCAACTAACTTGTTTCAGTCATTCACAAATAACCAACATTACCGACTATTACCTGTTTTAGGTGATGTGGCATCTATATGGCTTCTACGTTACAATACTCATCACATACGTGGCATTGAGAAGTGTTTACATTATAAGAAGGGTGAGATATGACTGCTTATTAATTACAACCCTAGATCGATCGATGGCATCTTCTTCCTCATCTTTTTCTTCCAAAGGACGAGACACATTACAACTAGATCATCCATGTGATTGCGACTTGCCATCTCGTGTGAAGACATCAAGAACCCTAAACAATCCTGGAAGGAAATTCAGAGTTTGTCAAAACTCACTGGTAAATCATTGTTTTTTACTTCTTCTTCATCCTTCAATAACATGTTTTTATAAATTTCTTGAAGAATGGAAAAAGTCCAAGCTGTAAATTTTTGCAATGGTTGGATGCAGATGAAGGGAAGAAAGATGGGAGAAGGCATTAAATGATGAAACCAGAAGAAAGCTGCAATCTTACTTTGAAAATTTGTACCTTGAAGAATGAAATCAGCATATGCAGGATGAAGATTGAACAAGAGAAGAACAACAATAAACAAGAACTAGGCAAAGTCAATTGGAAATTGTTTACTCATAGACTTCCATTGGTTGTGCTGTTTCTCTTGTATGTTAAAATGTTGTTTTAAATTATGTAGTTTATTATGATGTCGTATGACTAAATTATGCATGCTTTTATGTTGTTTTGAATGAAAAAGGTTACATTAGATCATTGGAATGGAATTGTACATTGTAATGGAATTGTTATTACACTTGGTATTATAGAAGATGGTAATAAACATGTAATATTGAAATGGAATTGTACATTGTATGGAACTGTTATTACGCTTGGTATTATAGAAGATGGAAATAAACATTGTAATGGAATTGAATCATTGGAATGGAAATGTACAAACATTGTAATGGAATTGTGAATCATTGGAATGGAATTGTACAAACAATGTAAGGGTCTTGTGAATCATTGTAATGGAATTGTGAAACATTGTAATGGAATTATGATTACACTTGGTATTCTAAAAGATGGTAATAAATTATAAACAATACAAATAGTATTGAAAAGATGTGCAAAAGATGATAATAAATTATAAGCATTATAGGGAACATTGATTTCAAAAGATGTGTCAAAAGTTTTACATAAGACAGTAAAACATTCATTACACACAAAAGATGTGAAAAAAGTTAAACACTACACACTTAAACATACACTTAAGCTATTCTAACTAGATTTCAAACGATGTGCCAAAAGATTCCGAAGTTAAAAGATGTCAGTCAAAGATGCCAAAACATTAACAACAATCCAAGAAGCCAAAATCTATTCCAAATCATACGGATTGTCATCAATGCTTCCTTGTTTTCCCTCCCACTTCTTTCTTATCTTATGTTTTGTAATTCTTTCTGAAGGTTTCCTTGCCTTCTGTCCCACTACAACTTGAAAACCTAGTACTTCCACTTGATCTTGAACTGCAATTTGGTTATCATCTTCAACTTGAACTTGCACTTCAAGTTGAACCTGATCTTAAACTTCAGGGTGAACTTCAACTTGCACTTTAGGATGAACTTCAGTGTGAAATTGAGTTTGAACTTTAGGTTGTATTTCAGCTTTCACTTCATCTTGAACTTCAGATTGCACTTCATCTTGAACTTCAGGTTGCACTTTAGCTTCCACATCATCTTCAAATTTAACATCAAAAGACTCCACTTCACTTTTAGGTTCCATTTCAACTTCACTGTTACTTTCTATATCAACTTCATGTGTCAATGTAACCTCCACTTTACCTATTTCGCATTACTTGAAATGTTAAGTTATGCCAAATATGCTAAGTTATACTATATATATATATATATATATATATATATATATATATATATATATATATATATATATATATATATATATCAAATATACCAGTTGTGTTGGGTTTCTTTTTCTTTGAACTTGCATTTGATGATTCCTCAATTGGTTTTTGAGGAAATGTTGTTCTATAATGCCCACTTTCCCTACATATGATGCATTTAATCACACTATCTCTTTTTGTGACTGGATGCTTTTTTTTCTTGGTTTTCCCTCCCAATTTGATCCCTTTTTTATTTTGTTGATGGTCTTCCTGGTAGCCTTCTCCTTTGGGGTGCAATGGCTTGTGTAGTCTCCATGAGGCCACATGTCAGTTTTCATCGTCATCACTTATATGCCCTGAAAGTTTGTCCAAGAATAGGTCTCCAACAGTTTTATCAAAAGTATGGACTTTTTCATCAAATTCATGTTCATATTCCATTGTCTCTGAAAGTTCAAAATCAATGTCATCCTCTTCATCCAACTAATCCGATTCATACCCTTTACCATCTGCTAACAACTTGTTACCAGCCCAATCAAGAATTGATTCATTTTGGTGGTCAATGTACACATCTAACTCACTCTCAAGACTATAAACAGTTTCCACAAACTCCCAATAATCAGCATCACTGTCAATTCTTCTAATACCCTCACACAAGCTTTCCTTTTTAATATAGTAGTAAACATTATCACAGGCTCCTTTGGTTAATTTCGTAAGCCACAAAAGAAACTCTTTATACGTAAATCCCCCAAAATTCATATCCCGTACACTTGTTTTTACGGGGTCTAAGTACACCAATGAGTTTGGCGAAAAGAATCCACTGTAATGAAAATATACAGATACATACATACCGGTAGATGAGGATGTCATGCTAGCAATCAACTTCAACTCGTACCTTCAATTCCAAACCCTAATTGTCGATTTGTTGTATCGATTGATTTCTCACAGAAAAAGGTAATCAGGGTGTGTTTTTGGAGCTTGTCCCAAGCTAACGATGATGAACCCTAATTAAATGAGAAATGGGTGTAATGGCCACGTAAGATTCCACGTAATGTTTTGAACCGAGATAAATTAATGTTACCGGCTAAAACAGGTAATGACCGATAATGTTGGTTATTTGTGAACAACTAAAAAAAATTAGGTGGGTAAATGAGTACAAAAAAACAATATTACCCATATATGAACGTACCAAATACTTAGTTACCTTAACAAGTAAAATTCCCTATATATATTTATTTAAAGGAGACAACGTTGAATCGTATTGTCGTTTCTAATATCTTATTGTTGATGTCATGAAAAGTTCAAGAATATATTTAAGGAATCATGATCGTATACTTGATCTGAATTTGATGAATACGACGTCGTAAGTACTTGTGTGGTGTGAGAATATTTTGTACAGACAAAACATTATAATACAGGTACATGTTATGTCCTTTCTAAAATCAAGATCTACCCACCTTTTCTTTGTCCTTTAATTTTGAAGATGAATTAATTTTAAAAAATTTCCTTTTCATTTTTGTACTACGAAATTTGTGTCATAATAATTTTAGTATTGAAGAACATAATTAATGATTGCATTGTACCTATAAAAAACAAATAATTTAATTAATTGGTTGGTTTGTTTTAAATTGTCACAGACTTCTCAATCAAAAAAAGTATTCTCCGTCCCACGATTTCTAAACATCGATTTCTCATGAGAGCATTTATAGTGTAAATTTTCTTAAATATATTTTTATTTAGTAATAATAATAAAAACCCTTTAGATTTTATTATTTTTTATATTTACAGTTTTAACAATCAAACTTGTAAACTTACGAGCTCTTGGTTGAAGTTTCAGTCATTTTTGTGGGTTTGACAGATTTACAAGCAATTGTTAAATACCCAAATTATAATAGAAGTTAATAATATCAAATAAATAAAATTTGTATGCGACATAAATAATAAATAAGTTAACAAAAAAGCTCTCTATTATTATGAAAAATTCTTGAGCTCTTTGCGTTGATGATTAAAAACTACTTAATTAAATATTGATATGTGTCACTGTTAGGGTCAGGATCCTCAAAGCATTCACGATCCTCAAACCTCATCGGATATCTAGGATCTTCAACTATCTCAGGATCCCGACTATTATCGTTATTATTATTTACTAAAGTTATAACAGTTATATTTCGTTGTTAATTAACTCATGTGCAGAAATAGTCAAGAGAAGACTTATTCTCAATAGAGAGTCGCCTCAACTATGCTAAAGATCCGGAATATCAAGTCAAACAACGTTCACAAAGCTGGTCATAGAGAATCCCGGGAATATCGGACATCTTGTTAGCTTGTTTAGACTATAAATTGACACATGTATCTCGCACACGACACACTCTACCTACTCTTAGCTTACTCTACGAACTTTTTCATTTGTTCTTACTGAAATATTCTCTGTGTTCTCGATGAGCCTTTCAATACTCCTAGAAACATTGATTCCAGTAACTTCTTAAGCAACAATACTATCAATACTAACTCTATGAATGTTGATGCAGGAATAAGTCCAAACATGGCTAGGGAACTTCAGCAGTTGAGATAGATGATCTCAAGCGTACCTGGCGTAGTGCAACCCATACCAGACGTATCTCCAACAAGTCACATAATCTCGAGATTTGCTCCTACGATAGTCGTACTGAAGCTCCTAAGCGCTTCCAAACTCCTAGCATGAAGCTTGACGATGGAACTACGAATCTTGAAGAGCACATATCACAATATCGAGAAAGGATGGAGATCATTTCCATCCCAGTGCACTTGAAGGAGCTCCTATGCAAAGGCTTTGGTTCAACTCTCATGGGATCAACTCCTAAATGGTTGGTAAATGTTCCTCCATATTCTATTACTTCATTTTTGTACATTTACTCAATAATTTCAATAACCAGTTTTCTTGTAGCAGAATCTTCAAGAAGATCACTAGTAATTTCTATCGGGTGGTTCAGGATCCTAAGGAACCACTTAGGGATTTTGTTAATAAGTTTGGCAGGGAAGCTCTGAGCATCCACCACATTGACATAGCAACTGTTATGGAGGCCTTCAAGATGGGTCTAAAGAAGGATTCACCCTTTTATGAAGATCTTGTGATGACTCCATGCAAGAGATTGGATGAAGTTAGGTGCTGAGCATTGAGGTTCATAAGGTTTAAAGAGGATAAAGAATTCCAGAAGAGGGGAAACCCTTCAATTCAATACGAGAATCCCAATAGGAAGGCGAATCTCGGCTCCAAGATCCTACAAATTGAAGCCTTATTCCAAACCAGATCATCACAAGGTTAATGCCCTAAAAAATGAAGGAGAGGAAGAGGAACCTCCTAAGATCACTGACTATTGTTTTTCTATAGATGTTTTAGGTTTAATCTATGCTATGTAGGATCTCGAATACAAAGCCAGGTGGCCAATGAAGGATAACAAGTCCACAAGTTGGAAAGACAAGTCCAAATGGTGTGCTTATCACGAAGATTTCACTCACATGACGGAAGATTGCATAGCCCTAAGAAAGGAGATCAGGTACCTCCTTAGCAAAGGGCATCTTAAAGAGATGCTCAGAAGAAAGAAAGAAAAGTCCAAAGAGAACAACCAAGATGGTCACAAGATCTCGGGGAAACCAGGATCTGCACCTCCAAACGCCAAGATAATTAATGTTATCTAAGGCAGATCTAACATTTGTGGTACTTCTTATTCTCAGGCTAAAAGACACGCCAAGGTCTGTAAAACATAAAAGGAGGACAGATCACAAAAGAATACCTTGGTTAGCAATGAAAAGGAAATCACGTTTGACAAGACGGACAGGGAAGAGATCTAGGATCCTCAATATAACGAACTCGTGATAACACTGTACATTGCTAACCACTTCGTCAGAAGGATCCTTGTTGACGGAGGATCCTCGGTCAACAACATACTCTTGGATGCATTGAAGAGGATGAACATCCCGGAACTGAAGATAATCAAAAGATCTTCGGTCCTCATAGGATTTAGCAGAGAAACGAAACATACCATCGGGGAGATAAAGCTACCAATATACATAGATGGGGTAAATTATATACAAAGTTTTGTGTTATTGACACCTTATCTTCTTATAATGTGATATTAGGTAGATCGTGGATCCACGAGATGAAAGCGGTTCCATCAACATATCATCAGTATGTAAAGATGCTTACTCCGTGGGGAGCGGTGAAGATCATGGGAGATCAACAAGAGCTAAAGGAATGTTATAAAACCTCTATGAAGCCTACAATAAAACCCCAACAAGCATAGCAATTAAGGAAGGGACACGACATGTTCTTGAAACGAAGGATCAAAACATGAAGGAAGTGCCTCCAGAGCAACGAGGATCCTGAAGCCAAAGTCCTCATAAGATCCTCAATACCCAAGAAAATTGAGCAAGACATGTTAAAATTCCTCCGAACTAAAAGCAAGACATTCGCAGGGAAACAAAAAAAATATGACAGGTATAGACAAGAGTATTACACTCATAAACTTAATATTGATCCTTCTTTCGGACCGATACATCAAAAGAGAAGGAAGTTTGCACCTGAAAGGAATTAGATCATCCAAGAAGAAGTTGAAAAGCTCCTCAACATAAGGATGATCAAGGAAGTGAAGTTCCCAAGATGGAAAGCTAATTTAGTTGTCGTACAGAAGAAGAACAGCAAGTGGCGAGTATGTGTAGACTATACAGATTGTCACACCCCCAAACCGAAACGACGGAAACATTCGGGAATGGAAGAAGTCATGTGTAGTATCACAACAGTTGCATTATAATAATCAAAGTAAACACAACCATTACATTATGATATGAAAATTTACATCCGTTTGATTCATTGTTTGAGTGCATCAAAAGTATAACAAAATACGAGGACATGACCCTATACGTTTCGTATTCCCAAATTGTTGTGGAAGTACCTGTCTACTGGTTTTCTGAGAATACAAGCGATTTTGAAAGAGTATCAGCATAAAGCTGGTGAGTTCATAAGAATGTTTTTGTAATGAAAACCAGTCATTGAATTCTTTTAAAATGTACGCATGTTTCCAAAGAAAATCCAATATTTTCTAACATGTATGTTCGTTATTGTAATTTCTTCAAAAACCTTGACTAACACTTGTATGTATAGTATGTCCTATTTGAAACCCTGGCTACCACCAATATTTATAGTATGTTCTGTTTGAAAACCATGTCTACCACCAGTATGTATAGTATGTTCTGCTTGAAAACCCTGACTACCACTAGTATGTATAGTAGTTTTATTATTTAAAATAAAACCGTGTATTGTATCCCTGGAATCCTCCGGTGTAATGTATATTAGTTCTAATAATTAAAATATAACAAATTAAGAATGAAATCCTGTAAACAACGGTTAGTTTATACTATTGTGAGTTCATATAACCATGCTTGATATGCCTAATGACCTCAGCGACGTTCTTCAGGCGTCGTACGGTATGATATTTTGTCATCCCAGACATACCCGCCTAACTGTAGCTAGTAGTTCAGGTGTGGGATTGTCAGTCACAAATAGATCTATTCACAAATCTCACGCTCTCTCTCCAAGAGACTCCGGTTACACTAGATGTTGAGGAATTTACTAGTACCCCAAAGGGTACAGATGAAGAGTTGGCTCACAATCCTGTATTAACTTGTTTACGTGTAGTTTTGTATTGTTTTCTCGTAATTGGAAACTGTTTGTATACTTGATAGCGTATTAATAATTATACTTAAATAATTATTTGGTGTTATACTCTTGTTATCCGAATGTAGTAATGAATATCATAAACTAAAGTTGTCATAGTTTATATGCTTGCCCATGTATATAATCTGGATCGGTAAAAATTGTATGATAAATTCCCCAAACTATACCTATTATAGTTGGCTAAAATGTTATGTACTTGGTTTGTGTGTCGTTGTGAAAACTAAGCAGTTATGTTTTCACGTTGAAAGTGTCCCTTATGCTCTGCATAATACAAAATGGATAAATATCTAAATATTTAATGTGAAAATCGTTTTAACTGTATTAGTTGCATAGTTTTAAACTTGTTGAAAATCTTTTATTTTAGTTCACAAAATCATTTTTGGATGGCTTGTATTCCCCCTAAAAACGTTTAAAAACCATAAAAATGTAGGGGTATGAACTCACCGTTAGTTGTGTGCAAGCGTTGAATCAACAAACTGGAAATGAACACCCTCGAGTTGTTGTATGTGGCACTTAACAGAATCCTAATGACAATTATATATATATATATATATATATATATATATATATATATATATATATATATATATATATATATATATATATGTATCTAAATTAGCGATTTTGTTAGATAAACTGTTAGAAAAACACTTGTTTTCGATTAAGGAATGTTACCGAGTCTTGATTGAATCGGGGAAAGTGGATTTTTAGTCTAATGCACCACTTAGGGAGGGTTTACGATTGTGAATGTAGTTTATAGTCGTGAAGGGAGCTTATGGCCGTGAACTGTCCCTTGAAGGGTGTACGGTCGTAAATAGGTTTACGGCCGTAAACTCACATGGGCCGAAAACTTTTAGTTTTCAAGGAAATCTAGGTTTTTCGCACGATTTTGGTTACGACTCATATATAAAATTTAGTTATATAAAACTAGATGATTTTCTAAACCAAGAAGTTTTTGCAGAAACTTAATTAAATTGAAATTTTAATAATGGAAATCGGTTAAAGGTAATGAAAGAAGGTTCGGGTTGTCACATCAACCTCCCGTTAGAGGGAATTTCATCCCAAAATTCAAACATAGAATACAAATCATGGACTCGGAAAAAGATGTTGATGCTTCTGTTTCATTTGATCTTCGCACTCCCAAGTGAATTTAGGTCCCCGCTTAGCATTCCAGTGGACCTTCACCATCGGTATGCGACTTTTCTTCATTTGTTTGATTTCATGATCCATGATTTCAACTAGTTCTTCCACAAAGTTAAGGTTCTCATTGATCCCGATCTCATAAAGAGGGATCACAAGGGTTTCGTCGGATGAACACTTTTTAAGGTTCGAGACGTGGAAGACAGGATAAATATTGTTAAGTTCTTGGGGTAAATAAAGTTTGTATGCTACGAGACCGGTCCTAGCAAGGATCTCGAATGGTCCTATGAATCTCAGAGTCAGCTTTCCACTCTTTCCAAAGCGTATCATGCCTTTCCATGGTGAGACCTTCAATAGAACACGGTCGCTAACCTATAACTCCAAGGGTTTTCGTCTCTTATCGGCGTAGCTTTTTTGTCTATCTCTTGAAGCTTTTAGTCGTTCCCGGATTTGTAGGATATTTTCTGTGGTTTCACAGATGATTTCTGGGCCTGTGAGAGTGATGTCGGGGACTTGTCCCTTGGCTAGCTATGTATCTCCCACCTGAGCCCAGTTTAGAGGGGATCTGCACTTACGACCATAAAGGGATTCAAATGGTGCCTTGATACTGGTGTGATAACTTTTGTTGTAGTAGAATTCGACCAAGGGCAAATGGGTGTCCCACGACTTGCCAAAGTCTATAACCCATGCTCTCAACATGTCTTCCAATGCCTGAATGGTTCTCTCACATTACCCATATGTTTGTGGATGGTAACTTGTGCTCATATCCAACTTAGTTCCAAGAGCTTTCTGCAATGACTGCCAAAATCTTGAGGTGAATCTGCTATCCCGATCAAAGATAATGGACACAGGCACACCATGCAGACGAACTATCTCTTGGATGTAGATTCGTGTAAGTCTTTCCATCTTGAATGTTTCTTTGATAGGAAGGAAGTGGGCGGATTTGGTTAATCGGTCGACAATTACCCATATGGTATCGTACCCACTCGGAGATTTGGGTAATTTAGTGATAAAATCCATCTTAATCCTTTCCCACTTCCACTCATGTATTTTTGGCTATTGAAGTAGACTTGATGGCTTCTGATATTCAACCTTCACTTTGGCGCAAGTCAGACACTTGCCCATGAAGGTAGCAATCTCTGCTTTCATGTTTGGCTACCAATATAACTTCTTGAGATACAGATACATCTTATCCGAACATGGGTGCACAGAGTATCGAGTCTTATGGGCTTCACCCATGATAACTTCTTTGTAGCCACCGAACTTTCGGGTCCAGATCTGGTTCATGAAGTAATAAACTCCATCTCCCTTGATCTATAAGTTCTTTTCCATTCCCCTCAAGGCTTCATACGACTTGTTCTCTGGTTATAAGGCTTCCAGCCGAGCCTCTCTGATTTGCACGGATAAATGAGAATGGATGGTCATTGTCAGTGCATTCACTCTACGACCTAAGTATTCTTTCCGGCAGAGGGCATCAGCTACCACGTTGGCCTTGCTGGGATGGTAGCGTATTTCGCACTCATAATCACTGAGTAGCTCTACCCATCTCCGTTGCCTCATGTTCAACTCTTTCTGATCGAAGATGTGTTGTAGGATTTTATGGTCAGTGAAGATGGTGCACTTGGTTCCATAGAGATAATATCTCCAAATCTTTAATGTGAAGATCACTGATCCCAACTCCAGGCCGTGAGTTGTATAATTGACTTCGTGTGGTTTTAGCTGCCTTGAGGCATAAGCAATGACCTTTACTCGCTGCATGAGCACACAACCTAGACCCTGATTGGATGCATCACAGTAGACCACAAGGTCCTCCGTCCCTTCAGGCAAAGACAGGATAGGTGTGGTGCACAAGGCCTGCTTCAATGTCTGGAACACAGTGTCTTTCTTTTCACCCCAACTAAAGGGTACACCTTTCTGAGTCAGGGTGGTTAGAGGCTTAGAAATTCGGGAGAAATTTTGGATAAATCTGCAATAATAGCCAGCGAGACCCAAGAATTGATGGATTTCTGTAGGCATCTTCGGTGCTAACCAATTCTTAATCACTTTGATTTTGGAAGGGTCCACGTGTATGCCTTCCTCGCTTACCATGTGAAAAGGAAAGTTACTTTCCTAATCCATAATTCGCACTTAGAGAATTTCACATATAACGTTTCTGCCCTTAGAGATTCCAACACTAGTCTCAAGTGTTGACTATGATCTTCCTCGCTTCGGGAATAGACAAGTATATCATCAATTAATACTATCACAAACTTTTCTAGGAAAGGGCGGAACACACAAGTATATCATCAATGAATACTATCAAAAACTTTTCTAGGAAAGGGCGGCACACCCGATTCATTAGATCCGTGAATACCGCCGATGCGTTTGTTAGACCAAAGGGCATTACTACAAACTCGTAGTGACCATATCGAGTCCAAAATGTTGTATTAGGAACATCACTCTCATGGACTTGTATCTGATGGTACCCTGATCTTAGGTCTATTTTTGAGAAGTAGCTAGCTCCCTGAAGTTGATCGAAAAGGTCATCAATTCTAGGAAGGGGATAACGGCTCTTGATGGTAAGCTTTTTTAGTTCGCGATAATCTATGCACATTCGAAAAGATCCATCCTTCTTTTTCACAAATAAGACTGGGGCTCCCCAGGGTGAGGAACTCGGTATGATGAATCCCTTACTAAGTAGCTCATTGATTTGGCTGGATAACTCTTTCATTTCTACTGGCGCTAGACAGTATGGGAATTTAGCTACGGGCCTATCTCCGGGAATTAAGTTGATATGGAACTCGACTTGGCGCTTGGGAGGGATTCCGGGAAGATCTTTGGGAAAGACATCCAGAAATTTGTAGACTTCGGGGATGCTCTCGAGGTCTTTAATTTCCTATTTCTCATTAATGACATGGGCTAGGATTTCATGACACTCCTTTCACAAATATTTATGGGCTTTGATGCATGAAATGATATGGAGGTTTGAGCTGAGTTTATCGCCATAGATAATGAGGGCTTCGCCAGAGGGAAGATTGAGTCGAATGGATTTTTAATAACAAAGGATATCAGCACGATTAGGGCTCAACCAATCCATGCCAATGATGACGTCAAAGCTATTTATGGAAACTGGTATAAGGTCAATTGGAAAGGAATGGTCGTTTAGGGTAAGGGTTCAGCCGATAAATACGTTGTTAGTGCTCTGTTTCTTACCGTTAGCCATCTTAACGGTGAATGTCTCGGTTAAGGGTTGGGGTTTATGTTTGGAAGATGCTTGAATTCATGACTAAAAAAGGTTCTCTCCTCTCCGGAATAAAAAAGAATGCATGCATAATAGTTGTCAAGGAGAAACGTACCCGTAACAACGGTGGGATCCGTAACTGCCTCCTCCTGGACCATCGCTAGCACTCTCCCTGTGTTGGCCGTTGTTTTTGCCTTGGGGAAATTTCTCTTGTAGTGCCCGACCTCCCCACAGCCATACCAGGGTTGACCAACACCCGCTCCAAGAGCCTGATTGGTTGGTTGGACTGGTGTCTTGCAAACTCGAGCTGTGTGCCCCTTCTTGCCACAGCTGTTGCACAACATTTTACGACATGGCCCGTAATGATGATAGTTGCATTTGTCGCACTGAGGAAGGGTACCATCATATCTACTGGTAGGTGCATGAGTTGCAGGAACAGCGGTATGAGTGGCAGCAACATGAACTGCCACTACTTGTTTTTTCTTGGAGGGCTCCTGCGAAGACTGGCCCTTTCGCTTGTTCCAAAAATTCTTCTTCCCCCCACTTGCCTTTAGAGGTTCGAGAGAGGCTACCACTTCATCAAGATCAACCCCATGATCTATCAGGGTCTGCACCAGGAACTTGGCGTTATCGAAGGTGAGAGGTTTAGCAACTAAAACATTTCCTTGAGTTGGGGGCGTCAATCCCCAAATGTACCTCTCTATTTTCTTGCTTTCCGGGTGATCATTCCCGGATATAGAAGAGCCAGATCGTATAATCTAGCTATATAAGTGTCAATGTCGGAACCCTTCATCTTCAAGTTCCAAACCTTCTGCGTCTCGCCCCTTGGGCAGTACTCAGCGAGCATGAGTTCCTTTAAACTTTCCCAACCCATGGCATTTGCCACTGCAGAGTTAGGGATTTGACTCGACCATTCCACCGGGTCAATGCTCTATTAGTAAAGGTGCAAGCAAGAACTTTACTTTGTTTGCTTCGGGGCACGCACAGATTTCGAAGACTAATTCGATCTTCTCGATCCATTGGGTTAGTGCAATGACTCCTTCATTTCCGTTGAAGGACTTGGGTTTTGCATTCATGAAATCTTTGTAGGAACACTCCTTCAGGTGTCCCTGGCCACCCTCAAGATTAAGGGGATGGGTACTAATTCCTGACCCACTATAGCCACCAGAATTGATCTGCGACATTGCAGCAGCCACAGCGACAGTGACTGCTGGTTGGAACATGGCTGGGTTAAACTGAGGACGTGGTGGCGTTGGATCTGTTGGGGGATTCTTGTTCTTTCGGTTGGGTCTTTTCTTCGAAGGCATCTTGTTCTAAACATAATTAGGAAGAAGAGGATGGTAAGTCCCTTATATTTTTAATCAAGAGATATGAAACAAGATATATCTTATCCTGAAAGTTAAAGTGTTCTACTAAGCGATAAACAAAGAAGAGTTACTAATACAAGTAAACTATAGCTAGGAAGGAATTAGTTGCAACACTTGGAATGATCGGTTACATTGTATTCGTCTCTATCTAAAACAATCTTATATTATTTTAAGTTGTATACTTCATACTATCGGTATCTTGTTGTATATAGCTTGGTAAGTTTTAGGCCTGCTACAACACCACCGTCACTCCCAAACACATGTTGGTCATGTCTCAAATAAATATAGTTAATTAGGCTATATTGACCCCATACATGATTACATAACTATCCGGATTTAACCGTAGTGTCCAACATCCAAATACTTTTGTTTTGTTCTACTTATGACACTGTTTCTAGTATGTATGTGTACTTGTATACTTCCTACAAAACACTTAGATTTTAAAAGTATACTTTTAGTTTAGAGCTCTTCAGCACCTTAGTCTTTATAGTTGTATACCATCTAAGGTTCGGTATACTTATTTCACTATAAACAATAGCTCTGATACCAATCTGTCACACCCCGAAACTGAAGCGGCAGAAACGTTCGGGGGTGGAGGACGTCATGTGTAGTATCACAACAATTGCATCATAATAATCAAAGTAAACACAACCATTACATTAAGATATGAAAATATACATTCATTTGATTCATTGTTTGAGTACATCAAAAGTATAACAAAATACGAGGACATGACCCCATACACTCCGTCTTCCCAAAATGTTGCGAGAGTACCTGTCTACTGGTTTCTTGAGAATACAAGCAATTTTGAAAGAGTATCAGCATAAAGCTACTGAGTTCATAAGAATGTTTTTGTAATGAAAACCAGTCATTGAATTCTGTAAAATGTATGCATGTTTCCCAAGAAAATCCAATATTTTCTAACATGTGTGTTCGTTATTGTAATTTGTTCAAAAACCTTGACTAACACTTGTATGTATAGTATGTCTTGTTTGAAAACCCTAGCTACCACCAATATGTATAGTATGTTCAGTTTGAAAACCCTCGCTACCACCAGTATGTATAATATGTTCTGTTTGAAAACCCTGGCTACCACCAGTATGTATAGTAGTTTTATTATTTAAAATAAAACCGTGTATTGTATCCCTGGAATCCTCTAGTGTAATGTATAGTAGTTATCTTAATTCAAATAAAACTAATGAAGAATGAAATCTCGTAAACAACGGTTAGTTTATACTATTATTAGTTCGGATAACCATGCTTGATATGACTGATGACCTCAACGACGTTCTTCACGCATCGTACGATATGATATTTTGTCACCCCAAGCATGCCTGCCTAACTGTAGTTAGCAATTCAGGTGTGGGATTGTCAGTCTCGAATAGATCTATTCACAAATCTCATGTTGTCCCTCCAGGAGACTCTGGTTACACTAGATGTTGAAGAATTTACCAGTACTCCGAAGGGTACAAATGAAGAGTTGTCTCACAATCATGTATTAACTAGTTTACGTGTAGTTCTGTATTGTTTTATCGTAATTGGAAATCGTTTGTATACTTGATAGAGTATGATTAATTATACTTAAATAATTATTTGGTGTCATACTCTTGTTATCCGAATGTAGTAATGAATATCATAAACTAAAGTTGTCATAGTTTATATGCTTTCCCATGTATATAATCTGGATCGGTAAAAATTGTATGATAAACTCCCTAAACTATACCTGTTATAGTTTTCCTGAAATGTTATGTACTTGGTTTGTGTGTGTTGAATCATCGAAGTGACCCTCTTGAACTTCGTCTACTGCAACCTTCAACGATCCGCAGTCAAGACCTTCTCAGCAACCTCATCCGAAGTCATCATTAAACCACAATCTTACTTATTCTTTACTTAGTTTAACTTTATCTACTTTTCTTTAATACTCTCTATTGTCCAGTATGCCTTGCATGGCTACTCTTAGAGATGTGATCCAATGTAACTCTTGAGTCTCTATATATAGAGCTCATGATCCTTTGAGATAAACTATTCCGCAACTATACTTGTTCTAATGCTTGTTCAAGTGTGTCTCAAGTTTTTTTCTCTTAACAATTGGTATCAGAGCCATAGTGGTTGCTTTTTGAAAAACAAAACTCTGATTTTCAACGGGCCTTCTATACCACTGAAGCTCATTTCTTAAAAAAAAAAACAACAAGGAAATATGGCACAAGCACTATCTCTAAATGTTTCCAACAGTTTTGGTGGTTCAAATCAAGCTCCAATATTGGTGGCAAATGAATATCGTCACTAGTCTCAGAGAATGGAAAGATACTTAAGGAGAATTGGTAGAGATGTATGTGTAACACCCAAAGTTTCAAAGGCCAAGAAAGGAAAGAAAGGCCCTAAGTTAAGGGCCGACTTGGCGAGTCCAAGGAGGGACTCGGCGAGTCCGAGCGGGATCCGGGTCGAGGTGCAAGCGACCGACTCGGCGAGTCGGTCAAGGTGACTCGGCGAGTCTGGTCTGTGCGTGGAAAACCCTAAATTCGGGACTTGGAGCCTATATAAATGTCTTAATCTTCTTCCTAGGGTTCCTTACTGCCTCTTTAGCCCTGGATATCAAACCCTAGCCGTCACATCTCCTAGTTGAGCCTTGGAAGGTGCATTAAAGCTTGGAAAAGGAAGAAGGAACTTAGAGGAGCAAGAAGGAGCTATAGATCTGGGATTGTGAGTTCATTCTGAGCACTTGGAGGTAATAAACTAGTTCCTGGACCCTTTTTGCACCTAGATCTATGTGTGGTTGTTGGGGCTCTTTTGCCATAATGTTATTATTTTGGGTTAGAAGCCGGATCTGGAGTTACTACTCCAGATCCAAGTGTGTTAAGGCCTGGAGAAGCATAAAGTATCATCCATTAAGTCGATTTGGAAGCCCCTTGGCCTTACACCCTAGTTTATGGCATATTTTGCCTAGATCTCCTTCTCTACACGTAAAGTTTGCAACTTTACGTGTGGAATAGGCTTGGGAAGGGTAGATCTGCAGTTTGGAGTCCATGCATGACTCTAAAATCCTCTGCATGTAAGGAGATCTGAAGGGACTCGGCGAGTCCATTGAGTGGACTCGGCGAGTAGCATGAAGTTGTGGAGAAACTCGACGAGTGAGATTAACAACTTGTCGAGTCGTATGAAGATTGCCTTGTACTCGGCGAGTCTATTCTTGGACTCGGCGAGTCAGGTCGCGAAACCCCAAACCCTTCGAGTTGTGACTCGAATCAGTGAGTCGGGTGGAGGCCCAGTGAGTTGGACAGGTCCGGACTCAGAAATCGGTAGACTCAGCGAGTCATGGACTGACTCGGCGAGTCAAGTCAGGAATGGAAGGAATCTGATCATTTTGAACTCGGCGAGTCAGTAGGGTGACTCGGCGAGTAGGGTTGACCTGGAAGGTTGACTTTGACCAGGACTTTGATCTTGGACCAGGGTGGACTTGGATGTCTTTCGGGGGTCAGTTAGACTCAGTGTTGCATTGATATTGGTAGTTCGGGGAGCAAGAGGAGCAGGAGTTCCGTGAGTTGTTAGGCAGCAACTAGTGAGAGCATCAGCAAGTTCAGCCAGTGCAGGTGAGTTTCCCTTTGTGTGAATGGGTCTAAGGCCACAATGCCGACCCATGTAGTTATGAGTAGAAGACCCGGGGGTTAGCCCTAGGCAGAGTGTGCTAGTATTGTTTGCAGGACGAGGTCCAGTAATAGCGGGCGGGTGCCCAAGGAATTGTTTATATATGATAGTTTATACTTGTTGTCTGTGTGATACATGTATGTGCCTGGTAGGGAGGTGAGTGTGGGCGAGGTCCCGTATCTCACCAATAGCAGAGTGTGGATGGGGTTCCATATCTCACTAGTAGCATATTAGGGGCGAGGCCCGAACTAGAACAGGAGTGAGAGTGGGCTAGGCCCGTACCTCACTGCCGTTAGGAGCATGGACGGGGTTCCATGACTCATCCGTAGCAGGACATGGGCAAGGCCCAGGATAGGCGAGGCCTTAGGACATAACTAGTTGCATGTGTCAGTTATGTGTTGTGAAATGTTTATGTGTTATTATTTGTTGACGGGCAAGGCCCTGTGATAGGCGAGGCCTAAGTAAAACAGATCTGTATCCGAGCAGGGCTCGAAGCCAGGCGGGGCCTGGAGCGGCGAGGCTGTTGTAGCGGGTGAGGCCCAAGGTAGGGGGCGAGGTCCAAGATAGGGGTCGTGGCCCAGTATTTGCAGTATGTGGTTATGCATGGTACGTGGTAGGGTGGGGAACTCACTAAGCTTCGTGCTTACGGTTTTCAGTTTTGGTTTCAGGTACTTCCGGTAGCGGAGGAAAGAGCTCGGGGTGATCGCATGGCACACACCATAGATTAGACAGCCTGGGAATGTTTACTCTGATAACGAACATGTGTTTTGAAAACTTATACTCATATTATGTTTTGGAATGATGACTTTACTTTAAGTAATGATTTATTAAAAGAAATTTTTGGTCTTAAATTTTGGGTCGTTACAAGTTGGTATCAGAGCCTTGGTTTGAGGGATTCAGACATGCTCTCAGGGTGTGTCTGAACTCAAACTGAGGAATTGGTAAGGAAGTTTTCAAAATGAAAAGACAGTTTTGCAAAAAGAGTTTTGAGAAATGAAATAGTTTTAGAAAAGCAAAAGGAATTCGGAAAGATAAAAATTTTGAAAAGAGAAAAGAGGTGTGGTGCATGCAATCAACCGAGCTCAAGTAAGTACCCCAAAATACCCATACAAGTTTATGTTTTGATTATCAGTTAATAGAACAACATGCTAGATTAGGACTAAGGATCTAGGGAGGATGCCTTATGTGCCTGTTATATGAGCTTTTGATCTGCATGATAGTGCTGAATAATCAATAGTAGGATAGCCAAATTAGGTTATGCCTGAGTTTATGAGTTGTGTTGCATGCTAGTTCAGATTCTCGCTATGTGGATATGATTGCTTGAGTATGTTATGGTTAGATTTTCCCTTGTCTGAATATTGCTTGCTTTGTGCATTGTGGGATTCTAAGTGATGGGAGTTAGCCATTAGGTGGATACGTCACGTCACATGTGATCAGGGTGGAATAATCTCAGAGTGTTGGATTTGGTACTATTGCGCAGCTCTTGTTTGAGTCCAATCATTGTAGGAACGAGTCCTTTACTTGAAGGATTATCTGAGCCTCATCACATGTGATGGTATCCAGATGATGCCTAATTGGCATTGCGAGGAGGCCTTCAGCAGCTGAGGACTGGTTTGAGTTGAGTCAAAGGTTTCCCTAGGGTAAGCCTAGGATGAGGTAGTGCTGGGAGCAGTAGAAGTAGAAAAGGGACCTGGTGGAGTCAAAGTAGTTCCTGAGGAAAGTACGGATAGATGTGGAAGGTAGTATGGGCTCGTACTACTAAAAGCAGAGGATCCGTACTCGATTCGGGAAAGGCCGAGACAAGACCGGGAACCTGGTAGTGAGTATGTTTGGTCTCGCAGTAGTGAGGAGTATTCTGATAAGTGGTTATGTTGTATGTTTCAGTATGGTGACATTGCAAGAGGGACCAGCGGGTAGATCAGGCGTCGGAGAGGGACTAGGCTCGGGTTTAGGGGCCGAGCAGCTCGAGGAGCGGATGAGAGAGTTGATATCAGCGGAGGTTACGCACAGTATTCTAGCTCAGACTCCTGTCATCTTTGGCACCGTCAAGGAGGGTATATTGGAGATTTTGGATGAGAGGCTGGGAGCCTTCCGTACTGAGATGATGGCTTTGTTGGGAGCACGCACCTTGACATTTCGGGAGTTCAGGGCTTGCGGGGCACCAGATTATCATGGGGATAGGGACCCCATCGCTAGCAGCAGATGGTTGGCTGATGTTGCCAACGCATTCCGTACGAGCTGGTGTACTGAGGAGGACAAGGTCAAACTCGCTTCCTGTCTTCTGAAGGATAGAGCGAGGGATTGGTGGGAGGAGATTGGTCATGCTTTGGGTGATGATGCCGCGTTGGACGCGATGACTTGGAGTGATTTCTCAGCGAGATTTAGAGCGGAGTTTTCACCGATTATTGAGGTGCAGCAGTTGGCCCGGGAGTTTCAGGATTTAACGCAGACTACTGAGACTGTGGCGGAGATCACCGCCAAGTTCAGAGAGAGAGCCCTTCTTGTTCCGCAGTATGTCGCGGATGAGGAGATGAAGAAGGCACGATATCACGAGATGCTGAGGGATGACATCAGGGAGTTCGTGAGCAGGTCCGGATGTAAGACTCTGGAGGATATGATTTCTCGGGTCAGGGAGAGGGAAATTGATTTGGAGCAGATCCGGAAGAGGAAGCCGGATGAGGTTCAGGTAGCTGCAAGTTCGGGCAAAAGGCCCAAGGGAACGGATTCGAGGTCGAGGGATTATCAGGACCGCAGTCGATGCGGAAGGTGTGGCAGGACGCACGGGGGCGCGTGCAGGAGTGGTAGTGGTGGTGAGTCTGGTTGTTTCAGGTGCGGTCGGACTGGTCATTTTAGCAGAGATTGTACTGCTACCATCACTCAGGGATCAGACTTGATATGTTTTCACTACAATCAGCGGGGCCACAAGAAGGCCCAGTGCCCTAGTTTGTTTTCAGCAGGACGGGTGATGGCACCCGCCCCTGCAACTTTGAGGATCACAGATGGCCGTCAGGGCCGTGCGGAGGCGCCTGCGGTAGGAGGCAGGGCTTTTCAGATGGCTACTTTGGAGATGCGAGCAACGCCAGACATTGCAGGTATGCGACTTCCGTTTTTAGTTCTTTTATTTTATGCATGATTATAATATTATGGTTCTGCATCATTAGCGGTTGAGCATTTTATTTTCGAGCGGGTTCATTGTGATCGAGTTATATGCTATTTGCATACCTTGGTTAATGGTTAGTAATTAAGGGATGAGTTGTATCAAAGAAGGTTACTTTGAGTGCAGTATCCATAGCATGCCTTAGTGAGACTCGGTATGTCTCGCTAGTTCGGAGCCGTATAAGTTTTAGGATGGATAGGTTGGATCCTTAGCTATGGTAAGCTTGGGATTCCTCAGCGGATTGATTATGGTAGCAAGGATTGGGATTTCTTCTCATCGATCATCGAGGTGTAAGCATGATCCAAGTGGGGGAGAATCCTCCGAGTGTATAAGGGTAAGGGAACGCGAATCCAGACCGGGTATATGATTTCTGAGAAGGAAAAGGGTAGTTCAACGTTTAGAAGTTCAGGGTTGGGAGTTTGAGAACTTCCCATCAGTGCGTGCGTGTGAAGGGTAATGGTGGGTATGTGGTTCGGATTCAGGTTAAAGGGTCGCATGTAGAACTCGTGTGAGTCGGAATGGAGATCTTGAGGTCAAATTACAGGAGGTGTTTTCGTGCTAGCAGTCAGTGGTGGAAGTATTGTCAGACTACGGGGCAGCCGTAGCATTTCGTAGTAGCTTCGTTGGCGGAGTCGGGGCGAGGCCCTTATCTCCTAGCATTCAGATATCGATCGGGAATGGGAATGGATGAGAATGGTATGGAGTTGCCGGTATAACCATTGAGAGATGGGACCTTGGAAGAGGCCGCTCTAGGATATAGTCGGGTGAGACCCATGGGCGAGGCCCGTATGAGGATAGCAGTGTAGGTGAGACCTGAGAGCAGGGTGGCTCAGTAGTACGGTTAAGGGAGACCCGTGGGCAAGGCCCGTGAGTTTTAGCAGCACAGGTGGGACCTAGTAAGGATCTTAGCGTCTAGGCAAGGGGATCGGGGATCCCAGGAAATTGTAGTGCCATCATGGTAGAATAGATTGAGCAGTATAGGTGGCGGAAGTATCTTCGAATGTCGCTGGGAGCGACTAGTGGTTGTGCTGGGTCAATAATCGGTGAGGGTCTGTAATCCAGTTGTTGATAGGTTGGTAGGGACCAGGATGATCTCAGTTCATTCGGAAGCCAGATAAGAATAGCAGGATTTCTAGTCAGTCGCAGTGCGGGGATGCAGAGTATGGTGGGATTCAGTTAGTCGATCGTGGGGTGCTCAACACCAAATGATAGCAGGATGAATGCCCAGAGGGTACTGGCAACGATGACCCGTACTGGGAGTGGCGGGAGTAATAGATTTGGTGAGGAAAGGGTCTTCACAGCGGCAGAAGGGATAGATGGTTATGGAGTGTTGCCTTGGGGAGACAGGGAAATCGCGCAAGGAAAGAAGGGGTGGACCCCTATGTTGCAGTACTCGGAGATTACCACAAAGATTTTCGGTTAAGTAAGTTGTGTTTCCAGGATGTTCAGGGTCAGGATGCATCCGAAGTTATTATATGTAAGGATTGGCGTTGGTCTGAATGACTGAACGGAAGGCCAACAAAGTTAGGCAGCTGGTGCTAGAATGGATGGTGGGGCTTTGGAGGTTGATCGCCGACAGTAGAGTATAGTAAACTTCGAGGATGAAGTTTAGTTTAAGTGGGGGAGAGTTGTAACACCCAAAGTTTCAAAGGCCAAGAAAGGAAAGAAAGGACCTAATTTAAGGGCCGACTCGGCGAGTCCAAGGAGGGACTCAGCGAGTCCGAGCGGGATCCGGGTCGAGGTGCAAGCGACCGACTCGGCGAGTCGGTCAAGGTGACTCGGCGAGTCTGGTCTGTGCGTGGAAAACCCTAAATTTGGGACTTGGAGCCTATATAAATGTCTTAATCTTCTTCCTAGGGTTCCTTACTGCCTCTTTAGCCCTGGATATCAAACCCTAGCCGTCACATCTCCTAGTTGAGCCTTGGAAGGTGCATTAAAGCTTGGAAAAGGAAGAAGGAACTTGGAGGAGCAAGAAGGAGCTATAGATCTGGGATTGTGAGTTCATTCTGAGCACTTGGAGGTAATAAACTAGTTCCTGGACCCTTTTTGCACCTAGATCTATGTGTGGTTGTTGGGGCTCTTTTGCCATAATGTTATTATTTTGGGTTAGAAGCCGGATCTGGAGTTTCTACTCCAGATCCAAGTGTGTTAAGGCCTGGAGAAGCATAAAGTATCAGCCATTAAGTCGATTTTGAAGCCCCTTGGCCTTACACCCTAGTTTATGGCATATTTTGCCTAGATCTCCTTCTCTACATGTAAAGTTTGCAACTTTACGTGTGGAATAGGCTTTGGAAGGGTAGATCTGCAGTTTGGAGTCCATGCATGACTCTAAAATCCTCTGCATGTAAGGAGATCTGAAGGTACTCGGCGAGTCCATTGAGTGGACTCAGCGAGTAGCATGAAGTTGTGGAGAAACTCGACGATTGAGATGAACAACTCGTCGAGTCATATGAAGATTGCCTTGTACTCGCCGAGTCTGTTCTTGGACTCGGCGAGTCAGGTCGCAAAACCCCAAACCCTTCGAGTTGTGACTCGAATTAGTGAGTCGGGTGGAGGCTCAGTGAGTTGGACAGGTCCGGACTCAGAAATCGGTAGACTCGGCGAGTCATGGACTGACTCGGCGAGTCGAGTCAGGAATGGAAGGAATCTGATCATTTTGAACTCGGCGAGTTAGTAGGGTGACTCGGCGAGTAGGGTTGACCTGGAAGGTTGACTTTGACCAGGACTTTGACCTTGGACCAGGGTGGACTTGGTTGTCTTTCGGGGGTCAGTTAGACTCAGTGTTGCATTGATATTGGTAGTTCGGGGAGCAAGAGGAGCAGGAGTTCCGTGAGTTGTTAGGCAGCAACTAGTGAGAGCATCAGCAAGTTCAGCCAGTGCAGGTGAGTTTCCCTTTGTGTGAATGGGTCTAAGGCCACAATGATGGCCCATGTAGTTATGAGTAGAAGACCCGGGGGTTAACCCTAGGCACAGTATGCTAGTATTGTTTGCAGGACGAGGTCCAGTAATAACGGACGGGTGCCCAAGGAATTGTTTATATATGATAGTTTATACTTGTTGTCTGTGTGATACATGTATGTGCCTGGTAGGGTGTTTAGTGTGGGCGAGGTCCTGTATCTCACCAATAGCAGAGTGTGGATGGGGTTCCATATCTCACTAGTAGCAGATTAGGGGCGAGGCCCGAACTAGAACAGGAGTGAGAGTGGGCTAGGCCCGTACCTTACTGCCGTTAGGAGCATGGACGGGGTTCCATGACTCATCCGTAGCAGGACATGGGCGAAGCCCAGGATAGGTGAGGCCTTAAGACAAAACTAGTTGCATCTGTCAGTTATGTGTTGTGAAATGTTTATGTGTTATTATTTGTTAACGGGCGAGGCCCTGTGACAGACGAGGCCTAAGTAAAACAGATCTGTATCCGAGCGGGGCTCGAAGCCAGGCTGGGCCTGGAACGGCGGGGCCGTTGTAGCGAGCGAGGCCCAAGATAGGGGGCGTGGCCCAGTATTTGTAGTATGTGGTTATGGATGGTACGTGGTTGGGTGGGGAACTCACTAAGCTTCGTGCTTACGGTTTTCAGTTTTGGTTTCAGGTACTTCCGGTAGCGGAGGAAAGAGCTCGGGGTGATCGCATGGCACACACCATAGATTAGACAGCCTGGGAATGTTTACTCTGATAACGAACATGTGTTTTGAAAACTTATACTCATATTATGTTTTGGAATGATGACTTTACTTTAAGTAATGATTTATTAAAAGAAATTTTTGGTCTTAAATTTTGGGTCGTTACAGTATGGCAGTCCGTAGAAGAGGGACCACATGTTCCTGTTCTTACACCAATTCAAACTGATGGAGCCACAACCAGACTAGGAGGAGGACAACTAGTCTTGGACCTTCCCACCAAAGATGATCTCGATAAAATGGAGTATGATGTTGTTGCTTTTTGATGAAATTTCTTGTGGAGTTGCTCCTGACAACATCGACATTATAATAAACTGCAAATCAGCAAAAGAGATCTGGGATGTTCTTTAGAATTTGGACGAAGGATCAGAACAAGCTCAAGATAAGAAGCTCACTACTGCACTTAATGAATTCAACAACTTCAAAGCTCATACAGGCGAAAGTTTAGAAGACTTCTTTAAAAGGTTCAACCTGATAGTCACCAAGTTATTGAATGTTGGCACCATCCACAGTAACCATGAAATAAACCTTCAATTTCTCAACGGTTTGGGAAGACATTGGACTACTGCTAAGATAATAGTTCAAGGAGATAGAAAGATTCATTCCCTGTCTCTCTACAAGCTCTATAGGGAACTGCAAGCTCAAGAATCAACCGTACTCAATGACTGTGCTGACTTCGGAGGACCACTCGCTCTTATAGCACAAGAGCCACATAATCAATCCTACTCTCCCTTGTATGATACTCCACTGCAGTCATACGAAGCCGAATCAGAGTATGATGATGATGAAGAATTTTCAGAAGGCTATTTCTCTTGTTAGTCAACAATTCAACTGGCTACCACCTTCTTTTCGTAAAAATACACAACTCAACAAACCTCCATTCAGCTGTAACTTCAACCCACAAAATAATTACTCTCGTTATCCCAAAAATTCTCACCCACCACCGCAATCTCAAAATACTCAACCAAAGGAGGCACCATAGTCCATTCAAGCCACTGACTCCTGTACTCCCTCAGAAGATAAAAGTGATGTTGTGATATGTCACAAGTGTAACAAAGAGAATCATTTTGCAAAAGATTGCAAGGAAAATGTGGTGAAAGGCAGAGCATTCTACCTTAGAATGGCTCAAGAACTGGAGGAAAAGGAAAAGGCTAGGGCACACGTGGCCCATGTCAAAAGATACCATCAAGTTTGGCCATCCGGAGATGGAGAAGAAGCCATCAGCAATATCAAAGGAAAAGGCAAAATCTGCATGCTAGCAACTGCTGATGATGATGAGTCTACAAAGCTGGAAAAGAACTATTGCTACATGGAAAAAGATGGAACACTAAGCATCGTCGAACAGGAAAAACTTATGATTAAAACTCTAAACTACAACATGCATGATTGTCAACCTTTCATAGACAATCTTAATGACACATGTGCTGCTGTCCTTACAGACTACAACAAAGCCTTAGATGAGATGAACATAGCGCCCCAAGAGATGTTTCATGTAAGAGGACGACTGGACAACAAAAGACTCAAAATGGCCATGTTAGAAAAGGATTTAGAGTTATAAAAAGATGCAAGAATTTTGAGTGAAACACAACTAGAAATAGATTTGAACTAAAAAGATTTAGCTCAGAGTGAGATTGTACGTCTAAATCTGTTAATAGAAAATTTGTTCAATGAAAGTGAAGCTATTGAAAATTTGGTGAATAATGGAACTATGGACAATACATACAATTGGGGTTGTCCAATGAATATCCTACCGCAAAGGATTCCTCACCCCGGTTTAACAAAGATCGACTGTATGTCCCTCCGAACCGAGAATTTCATTTCCCAGTCAATGACAAGACTTTTCCCGAAGATATCAGAACCCACTTCGAAATACTTCATAATCTAAGTAATAATTGTGTCATTGAGTAAATTGTGCCTGAGGTTTCCGGTCACACAAGTGATCAAACTCCTATATGTGGCACAATCAACTCAATTCTCAGACCTCATCAGTTGTTGATGAAGAAATTGTCATCGAAGGTCCTGAAGTCTCACATGACTTTCCATCTTTATCCTCAAACTGAAGTGTCTCTCACTACAGTCATGACCCTCAGAAAAGTCCCACTACAGTTAGCACTCAGACTTATGTTGCGGTAGCTAAGTCATCCTTACCATAGTTCACAATAAAAAGCTCTGTGACTCTTCAACCAATTCACCATGAACTACCCATAGAGAACTTTGAAGTAGGTCAATGCTCTCAAAACCCAAAATCTTCAAGTTCTGATGATTCAAGCCCTCGTTCTCAAAAAATTTCAAAGGTTTCCAGGAAACCGCAGTTGAATACTGATGACTGCGATTCTCCAAAAACATTAGCAAAAAAGGCTTTCAAAGAGGAAATTCGATCCCAAGGCATAAATCGACAAACCTTTTCTAAAAATAAAAGATTTACAAAATCTAAAAGTCTAGAAAAGTTCATACTCGCTCACTATTTTTCAAAAAACTCTCCCATCAAGAAAACATGCAAAAAGTAATGTACAGTTTCAACATCAATTCCTAACTCTTCTGACATAACCCAAAAGAAAGAAAGGTCTTTTCGATGCAATGGTTTTCAAATATATTCCTCAGATGATCCAAAATGGAAGGGTATCTTACCCACTCCAACACTTTTTAAATCACATAAAATTTTTAACAAGAGGAAGGATATTTTACCAAATCCTAGAAAAGGGTCCAAAGAATCTACATGTGCTAATTCTTTCTCAAAACAAACTTTTTCAAATTCCAACAACACCAACGTCAGATATTACCAACCTCGGACCTGTCGCAAGCCTACATCATCCTTCCGACCACAGACCAAACAAAGAGTAAAAAAAATACAAAATTTCAACATGTCAATGTCAGTGTAGTTGTCCGAAAGGTTTATCTCAAGTCAAATCTGATCCTTTTCAGAAACCTCGTAACTTTTCAAAAAAACGTAGCACTCCAAAAATTCACAAACACCCAGGACTAGGATTAAAAGTTGACACGAAACCAGTCCCTACAACCTCGATTCATGCATCAATCAGAAACTCATCCTTTGTCCCAGGATCCAAACTAGTTTGGATGCCTAAACTAACCGTGTAATTCTCAGGTTTTGTGCAAGGAGGAACAAGAAGAAGAATGGTTAATCGACAATGCCTACTCCTTGCACATGACAGGAAGGTTAGAATACCTTCGAGATTTTAGGCCAATTAGAACCGGTGGAAACGTCGCATTCGGGAACAATTCAAATGGGATAATTCGAGGTTATGGTGTTCTTACTACGGAAAAGTTCTCTATTCAAAAGGTTGCTTATGTAGAAGGCCTTAAACATAATCTCATCAGTGTTGATCAACTATGTAAGGCAGACCATTGTGTTGAATTTGATGACCAATTTTGCTATGTAATGGCAAGCGATAGGAGCACTTGCCTGATTAAGTCCAGATCCGAAGGTACTATGTATCCTCTGGATGTATCTCTGATCATAGGCAAACCTCAGTTATGCTTCCTATCCAAAGCAGTATCCAAAGTCAGCTGGCATTGGCACCGCAAGCTAGCTCATCTCAACTTCAGATATATCATCAATTTGGTCACCGGAGAACTAGTCAGAGGTCTTACAATTCTCAAGTTCAGCAATGATACTCTCTGTCCTGCATGCGAATGTGGAAAGCAATTCAAAGCAAGTCACCCCATGGTGATTGACTCCTCAATTTCTGAACTATTGGAACTCTTGCACATTGATCTCTACGGTCCATCTGCCATAGTCAGTCTTCATCCCAAGAAATATCTATTGGTTATAGTGGATGACTTCACACGTTTCACATGGGTCTTCTTTCTACGAATCAAGTCAGACATACCGTAGGTGTTGATCAATTTCATCAAGGAAATTGAACTTCAGATCAAGTTTCCAGTTAGACGTATCCGCAGTGATAATGGAACTGAGTTTACTAACCATATACTAAATAGTTTCTTGGTTTCCAAAGGCATTACTCACAACTTTTCCGCTCCCTACACACCGCAACAAAATGGGATAGTAGAACGAAGGAACCGCACTCTAGTAGAAGCTGCTAGATATATGCTCAACTTCTCCCACCTTCCTCTCTACTTTTGGGCCGAAGCCGTGGCCATGCCTATTTTGTACAAAACCGAAGCATTGTGTGCAAACGTCTCAATACAACACCATATGAGGGCCTTAACAACCGCAATCCAAATGTCTGTTTCTTCCATATATTTGGGTGTAGATGTTTCATAATCAACAACAAAGACCACCTCAACAAATTTGCACCAAAGTCTGATGAAGGCATCTTCCTTGGCTACTCCACTAACAAAGTTGCTTATAGAGTTCTCATTAGACGCACAAGGCTAATAATTGAAAGCTTCGACGTGAAATTTGATGACTATCACATCCGTAACACCGCTCCATCAACCGAAACCACAACAATTCTAGAAAGTGATGTTCCTTCTTCCTTAGGCCCATTAAATCTAATTGAAGTAAACTATGACGATCTCTTCGACCCTGTAGAAACAACCAAGTTATCTGAAGTTCTAGTGTCCCTGGCAGCTCAGCAGCAACATACTGATGTATCTGGTCCTACACTGTCCGATGAGGTATCACTAAATACGTCCACCTTGCCGGTTGAGGGGGAAAACTCTACTCCGGACCAGACAACTGATGGGTTTTGGTCATAAGACATCCTATGTGCTCATACAAACCCTAATGCTTGGATCTAGGTTTCTCTATTGTACATGCTTTGAATCCAAGACTATAAACCCTAATTATAACATATGGAAATCGACATTAACATATAATTAGGTTTAAGAACATACCTTGATTGTTATATAGCAATAACAATCACAACTCCACCTTGGATTGACTTTGGAATGCTTAGAGTCACAAGTGTCACTCCTCTAATGGCTTACAAACACCATAAGTAAATGGAGAAGGTATAAAGAGAGAGGTGAGAGGTTGGAATTCGTATCTAGGACCTCTCAGGAAAGGAAACCCGAATTCATGACCCTAGGGGTGTTTATATAGGTGTAGAGATAGGGTTTCAGTCATTATCCTTATATAGTTGATTATCCATTAAGCAACCAATAAGATAATCCTTGAATCCTTATCATACTCGAATTCTAAGGCTTTCCAACCTTAAATTCGTCCACCATATAAATAAGATAATCCTTACCTTATTTTGTAACTATCACATAATTACAAATCAGCCCCTCTAGTTTAATTAATTACATTTGATCACAAAACTAATTCTCGATTAATTATTGACCAATATTAATTAAACAAATATGATTTCTCCTTTAATATATTATTCTTATAACATATTAATAAATCATATTATCCTCTCTCTCTTTATTCATTTCTCCAATCAAGTTGCTTTGGTGAAGGCAACCCAAAAGGACCATGCACCATCGGGTCAAGTACATACCAAAATAGTTATGGACTTAGACACTAATCCAACAGTCTCCCACTTGGATAAGTCTAACAACTATTCTGCGTATGACTTCAGATCCCGATCTGCAATCGTAGCTTTCCAAAGCCGCTGTCAACTCTGATCATATCAGATACGCGTGTCCTTAGATAAGGGATCATATATTCCTCCATTCTAGATATCATATGAGATATGATTTCAAATCATTCTCTTTGTACTATATCTCGATTTCCGATTTATGACGACAGACTAACTGAACAAATCAAATTAGCCCTAGCCCAGCCGAGCATTTACGTATGTCATCACTAAACCATCGAGGGGCCCAAAGATATCGCTTTTATCCTACCTTGGATAAAAGGAACGGATAAACTTTGATACAATGCTTGCTGGCACTCACTAACCAAATCACACACAACAATATGTTTTATAACACCAAGTTACTAGTGCGTTTACATATTATCAATGTGCAACCGATTAGCAAGATACAACTCACACATCTCGGTTTCAAGAATATAAGATGTTATCGTCTCACTAATCACTCGAGATAGTGATCCAAGTGAGCGTGGGTTTAATCCAATGCTCAAATCATATTCATGAGCACTCATGAACGTTGCAGCAAACATTTGCTTATGTCTAATACTCTTTTAGACAATCCACACACCAATTCACGACAATCTTCATCCATATCTACTTCCAACATATGAACGACTGTGGCCCGTTTGAATAATTCAATTATTCTTAATAAACTCAATTATTCTGGAAGTCAAAACATGCAAGGTGAAACACAAGAATAATACTAATCCCATATGGCCTCAAACCTTTGAGTATAAACAAAACACGTTTTATTTATCACCATATCGATTACTCATTATTTGTTGTTTCGGGTAATCAACTTCTTACTTGAATTCCAACACTTGTCCCATGCTCCTAGCATGCACACAATGTTTACCTATGGTTCTTACTTTTGTGAAATAGACGAATAGAACACATTTCCAATCATTCTCATTTTACAACTCCAAATCCATTTTCTTAAGTGTAAGAATATCAAATTCTCGCTACTTATAGAATATGCTAGATCCTAACACTTTATGCAACGATCCTTTCGTAATGTCACTGCACCAAGGTCACAAAGACAATTGCCAATGATATTACAAAGTCCTCTATCAGAGATTGTTACAAGACAATTCCTTAGATACGATGTCTCTCACTCAAAGTACATTCCTTTGAACATCCTTTTGCATAAAGGTTTCTAATCTAGACATAGATTTTCAATATTTACTTCCCAATATGGACACGCTTCCATATTTCCCATATGACAACTAATTTCTTAATAGAATCTTATCTATTCGTAATGATGTCGATATTGTCCATCCATTATGGAAACATTTCCATAATTTCCAATACTATACTTCCAACTACTCACAAGCAACCAATCCTCGTCGAACTTTGGATTGTCCTTTGATAGTTGTTTAATTATTTTAGTCAAAACCGATTCTAGTCCCTTTTCCCTCTAAATGCACTAGCCATTTGGGAAATTTTAGAATGGTCAAACATTAAAGCATTTGCAATCCATCCTATACCCGAAGCGTATGGGACACGACGCACAATGTTTTATTTTCTATGTTGTCAAAATTCGAATTGTGAAGAGGAATGCCGTAATCATAATCGAAATTTTAAGAACACACTATGTACCCTTGACTAAATTTATTAACATTCCACAACCTAATCCTTTAGATTTGAAATGAAGCATAATATTCTCTCCCTTAATTATAGCAAAACAACTTTATTAACTCCTGTTTTCTATAATTACTATTGCTAACTTTGCAATACGTGTCTTAATAATCATACAATCATAACATTTATGCTCCCACTAGCATGATGATTATTATAAAACATAACACTTATGCTCCACTAGCTTCGAGATGTATTCATAAACATCTTAACTTCCAGAAAGACAATACCTATTGAATTTCTTAAGTCCATGTTTTTAATACTTAGTGCTTTGATAATCTTTTATCAAGACTTCTTGAACT
Organism: Lactuca saligna; assembly: GCF_052625555.1. Classification (NCBI taxonomy): domain Eukaryota; kingdom Viridiplantae; phylum Streptophyta; class Magnoliopsida; order Asterales; family Asteraceae; genus Lactuca; species Lactuca saligna. The sequence continues at coordinate 245,022,108 of NC_136421.1, forward strand.
TATACACTTTTGCCTTAGATAGTTCATATGTGTGTCTTAACAATTAAGACTAATTGCCAAACCTCACAATTCAAATTATGGAAAGGGATGCCGTAACCATGATCGAATTCGAGAATGCAATTTTACAATCACTATCTTTTAAAATCTTTCTTAGTGAAAGCATTTTCTCACAATCATTTTCATGAAGGAGGAAATCTTATGGCACTTAGATTTAAACGGTGTATGTGTTCCTATCCATGTGAATTTGTTAAAACCAAAGTTTACGACAAATTCAAACTCATATGGATCGAACTTCCTTTAATCTTGATTTCTTGCCTTATGGTAGCACAGCTGCCCACCACGTCTTCCAAGTAGTTAGGCATCTTACCTTTTTCCTATCAATGCACCTTTCATTGATCAAGGTCCTTGCCTTTTACGCATTCAAATGAGAACTCATAGGACTCACATGCATAATTAACTCGATTGGATTGGCACAAAAACAAAATAATGTCTTCACGATAGGTTGTAAACCTCAACTCGTGTGATAGTGATGATCGATAAGGCTTATTTGATTTGTTCTTGAAACTTTTCAAGACTATTAAGACTCCCACTGACTCCTTGACATATACGATTCTCTTATCAAAACATTTTTTTGATAAACAAATATTCAAGAGTTAGTGTAGCTTATATCAAAACAAAACACTTCATAATTTTGGTCTTAGTTGGTCTTTGTCTTATCCAAGACATCACAACTTTCCACAATTGATGAATGTTATAAACCTTCTTAATACTATTCACTCAATGTCACAATCTTGACTTTAAGACTTGTTTTGGAACGAAGTATGATTGACTTCTTGATTTGACTATTTCTTCAATCTTTGATTCCTCTTCTTGGACATACAATTGTGCCAAGACTCATTAGAGGATCAATTGAGATATGGTTCTTAATCATTAAGACCTATCATAAAGCATAAAAGCTACTCTCCCTTCTTCTTAGAATGGAGAAACTCTTATCTTTCTGCCTACTTGATTCTTCTTATTCGTTTTGCTATTGATCTAAACCCTTTAATCAATTCAAAATTACACTTAATCTTGTAAGTGTAATCATATTTACTAAGCCTTTAGTAAATCATGACGAATATCTTTGTTACTCTTATGGTGAACTTGATCAACACACAACTTTGTGTACTCGATCTCCTAGTCCTTCACTTGACACTTTGTCAATGAATTAGTCCAATTTCCAAATACGAAATTTCTCATTCATTGTGCATCCACGTTGCATGATTCCAAGTTTCTGTCCAATTGAAACTTGGGCGATGAGAAACTCTCCCTATTTGGTAAATTCTTGACATTTCCATAAATAACATAACTAAGAATCATATCCATTCATTGTAGAAATATGCAAACATCAATTTTCACATAACGATTTCATTGCAAGGAAGTAAACAAATAAATAAATAAGTCAAACAAAATTTATTTTATTTATAAAAGCAGCGGAAAAACATTTGTCCTTACAATGCAAAATCTATTGAAAACTATGTAAACGAAAATTTCTAACAACTCTATCATAACTATCTAAGCTCAAAATCCAATCTTCAAGTCCATGAGATCGAGATCCATCTCTTGTGATTAGATTCATCTTGCTCTCTTATCAAGCTTCCTTTCTTTTCACCGATCCTTCAAAACATTCAAATGCAATCTTATCACATCATGTATTAAGAATCAATGAATAGGAACTTAATGGAGTTAGATAGTGGATTCTTACCTAAAGCGTAGTCATACTTTTGACTCTCCCATCTCTTAGATCTCTTAGGTAAATAGGGCAACTTCGTCTCCAATTCCCCTTCTCTTTGCAATAAAAGCAAATTGACTCCTTTGGAACAACACATGGAACTACTTCAGACATCGCCTTTCTCTTATGATTAAACTTTTCGATCATTGCATGTCTTTCACTGCCATTGCCTATATCCATAGAGGTCTTGAAGGCAGATTCACCAATCAACTTTGCTTTTCTATTGCGCCAAACCATTGCTGATTCAGCAGCAATAAGCATATAGGTGAGATCTATAAGGGTCACGTCGCGATTCATCATATAGTACTCTCTTACGAACCCACTATATGAGTTAGGAAGTGACTGAAGAACCCAATCAACAGCCATTTCCTCACAGACAACGGATCCCAACAGTGTGACTTCATCCCTAAGACGTGTGCACACACCGACTTTCCTTCTTTATGTTTACTTGCCAAAAGGGCTTGAGTGATATTGAACCTTTCAATTTTACAATCTTGTGGGTTAGGGAGAATAATTGGAGGAGGAGGAAGTGAAGCATGATTTCTTGTTCCTCGATCGAATCGTGGAATATCATCATCATGTGGAATACTTGTTCCATGGGATTTGAGAAGACCATAGTTGTCGAACTTTGACATCGGGAGAAAACGAATTCAAGTTAGTTGATTGATTGAGTCCTTGGTAAATCACCCAAATGAAATTCCAAGGCTAGGACCCAACACAATATTCTACAACTCGGGAGAGGGATGCCGTAACCCAAATTGCAGAACATTTGAAGGTAAGTGAATGACGATTCACTAGTTTCCACCATGAAAAACGAAAAAGAAGTTTAAGTTTTAAATCTATGAAAACTCCTAGATCCTTTGAGATTCATTGAACATTTCAATGGCATGTTTAAATCTCGATATGCCCCTCTTGTTTGTGACTGGGATGCCGAGGATCACAAAGCGGGTGTGAATAACCATGCAAACTACATGGTTCCCTCACATGTTACAATCACCTATTCGATGTGCCGGTAAACCACACACGCTCCACCGAACTATGACAAACATTGAGTCACCCTTTGCTACCTTTGCTTAGAACCATTTAGTGTGCCGGTAAACCACACACACTCCACTAACGTCTTCGCAAGGGCACAAAGTGTAATTTCATGGAATTGCATCAATTCACTTTTGCCTAAGTAACTAAGATTGGGAATTTGAAAAACATTTAGTTACTTGGTATTTCATTATACTTATAATGGAAGGTTTCGTCCTATCCTACCCGTTCGGCTAACGACCCTCCACTAGTCAAGAGTGCGGTGGGTAAGAGTGGATACCCATTCAATCACCATTTTATAGGCAATTTCCTTAAACACCCCTTATAGACCAGCTTCGTGAATGAGGCCTACTAACGGTAAGACTGACTTTTACTCATACATATATATAATGTTAGACTTTTAATGTTATATAGTATGGGGTGTATTTTATACTTTTAAAATACTATATGGTTAACTTTAACAATTACACTTTTAATTCAATTAAAAGGTTAACCTAAACCTTTATGGATTTATTAAATCTCTTTTAATTATACTCCTTAATTAATTAATAAAACCATAAGGGTGTGATTTGAACTTTTCAAAACATTACTAGGGTTTTAGAATTTAACATTTCTAATTAAACTTTTAATCAACTTTTAAATTCCAAAACTTGATGGCAAGTTTTTGAAACATTTCAAAACATTAAGGTTTTAACTATTTAAATTTCAAAACTTCAAAACTTTTGGGTTCAAATTTAAACTATAAAACCTAAAGGGAAAAATATGAAACTTTTCATAACTACAAGGATCAAATAACAAATAATCTAAAAACTAACATTTAGTTACATAATTATCCATATTTCATTTGTTTAATGATTTCTTGCAAATCAATTTATCAATTTACTCAAAATAATTAATCAATTATCTTATAAGGAAACAATTATCTTGTTAATTGATAATTATCTTTAATTAGATCAAGAATATAGTCATATATATCATAAAATCGGATTTATATTGATCTAACATGATAAGGTAACTATCCAAATGCAAAAACAGCAAGAAATCCCGAGATAAGCATTATCTGACGCTCGAACTCGCCGAGTACCACACTGTACTCGCCGAGTTGAGGTCTACTCGCCGAGTACACTGTGGTACTCGCCGAGTTCCTCAGCCATAAAGCCCAAAAAACGATTTTCCAGTTATACAATGCATCAATACAATTGAAACCAAGCTAGGCTTTGATACCACTGATAGGTTTTGGTCATAAGACATCCTATGTGCTCATACAAACCCTAATGCTTGGATCTAGGTTTCTCTATTGTACATTCTTTGAATCCAAGACTATAAACCCTAATTCTAACATATGGAAATCGACATTAACATATAATTAGGTTTAAGAACATACCTTGATTGTTATATAGCAATAACAATCACAACTCCACCTTGGATTGACTTTGGAATGCTTAGAGTCACAAGTGTCACTCCTCTAATGGCTTACAAACACCATAAGCAAATGGAGAAGGTATAAAGAGAGAGGTGAGAGGTTGGAATTCGTATCTAGGACCTCTTAGGAAAGGAAACCCAAATTCATGACCCTAGGGGTGTTTATATAGGTGTAGAGATAGGGTTTCAGTCATTATCCTTATCTAGTTGATTATCCATTAAGCAACCAATAAGATAATCCTTGAATCCTTATCATACTCGAATTCTAAGGCTTTCCAACCTTAAATTCGTCCACCATATAAATAAGATAATCCTTACCTTATTTTGTAACTATCACATAATTACAAATCAGCCCCTCTAGTTTAATTAATTACATTTGATCACAAAACTAATTCTCAATTAATTATTGACCAATATTAATTAAACAAATATGATTTCTCCTTTAATATATTATTCTTATAACATATTAATAAATCATATTATCCTCTCTCTCTTTATTCATTTCTCCAATCAAGTTGCTTTGGTGAAGGCAACCCAAAAGGACCATGCACCATCGGGTCAAGTACATACCAAAATAGTTATGGACTTAGACACTAATCCAACAACAACAACCATCGAGGTTCCAGTACTAAAAGATGCAACTCCAATCATTATCCGCAGAGGTTTTCAACCATCAAACGTCTCTTCGGACTCAGATGATGAAAACATAGAAAACATTGACACAAGAATTAATTCAAGGATTATCACACTCCCATCCGCAATCCAGGGGAACCTTCGCATGTTCAAAGGGAACTCCCGTCTGCACTCCAAGGGGAACCTTCACCATCTGCCCAAGAAAACTCTAATCTCACCTTCCCAATTCAAGACAATTCAGTAGGATGTTCTCAAGTCCAGGGGTAACTGGCATCTCCAACCGCACAATCTTCTAATATTGAAGACATTCCTTCCACCGCAACTGCTGATCATCTATAACCATGTCTACATGTATGGACGAAAGACCACCCACCAGGTCAAATCATTGGCAACCTATCTGCAGGAATCCAGACTCGATCATCCAAAGACTTATACAATCACTGTCACTATGCAGCGTTTCTATCCTCGGTCGAGCCCCGAACGATCAAAGAAGCATTACTAGAACCAGACTAGATATCCTCAATGCAAGAAGAGCTAGAAGAATTCAAAAGAAACAAAGTATGGCAGCTCGTTTCGAAGCCGCAAGGCCACACTATTATTGGTACTAGATGGGTGTACATGAATAAGTTGGATGAATTCGGTGTGGTCGTCAGAAAAAAGGCAAGGCTAGTTGCCAAGGGATATAGTCAACTTGAAGGTATTGACTACGATGAAACGTATGCTCCGGTAGCATGAATGGAATCTATCCGAATCTTCTTAGCATACGCAGCTCACAAGAACATTAAAGTTCATCAAATGGATGTGAAAAGTGCTTTTCTCAACGGTGAGTTAAAAGAGGAGGTTTATCTTCAGCAACCTCCGGGTTTTGAAAGTCTTGAATTCCCAGATCAATGCTATAAACTTGAAAAAGTAGTCTAGGGTCTAAAACAAGCTCCAAGAGCATGGTACAAGACTCTCTCCGAATTTCTTGTCTCGTTCGGATACAAAAGAGGTATGATTGATCATACTATTTAGAAAAGAAAATGGTGATCATCTTATGCTTGTACAAATATATGTGGATGATATCATCTTCGGTTCATCTGATCAAAAAATGGTGTATGAATTTGCTAAGCTCATGACCAACAAGTTCCAAATGAGCATGAATAGAGAGATTGACTTCTTTCTAGGACTTCAAGTGAAACAAGTCCCTCAAGGGATATTCATTCATCAGGAGAAATACACCTCTGAACTGTTAAAGAAATATTCAATAGACAACTGTTCTTCAGCTAAGGTCCCCATGGACTTTGGATATAAGATATCTGTTGATCCCTCCGGTGAATCAGTTGATCAGAAGACTTATAGAGGTATTATTAGCTCATTGATGTACCTCACCGCAAGTCGACCAGATACCATCTTTGAAACAGGTGTATGCGTAAGGTACCAGGCTGACCCAAAAATGTCACATATGACCTCAACCAAGCAGATTCTATGGTACTTAAAGGGTAGCAAGAATCTTGGTCTATGGTACCCTGCAGCGAACAACTTCAGTCTACAAGAATTCACTGATGCGGATCATGCCGGATGCAAACTAGATCGTAAAATCACCTCCGGTGGATGTCAATTTCTTGGTGGAAGACTCATCAGCTGGTCATCAAGAAACAAAATTGTGTATCTTTGTCTACTGCGGAAGCTGAATATGTGGCCGCAGCCAGCTGTTGTTCACAAGTCTTATGGATGAAAACACAACTATTGGACAACGGATATAGAATGGTGTGGATACCAATCTATTGTGACTCTGAAAGTGCTATAGCGATTTCTCACAATCCAATTTATCACTCAAAGACCAAGCATATTGAACTACGGTATCACCTCATCAAAGACCACATCCTGAATGGTAACATTGAACTAATTTTTGTCCATACTCATGAAGAGATTGTTGATGTATTTACAAAGGCACTTGACTCAACAAAACTCAACAGTTTCTTACAAATGTTAGGAATGATGAATCCGGACACTTCATTAAATGCTAACCCTTTTTGGAAAATCTTGAAAAATAAAGTCAACCTTTTTCCTGAATCTGTGGCTGAGATTTTATCTTCTAATCTAAGAAAACACCCAAATGTTTTTACCTAATTTCACTTAGGGTAAAATCTCTTACCGCTCCAAATTAGCCACTATAAAACCCCCTTCTTCTTCCCAAAGAAAGGTTTACGCTTTCTGAACTTTGAACTTTTTCTTGCACTCTGTTTTCTTGCAAACCCGATTCAACTCCAAAAATGGTGAAATCAGGCATCTCCAAGAAATACTCCAAGGTATCTGGATCAGCAAACCCTACTGGTTCAGACTTTGCATCAAGGCACCAAATGCCAACGATTGCTTCAAGCAATTTTAGGGTTGTATTCGAAGAGCATTCCTCCTACAATGCTCCGATCAAGTTGATGATCAAGTTTCTATCCAATCACCCATTGTTTGGTCCCTTCGATTCATTTACAGATGTAGTTCCTCTCTCAACTCTTTTCAAATGCGCCTTCTCAACGTATCGACCCCTCAAAAATCTTCAAGAGGTGCATCTGAACTTGGTAAACGATTATTTGGTCATTTTGACTAAGGAAAAGTTCCTCACTGCCATCAACCTGGTAGTTCATCCTTCAAACAAGGTTTTCACTCCAAGTATGGTGGACATCCTCTCTACACTCTATCAAATGCGTTACCAAAAGAGGATCAAAGGCATAGGCAAATTCAAGAAAAATAAGTTGCCTGCGGTATGGCAATTTGTTTACCACTTCGTGATCCATAGCCTGTCCGGCAGAACCGGAGGCACTAATAATATGGGTCTCAAGCTGCTAGTGTTCGTGTGGAGTATTTTTCACTAGCCATGATGTCAACTACGGTAAGATCTTATGGGATGACTTCCTGCAGTACATTCCCAAACAAAGTCCAAGAGAGAACCCTACTGAGCTCACTTTTTCCAGGTTCTGGTCTCTTTGCATCTCGGATCTTCATGCGGACGCAGGACTTAGCATGGGCAACGACATCAATCTCTTCATCACTAAAGATCTCAAAAGGTACAATCCTTTTATTGATCAATCTGATTTTGGACCTATCAAACGGCTACCAGTCCACATTCTCTCTACTCTTTGTCTTGAAACTGTTGATGTCTCAGACCATATAGAGGCTACGGAAGGTATTGCCCCATACCTTTCTACCCCACCTCTACAAACCACATCCGCACTCGCTGTCCTGGGTAGTACCGCAACCCTATCCTCCACCACTCTGTCAAATGTGTCTTTATCACAAAGACGCAAGAAGTTAGCCTCACCTCATCAAGGTCCCCGCAACACCAAGAAACATGGAACTCGTAAGAAAAAGGATGCTCCCAAGCAAGCTGACCCTTCAAAGAAAAGAAAATTCATCCAAACTGTGTCCACATATGACGAACCAACTGCACATCAATTTCACTCTTCCGCTATGAGTGATTCTGATGAGGAAGATCGACCCATCTCGATCCTCAAGAAAAGAAAAACCGATCCCACAAACCAAACATGCCTCTTCCATAGAGAAAATCTAGTCTAATGACAGACCATCCGCAGTCAAGAACTTCAAGCCCCATAAATTCATGGAAGCTGACTTCATTCATCAAGCTGAAATATCCATCTTCAACAAAAGACATCCAAAGTCTAACCGAAAGAGTAGCAGCACTCAACAGGTTCATTTCAAGATCCTCAAAAAGGTGTAAGCCCTTCTATGATATCTTGAAGAAGAACAAGAAGCTTGAATGGACCGAAGAACACGAAGAAGACTTTCAGGAACTCAAAAGATACTTAATATCTACGCCACTGCTGGTGAAGCCTATAGATGGAGAAGCACTTCTCCTCTACCTCTTGGTATCCTTAAGTGCGGTAAGTGTTGTCCTAGCCAAGGATCTTAACAGAGACCAACATCCTATCTATTATGTAAGTAAAAGTCTTCTAGATCCTGAGACCAGGAATTCTCATCTCGAAAATTAATTCTTGCATTAGTAACTGCTTCTACTAAGTTAAGACATTATTTTTGAGGCACATACTATACACATGAAACTAATTATCCTATTAGGAATGTGTTGAGAAAACCAGAGATGTCAGGAAGGATGGAAAAATGGTCAGTGAAGTTAAGCACGTTTGACATCAAATATATGCCAAGATCCGCCATAAAGTCACAAGCTTTAACAGAGTTTGTGGCTGACTTTAGTGATGATCTACAAAATGAAGTATACATTGAAGCTAAACAACACCTAAAAGACAAACACTTGGGAAAATGGACATTATTCACAGATGGAGCTTCAAACCAAAAAGGAACCGGGATAGTGATCATACTAAAATCGACACATGGGGATATCCTACCCCAAATAGTTAGTTGTGAATTTAACGCAACTAACAACGAAGAGGAATATGAAGCACTCATCATGGGACTATAATTGGCTAAGTATCTTTAAATCAAGGATCTTCAGGTATTTGTTGATTCTTTATTATTAACTAATAACTTCAATGGATCTTATGTAGTGAATGGTGAAAGATTAGCATTATACCTCAAGATCCTCAAAAAATTAGCCTCTGATTTTGAAAACTTTAGCCTAACCCAAGTTCCTAGAGAAGAAAAAACAGAAGCAGACACATTAGCCAACTTAGGATCCTCCCCAAGGATCCCACCAGAAATGAAGATCCATATAACCCACATAATAACTGCATCCATAGAAGCCTTTTTCGACAAACCTGATGATCCTGAACAACCAATAAGTGTAGCAACCATCGGAGATCCTAACCCTCAGATCCCTCCTTAAAGGGATCCCGAAGAATAAGATACTAGAAAAGTCCACGATCATGGATCCAACCCAATATGGAGTATCTCCAAAATGGAACGATCCTAACAGAAGAAAAAAGAAAAAGAGAATTCAAAACAAAAGTCTCAAGATTCATAATGATCCAAGGTAAACTCTATAAAAAGTCTATGCCATGTCCATACCTCAGATGCTTGGAGGATACTGAAGCTGCAGAAGTCTTGAAGGACATACATGAAGGAGACTGTGGCAATCACACTGGTGGGTAGATCATTATGCTCCAAGGTATTGAGAATAGGATAGTATTTGCCAACCATGAAGAGAGATTCTTTTCTACATGCTCAAAAGTGTGATGTTTGCCAAAGACATAACAACATCCTACATCAACTGGCGGAACCTCTACATCCTATTATCTCTCCGTGACCATTCATGAAACGGGGAATGAATATATTAAGAAAATTACTAATAGCTTTAGGAGGAAAATTCTTCATGTTGGTGATGATTGATTACTTGTCGAAGTGGATCGAAGCTGAAGCCTTCATTTAGGTTAGAGACAAAGAGGTACTCTCATTTATTAAATGTAATATCTTGACCAGGTTCGGGATCCCTACTGAAATCATATGCAACAATGGATCCCAATTCATAAGCAAGAGGACATAATACTTTTGCAAGAGTTGGGGAATCAAAATAATAATTTCCACTCATGTTCATCCCCATGTTAATAGTCAAGAATAATCTAGCAACAAGATCATAGTAAACAACTTGAAGAAAAGGCTAAATGAAAAGAAAGGAAGATGGGCAGAAGAGATTCCTATCGTCCTATGGGCAGATAGGACTACTTACAAAGTAGCCACAGGTCAAAACCGCTACTCCTTGGTGTTTAGGACAGAAGCAATGATCCCTACCGAAGTAGTGATCCCAACAAGAAGGTACTTGCTCCAAAATCAAGAAAACAGTGATAGGATCCTAGCCCAGGATCAGGACACTGTTGACAAACTCAAAGATCTTGTCAAGATACGCATTGTTGCTCATCAACAGTTGATCACCAAGGCTTACAACAAGAACATAAAAGCCAGAAGATTCTAAATAAGAGACTTGGTATTAAGGAAAACATTCAAAAACACCAAGGATCCTAGTGCAGGTAAATTAGCTCCTAAGTGGGAAGGATCATATCTCATAGATACTGAAGCAGGAAAAGGAGCATATTGGTTAGCAACACTTGAAGGAGAAATTTTTTCAAGATCCTGGAATGCTATAAATATGAAAGCATACTATATGTAAATAAGATCAATTGATCTTCAACAAAACCGAGGTGCACATGTTCTTTACCTTAATCTTTTCATCATTACTTATTTTCTCCTCGAATACACTACTAACTTAAGCATCGGAGAGTTGTTAGTCTATTACTAACTTAAGCATCGAAGGGGGTTAGCTAGACTAACACCAACCCCTAGCTAACATTTTCTATGCAGAACAACGTACAACTAAGGATCTCCATAAGCAATAATCCTGAAACATAAGGATCCTCAAGGTTGTAGATCCTAAAACATAAGGATTTTGACACACGAAGATCTCAACATCTTAACACTTGGACAATTCCATTATTTCAACAGTGTGATCTTTAAACTACCATATACGCAAGCTAGAGACTGATCATCTCTCTTATGCTGAAGGGTACTTAATCCCCTTTAAGGTTTAAAGAGCTAATTACCTCTTTCACACGAACTAAGCTTTATACACCTTGCTTGAAAGTGCACGATATCTTACTATGGGATACGAATAAGGGGATAATTTCACGATGCAGTGGCTTGGGAACCCTCTTATCTTTGAATATAAGTTAAGATCCTTAAGGTTTATAACATTTTCATGTTATCTAAAATTAGGATCTTACCCCCAGAAATTACACAAGTTTAATAACATCTTCCCCAGAAAATACACATGAATCATAACATTTTCATGTTATCATAAGTAGAGATCTTTCCCATGAAATATGTCACAAGTTGGGATCCTCCCCAGTACATAACATTAACATGTTATGAATTGAACTTATGGTGTTACCCAAGAATTTTGTCAAAGTCTATAACCTAAACAGGTTATCCTAAGAAGGGAATTCCACCGTATGATCTTATGATTAAGGATCCTCATCATTAAGGATCCTCATCGGTAAGGATCCTCATCAGTAAGAATCTTATCATCAGAAGTCAACAGTGATCCTAAGTTCTTTCCTAAATTGAGATTTATCCTCAGTAAATTCTAAGATTGAAAAATTATGAATCTTAAGGAAAAACTTGAAGACAATCAGCTTCCATATTTCCTTGTTCTTAACTTTAAAATTTTATAAGTAAAATTAAGGATCTTAAACTTTTTAGGATCCTAAACCAATTGCTGATTTATAAACTTTCATCACTTCAGAGTCATTTACTATTTTAAATTGATATCTTTAAAGAAGTTTTAAAGCACTTAGATTTACCAAAATTAGTTCTTAACAAATTCTTTTATACTTGTTTTATTATAAAAATTATTTAAAACTATTAAGGATTACAAGTCAGTCATCATACTTTTAAAGAAATGTTTAACATTTTAAATTGCTTAACAAAGTTAGTTCTTATTATTTTAAGTTAGTACTTTTAGTTGTTTAACTAATTCAATCCTTATCAAATCATTTTATCTATTATTTGCCAAAAGAACTTTATCATGAAATTTATTCATTGTTTTTAGGATCCCAACTATGCAAAGATCTTAGTATCATATTATGCAGGTAAAGGAAACATAGAAAGATAAAGGAAAGATTAACCATTATATGCAAAGTAAAAGGCTTACAACCCTACATGAGTCAAATGTTTACATCAAAAAACTACACTACCCTAACCACCTAAAAGGCCTAGACCTTAGCCTGGTCATTATCGGCCTTCTTCTCCTCCTTCTCCACTTCTAGCTAGGATGCAAGATCCTCAGCAGTCGTGGCAAGCTTGCAAGTTAGCTGGGCCAATGCCTCACACCAACCAACCACATTCTAGGATCCCGATTTTTTAAGATCTTCAGCAAGCTTGATCTTATCTTCCCAAATAGCTATCGCAATGCTACTCTTCACCCCAACAATCACCTCCTTAATCTACATAACATGTTCGTCATCTTTCTCAGCCTTCTCCTTACTCAAAAGTTCCACTCGCTTCAGAAGATCCTCATTGGTCGCCTTCCACATCTTTTCCTGTTCCAGAAGAGCCTGTTCAGCTCTCTCAGCCTGGAGCCTCAAATCGACAGAGATATGGTCGGAAACTTGAAAAATATCAAATGATAATAAGAAATATAAAAATAAAAAAGAATGAAAGAAAAACTTATGGCTTGAGTATAAGTGGTCAACTTCCTGAAAGCATCCTCAATGCCAAGATTCTCTAAACCAAAATCCACAACTTCAGAAGGCTTCCGCTTTTGGGATCCTGGAGACTTAACTATAAGGTCTACGTGAGATCTCTTAGGAGGAATAAGAGTGACACCTTTTTCTTGCTTACCCTTGATCAAACCGCTGGTCATATCGTCTTCAAGATCTGCCAAACCAAAATGAGCCTTGGACCGAGTAGTCTTGGAACCTGCTAAAGATCCCTATCAACTCAGGATCCTTATCAATCTAAAAGAAGTATCCATGCAAAATAATGTTATAAGTAGCCATAGACTTAGTAGTAGAAGAACCCTCTTGGAGAATGGAATATTCGAACCTGAACGACCTTTCAAGTGTAGGAAGTGCAAGAAATTTGGAAACCTTGTCCTCTGAATCAGCAGTAGTAGGAACAAGCTCCTCAAATTTGAATGTTGCATCAAAACAAACAAAATAAGGGAAGTAAATTTCAATTTACTTCAAATCTAAATTCAAATCCTACCCTTTTTAATCCATGTTTTTGGTAGGAAATCCCCATCGGGAATCGAATCACGTCTCACGAAGAAGTATTTTTCCTTCCAAGCACCATCATTTTGTTTAGATTTCAGAATGAGGTGGGGTTTGTTTGTCTTAACTCTTAACAGGAAGCGAGAATTACCAAAAGTAGAAAAATCATAAACAAGAGCCAGCTCAGGTAACCCAATGTCCATATTCTTGGATAGATTCAAGCGATCAATCCAAAACACGATCCTCCAAACCACAGGCATAACTTGGATATAAGAATTTTGGGTAGTCGAAGAGAAATCACGAATGATACCAGTAAAAGGATAAGTTAAACCTAGAGTAAATGGGTATTCGGGAAAGCAAACCCACATCAGAGAAACAAAATCCGGTTGAATGGTGGCCTTAAAAGGTCGAAAAACTACATCGGAAGGAAAACCCCCAATGGCTTTCAACGATTCCATATCCTCATCGTCGAAGGAGCAAACCAAATCATAAGCTAAGATTGCTTGATTACTGAAGTCATTCTCGGGAGAAGTAACAATGCTAGCTTGAGAAAGACTAGTTTTCTTAACCATGACGATGAAAATCGGAGGAACATAAGAAAACAAGTAAGAGGAAAATTTACCTTCACAATAAGACGATGATGGCTGAAGAGAGTAATGAAGAAATTACCGAAAGCCCACATTTATAGCAAAGAAGAGATAAGAAAGATGATTTGACTGCTTCTCGTTTACCTCGAGATGGATCAAACTTATCCATTAAGGGACAATTTTTAAAATCTTCTTTATCTCCTCTTTTTATTTATTTTTAAGTTATCCCTTTAATATTCTCAAAATTAACTCCTATATTTTCAGTAATAACTTGGGGGCAATTGTTAGGGCCAAGATCCTCAAAGCATTCAGGATCCTCAAAACTCATCAGATATTCAGGATCTTGCCTATTACTGTTATTATTATTTACTAACATTTTTAACGGATATATTTTGTTCTTAATTAATACGTGCAGAAATAGTCAAGATAAGACTTGTTCTCAACAGAGAGTCACCTCAACTATGCTAAAGACCCAGAATACCAAGTCAAACAATGTTCACAAAGTTGGTCATAGAGGATCCCGGGAATATCAGACATCTTGTTAGCTAGTTTAGACTATAAATTGACACATGTATCTCGCACACGACACACTCTACCTACTCTTAGCTTACTCTACAAACTTTTTCACTTGTTCTTACTGAAATACTCTCTGTAATCATCATTTTATATTAATAAATTCATCAAGGCAGATGATCATTATCACCACCTAAGGTTTTGTGTCGGAGATCCTAGCAAAGATCAAGGGCTTTCCTTGTAAACAATCATTTCATTCACTTTACCTTTTTCAATTGCACAATTCGAACATCACAACCTCTCATTCAACTTGGTTGATTTATACTTGTGTAATTTTTGACCAAATCAGTCATGAAATTGATTATGGTTGTAAGTGATTAGTAAGATTGAAGGGTATCGTAACAATCTTACGGCCAGTATGTTTGTGTGGACCATTTCACCGGCGGTGAACACCACGCCACTGCCTTAGTTTTACCATCGGTAAGGTACTGACGGTGGGATTCCACCGGTGGTAAATTTCGAAATTTTTGAATGTTAGACGGTTGTGAATGTTAGGCAACAAATCTTTTGTTTTTTTCTTTTTTCTTAAACCAAATTACCAATATATATATATATATATATATATATATATATATATATATATATATATATATATATATATATATATATATATATATAGACACACACACACACACCAATCATTTGAATTTATCTACTTTTTTCATCAAAATGGCTTCCGATAATCCAAACTATTCTAACCAAAATGCTTCCAACCCATTTTCACTTTTCGGTTACGATCTGACATCACCACCACCTTACCCGTCATAAATGGATGCATCTCAAAACCAAGTGTTTGTAAGTGGTGTTCCTAGCTATTATTCACAATTCCAAATGTCATAACAATTCCAATTCCAATCCCCACCACCCCGAACAACATCCCAAACCAAAACGCAAACCCAATTTCAATTCCAATCTCAGCTGCCTTTCACACATGTAAGTGAAACTCTTTCCGATTTCGAGCCCGAAGAACAACCTAAACCAAAAAATGGGAAGGTCAACCTGGGAAGATGGAGTCAAAAGAAGAGGCAGAATTAGCAAGAGCATGGGTCAACATATCAGAATATAGCAACATGACAAATGGTCAATTGTGTGATTGATTTTCGTAATGTGTTACAGAGCGGTTTTGTAAGGGTATGGGTCGAGACCCAGATTACCCGGCGTCCGACCAATGTAACTCGAAATAGAATCTTGTTAACAAACTCGTGACACATTTGAACAAAAATTACACAAACTTCAAAAAGCAAAGGGTTAGTAGCGAAAGTGAATCGAGTTTGTTAAAAAAACGCACGCAACATTCCAAAATGACATGATGAAGCCTTTTAAGTTCATTCATGTGTGGAAGTAGTCAAAAGAAACATTAGATGGAAGGAACTTGCAACACATGAAGACATTGCTAATCTGCCAAAAAGAAGCCGAACATCTTCATATTCGAGCTTACAACAAATATCATCAGATGGTCACATTGGCGTTGATCTTAATGATGATAACAACATCGAAAAAATATGATCACCTCCTCGTCCCATGGGAAGGGACAAAGAAAAAGCTCGAGGAAAAGGAAAAGGAGAAGAAACATCGTCAAAATTTTCAGTCGGAACGGAGCGATCAACTAGATTGGAGGAAATGATGGCACAAATGACACAATTGAATACAACCATGGAGAAACATATGACTGAAACTGTCTGACTAACAAAATTTTTGTTGTTGATGAGATGTGAGACACCTCAATCCCGAAGATCAGGAGGTGGCTAAAGTGGAGAAGGCTTCGATTCGTGAAAAATATAAGCTCAAACGCAATTGAAATTTAGATGTTATGTTTTTTTTTTTCTGGGCTTTTTAAATTTTCATTTCATGTTTTTTAGAGGTTTTTAATATAATTTTTAATTTCATGTTATTTTTTTAAGGATTTATAGAATATAACTTTTAATTTTAGTATGTTTTTAAAAAATATTGAAAAAAAAATCATAGTTACAACCATCATCACACCTTAGTTCGTAGGTAAAAATTTTAAAAAAAATATAAAAATTGATATGACGTCTAAATGACATCTTTTTACTATTGATAAAAAATTACCACACCCTTTACCTTTAGCCTAATTGTATCATTGTGATCTTCTTAAGTATGTTTTAAAGACCTAAAAGTAAACTACATTTTTTTCTTAACCAGATCTGATGTTTTTTATACAATTATTTATAAATTAGTTGATTAAGATTATATTTTACATTTAGGGGTGAAATGCATAAGTTGAATAATATGGCTTTAGATTGAAAGGTCAAACGAGTTGAGTCCCTTAAAAATCGTCTAACTATTTTAATGCATGCAGCCATCTAAACTATTTTTAAAATTTAGTTTATTACTGTAATCAACTAATTTTGATAACTATATTTAAGCATATTAACCATATATGAAAGAATAAAAATGGTTGTAGGTCAGTCTTACCCGCAGTAACATGTAATTATTAATACTTTAATGTAACAACTAGGTTATGTAAACATATTTATATAATATTAAATTAATGTAATAAATAATTATTAAATAAATAAAATTATTAACTACTAATTTATGTGTTTAAGAATCTAGAAACCCCACATGTGTATCTGCCATTACAACCGCTTTTTCAAATGCGAAAGATAATGTCTTATGTCGCTCACAGAGTCTTTATTGTAAAGAAGGTTGATAGCCTTTGTGGCTTATGTTACAATACAAAATAAATACTTAAATGAGTTATTATAAAACTATTTCTAATAGCTACCTTACCAATAGATCACATGGTTAAGATTATTTATTTTTAAATTCACTTTTTTGTAAGTTTAATAAATGCAATAGTCATCACAAGTTTAAAAAAAGTTAAATTAAAAAAAAAAAAAGCTGATTGTATATAATTGTTTTTTTGTTATACATAACAGTAAACTGTTATGTTTTAAATTGATTATACAATATAAAAAAGCATAATATTATTATTTATTATAAAAATATAATATATATGAATCAATTCTTATAATTTAAATATAAACTCAAAACCCGAAATATTTATTTGCATATATAATTCATTAATATAATTAATTCGAATATTAGTACTTCTCCTTGGCCTTTGGGAGATGGGAGGTGGTGTTTAAAATATGTATTATGACCAACATGCATGTTACATTTTTTTTAATTTTTATAGTCACAATTTATTGGAGTCAAAAATTACTTATGATATCACTCTACATCATTACTAACCCACATTAACATTTATAATGTGCAACACCTGAAACGTGTCAAAATCAGCATTTTATTTTTAATATTATTATTTTTATTGGTAGGTCATGCTAACTTTATAAAAGACAAAACTTTATTCGGTTTAAAATGAATTTCTAGCATTTTTTATATATCGATGGTCACACAAAGCCACTATACGTTTTTATCATTCATTTTTATTTATAATTTATACTATTTACAACTGTTTTTTGACGCATAATTTTGTTTTTCCCTCCAAAAGCCTACCTTAAGTTTGTCCCAAGGCGATATTATCAATTTTAATCGCTTTTATTTTCACACTTTAATCGAATAAATTATGTATATATTTGTTCCAAAAGAATTGTGAATGAAGCAAAGAATCATGGAATTGTGCCGTATGCAATACAATATTTAAACCCAAATTATGTAACACAAACTTTTCTTTAATTATAAATTTTTAGCTAAACGTTAATTTTGAAAGTATTATTCCCAAAAATAAAGCTATTTGAACATGTTCCTTCCTTGTATAATTTGTCTTATTATTTTTTATGTTATTTTCGTTATACATCAAAACTTCACTTATGTAGTAATGTTTTAAATACCTTTCTGTCTTTTTAGAAAGCTTTGATTTCTCTTATAAAAAACCAAAGTTACGTGTACCATTTATAAATACCGATATACTAATGTTTTTAACTTAAATAATCAAATCAAATTAAGAACTTAACAATCATGATAATATTAATATTAATATTATTAGTGACAATAATGCCATCAACAAGAAAGACCCATTACAATCATAGCTCTTTGTACTCATAAATCATCATATAAATCTTCATCTTCCTTTGTTCACAAATCTTTATTCCACCCCACCCCACCCCACCCCAACCCACCTAAGCTATCACCAAATCTGATTTTTTTTTCAAGACTTTTAGGAAATTTACATCCGACTCAGTACTGAATCATGTCTGCTGAAGCCATAATAGGCTGGTTTGCATAAAGGTAACTCAGTGAGTTATTCATGAACTCGTCGACAAACTCAGTGCCACCTCCGCCGCCGTATTGCTCGTCCTCAAACCCACAACCGGTGTCGACAGGTTGGTACATAAAAGCGATCATCTCGTTCAGAGACTGTAGCCGGTGGCTGAGCTCCGCCACCTGAGCTCTCAGAACAGAGTTCTCCGCCTCCACGCTTATGTAATGCTGGGTGGTGATACTGACGCTTGATATGATCTGGTTGTTCTCTTTCCTGAGTTGATTCAGCTGACTCGTGAGATCATCCAGATGCTTTTGCTTCCTCTTTCTAGATCTCCTTGCAGATTCACGATTGGAAATCATTCTCTTCTTCCTCCTCTGATCCATCAATTGCTGAAGATCTTCTTCAGAACCCGAGTTCTGAATTGGGTATGAACCACCTGATGATGTTGTCGTACCACTAGAGGAAGCCATTAGAATACCTTCAAGTTTGAATTGCAGATTCGAAGAGAGAAAATGAAGATTTTAAACAGAACCCAGATGGTAATAGAGCTTCAAATGGATTATTATTATTTAGATTGATCTATCTATTAGATATATATAAATATAGATGTAAATTCGTAAAAAGCTAGTTTATAGTAATCTAGTAAGGAAAAACAGAGCAATAATCATGAAATGTAATAGAACCAGTAAAGGAAGACAACTGAAAACGATTGAACTAAATGTGTCCTGCGTCTATATGTGGAATTGATCATAAACCCAGAAAGAAACAATTCACTGAGAATTTGAGACATGTATTTCAAACAACAACAGCAATAGATTGCACATTAATGTTGATTTTCTTATAACAACACCTAGAATTAAAAGGGGAGAAACAGAAACAAGAGGAGAAATCGAAGGAATAGGAGAACTGGAAGGAGGTGTTAAGAAAAGCCTCAACAAGTGATGAAAGAAGAAAGTGGTGATCTTAAGGATCTTAGAAGGAGAGGAAGGAGAGGGGGAAGAGGCTTGGGAAGGAGTGTGGGGTGGATTTATAGGAAAATTTGCAGAAAAAAGTTATCATTGTGGAAGATCTTTCTAAAAAATAAATCAAAATTATATAGAAAAGGAATAATCACTTTATTTTTCAGCAATGGTGACATATTACTAGTTTACTACATTATTGACATTTTACCTGAATTTTCTTTTAATAATAACCAAGCGTTTTAAAGTGTTTTTTATAAATGAAAACTGAAACGTAAAATATCATCAAATTTGTACAAAAGTTATTAGAGGCAAACTAAGACGTTTCAAATTAAAATCTTATATATGAATATATCGACTTAATTTTATATTTTAGGACAAGTTAAGTATAAGGTTGTTTATATATATATATATATATATATATATATATATATATATATATATATATATATATATATATATATATATATATATATATATATATATATATATATATATATTAGCCGTTTACCCGCGTCAAATAACGGGTACGAATAATTTCATTCGGAAGTTAGCTGAATAAGCGATTAGGGTTGTAAACGAACCGATTGTTTAACGAATTGTTTGTGAACGTTCGACGAAAAGTTTATTTATGTTCGTTTATTTAATATGCAAACGAACATAAACAACCTTCATTCGATTTGTTACGGCCTTAGGTGTGGTCATCATTATACTATTCTATCAATAGTTTACACATGTAACGCGCCAACAATACATAATTATATTTCAATTAAATGTTTTGTTTTGAGAATTAGGGTTTAAGGCCCAGATTTAGTGTTTATGGGTAATGGTTTAGGGTTTAGAAGCTAAGGTTTACAGTTTAGAGTTTAAAATTTAGGGTTTATGATTTGAGATGTAGCTTTCAAGTGTAAGGATAAAATTTAGAGTTTAAAATTTAGAGTTTAAAATTTAGTGTAATTATAAAGACTAAGGCGTCGTTTGATAGTTTCTGTCTGATAAAGTTCTATTTGGGAAAGTGTTGTATATGAAAGTTTTCTGATTGAGAAAGAAACCATGTTGTTTGATTATATATCTCATTGGCTTTGCTGAATAATAAAAAATGATAATATTACTTTGTTGTTCTATACTGTGATGAATCAAGTTGTTGAATAATTATAAAAACATACAAATTGTCATACAAAATCAAAATTACATAATAATCATTTAAAATCCAAATAGAATGTCGATTAAGTTGTTTTTAATTTTTTTTTTCAAGTTAATGTTACGTCGTTATTCTTTCTAGCAATTTTTTTTTATAACTTAACATGTGATTCTTGACTCGGTTTATATACGATAGTGGTGGGATGGATGAGATTTTTTTCAAAATATATTAGGATGATTGTAGTGTTGTCAAAAAAAAAAAATAATCCAATAAAAATGAATTAAAAAAATTAACTAAAAGAAGTTAATAATCCAATAAAGTAATATTTATTAATATATAAATATTATATATTTGTAAATAATATTTTTTAATATATAATAATCCAATAAAAAGAATTAATCCATTAGAAAGAAATACAAAAAGAATTATTTAAAAGAAATTAATAATCCAATAAAATAATATTAATTAATACATAAATATTATATATTAAAAATAATATTTATTAACATATAATAATTCAATAAAAAAGAAATTAATTTTTTTTAAAAAGAAACTAATAATGCAAGAAAGAAAGAGGTAGAGTTTGGGGCACAATTGTCTTTCTAGCCTATTCAGCTAGAAAAATATGGTTTTTGAGCTTTCTGGGAACGATATATCTTACTGGGAAATACCCATTTTTTTGTGTATATCAAACAGTCTTTTCGGTTCATTCAGCCAAAAATACATGTTTGAACCTGGAAAAATATCTATCAAACGGGTCTAATTTAACAAACATTTGAATGGCAACGATAGTGATTTTAATGTTTTTTTTAATCAGTTTCACTTAATCTTGTAATCAAATAAATGATTACATATTCAAATAAATATGAAAAGATTATTTATTTTACAAATTAACCATAATTTTTGAAATTTCGTTGGGTGAAAGAGTAAAGAGGTTTTTAAGTTGTTTTCCTTCAAAGAATTTTAAATAGAAATTAAAATATTATTCATAATCTTCAAAATCTTTAAAATTTTAATTGGAAATTATAATACAAACACTAATACGTTCTTTTGCCATTAGTTTGCTCTGACATCATCAAATATATACAAATAATATTAACGTTCTAAAAAGTTTTAAATTTGCATCTAAACACTTTGCACAATACAATTAATAAGGTATAAAAAAACTCGCCACAATACAATTTTAATTAAAAATTATATTACAAACACTACTACTCAGTTAATTACATAGTATATGAATTTCAAAAAAATAAAACAAACAAAGAAACAACTAAGAAACCAAAAAAATGTACAGATTAAGCTAAAAACACCACCAAAGCCAATAATCGAAACCATGTAAGGTTGTAACGCCACTCATAGCAACCTATATATAGGCACCCAAAGCAGCACCAGGAGATTGATGACCACCAGAATTATTTTCTTGCCAATTTTCCTTTTATGGGGAAAATATGCAGAAAATCTGATTTTCTTAAAGTCAAAAGTTATTTTCTAGGGTGATTTTTTAAGTTGTATTGGTAGTTTTTATTTTTGAAAAACTGCTAAAAATCTAATTTTCTGAAATTATCATATGCATAGTGAAATTGCCCACATCAAGGGTGAAATGGGGCAAGGGTAAAACCGTTAATAAGTGGATTAAGTCATTCAAACAAGGGAGTAGAGTATTACTTTTAACCAAAACTTTATAGATTACACTTTAGCACACTTTGCATGCTATAAGTAGTGGACAACTTCAGTAATTAGCCACTCCATTTTTACGGGTTAAATGGTCCAGTATAACATCAACAAAAAGGCCAAGAGTCGAAAGACTTATTGGATGGTTTGAATGAAACCTAAGCATAACATTAAAGTACTAACTTCTAGGATTTGACCATCCATCACCAGATATCTTACTATACTCAGTTTAAAGCATATATAAGAGAAGTCAAGTATCTTAGATGAACATCAACAAATAGAAGTAATTTCCCTAGAAGAAATTTCATACCTATCATTGATCCAAGATATAGAATGAAACCTTCAAAAATGAAAAGGAGAGCTACAAAAGACAAAATCAAACGTATATTTGTGAAGCAACATAAGATAACTTTTGAAAGGGACAGAAACTGAAGTATCAAAATGAAATCAACAAAACTATACCTTTACAACAAATAGAAGCCTCTTCCTTTACCTTTTTAGGCATGCATAATATCCCTTTCCTCTTCACTTAAACCAAGTTCATGTTATAACTATTGCATTAAAAGAGAGATAGTGTCGGTCAAAAATAAGTTTGAAGCCTATAGAACTTAAAGTTTCAAAAAAAAAAAAAAGACACATTTTGAAGCGAAGTTAAAGTTCTCAACATCTTCATCTATAGCTTTACCTACAAAAATAGCCTTACCGGTCCTATTAAGTGTAACGCCCATGTTTCTAGGCTAGGCATTAATGATGATGTAATAGTCTAGGTCAACCTTTGTAACTTGTTTTGAAATAATAACAATGTATTATTTGAGTATTATGTGTTTATACTTAATTATTATGATTTAATAAATTAATGATAAAAGCGTCGAAAATAAATGTTAGATAAACCTGATATCTATGAAGGAAGTTGTAGTGGTTGAAACAAGGATTCTGGAGATATAAAGAATACCAAAATTCGAGTTATAACGAAAAAGTTATGACCTGTCGAGGTTTCGTGATAGAACCAGCACGACGTTGTATGACGTAAAATTTCGCATATTTTTATCATATTTTATGTTGAATATTTAAGTGTTGCGTCTTGGATTATTTGTTTTGTAAACGGATTGGGCTTATCCATCCGTAGTTATCTAGAATAGTTTCCTTTATCTAGATAAGTTGTTAGGGTTTTATTATAAATGTATGCATGCATGTATGCGTATATAACAAATTAGTCATTCACGTTGATTCTTATAACCCTAAATATACCTCTACAGATTGAAGTTCTTAATCGAGCTCTTCTGGGGTATTTTGCATTAATCATTCGACATCTTCATCGCAATACTTGTGTTCTTATTTACGTTCTTATTAATATTTTGCTTAGAATCATACGATCCTGAAAGAACTTTGTTCTAACAATTGGTATCAGAGCAGGAGATTGTGTTCGTCGATACACTTTTCTTCTGTATTCACAAATATTTAGGGTTTCCGCTTTTATCGAAGCCGTCGTCTTCTTAACGACGATTACTCCTCTTTTGATAAAACCCTAATCTTAAGTTTACAGGTAAGATTCTAGCAGCTCACCATGTCTCATGAAGATACGCATTCAAACCCTATTAACATCTCAAACAGCATCGGTTTTACAACCAGAGTACCCATACTCTACACTCAAGACTACGAAGTGTGGGCTCATCACTTTGAAGATTACGTGGTTGGATCCGAGGATAATGGCTATCTCATCTGGGAAGCTATTGTTCTTGGACCGTTTGTGCACTCAGAAACAAACACCATTGTCAAGACACAGAAATATTACAACAAGTTGGTAACAGATGTTCAAAAGATGACGCAAGATGAGAAGGACAAGATTCTGTGTAATGTTAAAGCCATGTGAATGATAAGATTCGCCTTACAATCTGACACCTTTCAGCTTGTAGGCTCTTGCACAACTGCTAAGGAAATCTGGGATAGATTGAAGGAACTCTACTCAACTGATGAGGATCTGGAACATTCTATTCAAACTCTGTTGCTTTCAGAATTCGGAGCATTTGAACAGAAACCTGAAGAGAAGCTCATTCAGACCTTTGATCGGTTCAATCATCTTTTAATTAAGATGATCAAGCATGGAATTGAAAGGAAGGTGATCGAACAAAAAGTTACATTCATGAACGGGCTAAGACCAGAATGGATGGCTGTGGTTTCCACTGTGAAGGCACATGAACAGTTTAAATCCTACTCTCTGGCGAAACTAGTTGGCATACTGAAGTCACGTGAAAGTGTTGTAACTAAGAAGGCGAAAGTGGTCTCTGGCATGGGATCACTGGCTCTTGTCTCTAAAGGAAAAAAGCACTGTTGAAGAAGAGGAAGAGTCAGACATGTCATAATGTGATCTTACAAGTGAGGAGTATGCTCTGATGATAACCAATCCAAAGAAATTTGCTAGAAGAAAATTTCCTACCAATAAGAACCGAAATTGGCAAGAAAGTTAAAGTTCCGAGAAGGTAAAAGAAAAGAACCGAAAGGTCCACTCAAGAGACAGGAAGCATTGGCAGTTCAAACTAAGGAACGCACCGAAACCAGAGTGGAAGATAAGAGAATGAAGGAGAAATCAGAGTCAAGTTTCAATGTTCACAAATCTCAGAAGGAGCTAGCTGAACAAAAAAGACTCAGAAATCAGCGATATGCCTCAAATCTAAATGAAAGGAAAAGGCATTGGAATTCTCAAAATCCTAACTATGAATCTCCTAGGTAAGAATCCAAGGAAAAAGGGAAACAAAAGTTAAAGGAAGATTTTGATTCTAATTCCTATTATTCCAAATCCCAAAACCAAAAGCCGAGTGTCGGTTCTAAACCAAGATTCGGTTCTCAACCGAGTTTCGGTTCTAAGCCGACTTTCGGTTCTAAACCAAGATTCGGTTCTCAACCGAGTTTCGGTTCTAATCCGACTTTCGGTTCTAAACCAAAATTCGTTTCTCAACCGACTTTCGGTTCTCAACCAAGTTTCAGTTCTAGACCAGATTTCGGTCAACGCCCCAAGTTCAGCCCTAACACAAGATTCAGTTCTAACAACGGTTTCAGTTCCAATTCTAGATATGGATCCTCCAAGTTCCAATATCAACATAAGCGATCCTCCCCTAAACCTAAGAATCAAACGAAAAACACTAAACTAACTAATAAAAATACCTTAAAATTTAAAGAAGATAAGACGAAAATCAAGGTATTTACTATCAAAAGAAAAGATCAAACAACTCTCGTCAAAAGAACTTATTTTGTTGATGCTTCTACTGTAATTCCTTTCTCTGTGAAAAACTCACCAGGACCCAAGAAACTTTGGGTTCCTAAATCTGCTTGAAATTGCAGGTAATCAGTGACGAGCAGTTCGACGACGAATGGTATATAGACAGTGGCTGCTCGCGTCACATGACAGGAAGAAAGGAGGAATTAAGGGAGTTTCGGTCTCTAAAGGATGGCGGTTCGGTGAAATTTGGAAACAACTCCTATGGAACAATCAAAGGATATGGAATGATAACTAATGGAGACTTTTCCATTAGAAAGGTGGCTTATGTGGAGGGATTGCAGCACAATCTCATAAGTGTCTCGCAATTAGTTGTGGGCACAGGCTTGAAGGTATCATTCGATGATACATGATCTGAGATTATCGTAAAACAAACTACGAAAGTTCTGCTAAAATCGGCAAGAAAAGGAGAAATGTATCCTTTGAATCTTAATCCAATTCGAGGGACACCAGCTATCTGTTTGCTATCAAAGGCAAACACTGATGAAAGTTGGCTTTGGCATCGACGTCTATCTCACCTGAACTTCAAAGATATCAAAAAACTGGTAATTGGTGATCACGTTCGAGGTGTTCCTCTTCTAAAGTTCGAAAAGGAGCATTTGTGTGCAGCATGTGAAATGGGAAAGCAAAGCAGAAAAAGCCATCCAACACGCATTAATACCAAGATCGTGGAAGCACTTGAATTATTACATATCGACTTGTGTGGACCATCTGCTATAGAGAGCATCGGAGGAAGTAAGTATATTTTGGTAATTGTAGATGATTTTTCACGTTTCACGTGGGTTTTCTTTCTTAGACAGAAATCAGATGCAACTCCCAAGCTGAAGATGTTCATCAAGCAAGTGGAAGTTCAACTAAAGAAGACGGTGAGAAACATCAGAAGTGACAATGGGCTGGAATTCAAAAACAAGGATTTCGAAGACTTTCTGGCCGATAAGGGGATCACACACAACTTTTCGGCTCCTTATACTCCACAGCAAAATGGAATCGTTGAAAGACGAAATCGATCGTTGTGTGAAGCAGCCAGGACCATTCTTAGTTATGCCTCTCTACCTCTATACTTCTGGGCTGATGCCATTGCTGCAACCTGCTATACTCAGAATTGGTCCCTCCTCAACAAGCGATTCTCATTAACTCCTTATGAGATTTTAAACAATCGGAAACCAAACGTCAAGTTTTTCCACATATTCGGTTCAAGGTGCTTTATCCTTAACTCTAAAGAAAACCGAAATAAATTTAACGTTAAAGCCGATGAGGGGATCTTTCTGGGTTACTCTCTGTCATCAAAAGCATACCGAGTATTGAACAAGCGTTCCAAAAGAATAGAAGAGACTTACTATGCCACCTTTGACGATAATTACATGAAGAAGGTTCAACGGACAGAAGATGCCTCTGGAGACATCTTTCCCACATCTAGACAGGTCTTGGTTCCAATATCAAATCTGTTTGATGAATACATTCGATTGTTCGATGAAACGGAAAAGGCAATCCATTCAGAAGTAAGAGCAGCAGACAACAAGGTAGATAATATGAAGACAGTCATAGACGAAGCTGCCAAATCATTGGAAACCGAAACACCAAGTACTTCAAACTCCGATTCAACGTTCCAGGGGGAGGATGATAACACTTTCCAACCATCTGGAGTTTCTGTCGAGGGGGAGAATTACCATTCCGCCACATCTGATACTCAAACAACAGAACCAAAAACACCAAGCGTAACTCCAATCAAGGGGGAGACTCCTACTGCTGATTCTGTTGAAGACATAGGTTACACTTCGCCAGTCAAGGGGGAGAAGGTAACAACAAGTAATTGTTCTACTGATGAAGGTGAAGCGGATAAGTCAGATGTTGAAATTGAAGTTGAAGCAGAATTAAATCCAGAATATGATCCAAGCTTTCCTCCGCTTGTAAAATGGACAAAAAACCATCCCAAAGAGCAAATAATTGGTGAATCGTCTGAAAGTGTTCTAACTAGATCTCAACTGAAGGAAAAACAAACAACATTATTCTCCAAAGTGGAATTTTGTATGTTTAATTCTTTTATCTCCAAAATAGAGCCGAAAACAGTAAATGCTGCACTCAATCACTCTGATTGGGTTCAAGCAATGCAGGATGAGCTCAATGAATTTGAAAGAAACAGAGTATGGAGATTGATTCCCACACCGAAAGATGCCTTTGTTGTTGGATTGAAATGGGTATTTAGAAATAAGCTGGATAAAGAAGGAAATGTCATTCGTAACAAGGCTCGGTTGGTTGTAAAAGGCTACTGTCAAGAAGAAGGGATTGGTTATGAAGAAACGTTTGCTCCTGTGGCACGATTAGAGTCTGTTCGAATCTTCCTAGCATATGTTGCTCACAAGAACTTCGAAGTTTTCCAAATGGATGTCAAATGTGCATTCTTGAATGGAGAATTAGAAGAAACTGTCTATGTTGAGCAACCCCCCGGTTTTGTGAATGAAAGGTACCTGGATCATTGCTACGTACTGGATAAAGCTGTCTATGGGCTAAAACAAGCACCAAGAGCCTGGTATGAAACTCTTACTCGTTTTCTAAAAATATCAAAGTTTAAACAAGGTTCGGTTGACCCAACCTTTTTTCGAAAGAAGGAAGGCGAACATCTAATGATTGTTCAAATTTATGTTGATGATATCATCTTCGGCTCTACGAATCCTAGCTTAACTGCTGAATTCCGAAAGTTGATGGAGACTAAATTTGAAATGAGCACAATGGGTCCGATTAACTTTTTCCTTGGTTTGAATATTAGACAGGGACCAGAGGGTATCTTTATAAACCAGGAAGCATACACTAAAAATCTGCTGACTAAGTTTGGAATGAAGGGTGATTCAAAAGTAAAGGTTCCAATGACATTCGGTACCAAGCTGACCCCATCTCTGGAGAAACCAGCTGTAGACATAACTTTTTATCGACAAATGATAGGATCCCTCTAGTATCTAATAGCTAGTAGACCAGATATTATGTTCTCTGTTTGTTATTGTGCCAGGTTTCAAGCTAATCCAAGAGAACCGCACATGACTGCTGTAAAGAGTATTTTTTGATATCTGAAGAAGACATCAACTCTCGATCTCTAGTATCCTGCAAGATCTGGATTCTTTATACAAGCCTTTTCAGATGCTGATCTTGGAGGATGTGGATTGGACAGGAAAAGCACTACCGGAGGATGTCAATTCCTTGATGGAAAACTTGTCAGTTGGCAATCAAAGAAGCAAACCTGTGTTTCCTTGTCTACAGCAGAAGCAGAATACATCGCTGCCGCATCTTGTACCTCTCAGGTTATTTGGATTCAAAGTCAGTTGAGAGATTATAGACTGAGTATGAAAAAGATCCCTCTCTACTGTGACTTAGAAAGTGCAATCAGGATTTGTCATAATCCAGTACAACATTCGAAAACTAAGCACATAGCACTAAGGTACCATTTCATCAAGGATCATGTAGAAGACGGGAATGTTGAAGTTCATTTTGTTTGTTCTGTTGATCAACTGGCTGACATTTTTACTAAAGCCTTACCAGAAACAACCTTCAATAAAATCTTACAAGGATTGGATATGATGGAAGGAGAGTCGGTACCGAATCTTCAATTTTCTCCTTAAAATAAGGACGACAGAGATACACAGAGCGCTCGGTCTATCTCTGCTCTAGTCTTTTCGAATTAAACATAACGCACTGTATATCTCATCTCCGTGAATCTCGGCTTCGCTATGTCTGCTCTCACTAATTATCTGAAATCTTTATTTTTAATTTTTTTTATTGTTAATTTATTTATTTTTAATTTTTTTTTTATTTTTTAGTTTATATATATATATATATATATATATATATATATATATATATATATATATATATATATATATATAGAGAGAGAGAGAGAGAGAGCGCTAGGTTCAAATGTTTCTAGCAACTATTGTGTGCATGAATGCACCAATAGGAATTTAGGAATAATTAAATAAATAAAAATTGTTATAAGGGTAATTATGTAACTTTAGCATAACAATTAAAATAAAATCCCTTAATTTATGGAAATTACCATAAAAATCTCTTTGACCAATTATTTAACCCTAGCCTCTCATATGATACGTATTCTATTTTTGCCTCCTCCCAATTTCTTTTCTTATTGACGAATGAAGAAGCTGTGGATCAGAAGCTGCAAATCTATTTTCCCATTCCGTTGACAAGATGAAGATGTTATTCTCGAGGAATCCATCTCCAATCGAAGCTAGCTTCTATCTCCAATAGTTGGTCAAAGAGATTTCTACAATTTAATTTACCAGACTTACAATTCCATTCCATAGAAAACAGGTTTTTTTCTTCGTTCTTCCAACTAGCCAATTTCTAGAATTTCAACTTTTAGTTTTAGATTTTTATAATGGTGTTGAAATATATTGTTGTTCATATGAATTTGATCTTGATGGTTCTGAACTGGATTTTTTTTTTCATGCATGATTCATAGAAAATGTGGTGATTTAGGGGGTGTCCTTAAAGTGTTTGATGAAATGCCAATGAGAAATATGACAATCTCATATTGTATTCATGGTTAGCGATGAAATGTTTATTGTTGTGCATCTAATCTCCCAAGGTAAACCAAATAAAAACAGTGAATTATGTTATTCTATCATACTTTAAATTTAGAAATACTCTCATTTTCTTTCAATATTGAAAGAGAGGGAATCATTTTTCGGTTATGAAATAAAGTGCTGGAAATCACATAAGAATATTTCTGTAGAATAATTATTGGGTGTTTATTCTTATCTTCAATTTTTTCGTTATGTAAGAATAATTATTTCATTTTTTAAGAATATTCTGTGGAGAGTATTATCATCTTGGAAATCACATATGAATGATTCTGCCAGAATTGTAATTCCGGTATAATCACATAAGAATGATTCTGCAAGGGTTGTAATGCAATTAGCTGATGTTTTTACATGATTTTTGTTTTTTTTATGTTTTTCAGATGTTTGAAGTTTTGCCAAGGGATCACTTACCATCCTCGAGTTTATCTCCTTTTGCAGCTCCTATAAAATCATTCTCATGCAATACAATTCTGACAGAATGCAAATCTTACAAAATGTCAATCTCATAGAATGCTAGATATTTTGAAGTAGCTTAGAGGTCAAACATACACAAGACATCTAGGAACGAAACAAGAAAGTGAATGAGGATTCTTTCAAGAATGCCAATATTTTTTTAAGAGATTTCAAGAATGAATGTAATTTATGTTCATAGTTGTATTCTTTAAGAATGAATGTAATTATTTATTCTAAACTACTAAACTTCGTCTTATATAACATTTGTATTCATTAAAAATTATTGATCTTGATAATATGTGTTTATAATATTATGTTCATAGTTGTATACCATTCTGACAGAATTATAGAATATCATTCTAACAAAATGACATTCTGATAGAATAAAATCGTATATGCTTACAAATTACATTTGAAATTGAATTAATTTGAAAAAAAAAATCAGATTTTTTTAAATCAAAATCATTTATTATCCCATAATTCACGATTTTTCCTTTTTTAAATTTGTCTTAATTGACTAAAATGCCCTTATGCTGAAATTTGTGTGATTATATGGTATCTGTTACCCTATTGTAATATCATAGACCCTCAGATCATGACCTTTGATTTTATTCCATCCGATGGTCCAGATCTGTGCATTCTGGCACACAATAGTTAGTAAAAACAAAATAACCTAACCCTATATATATATATATATATATATATATATATATATATATATATATATATATATATATATATATATATATATATCCAAAAATACAAAAATATTTTTTTTCAGAAAATATCCAAAAATCCAAAAATATTTTATCTTTCTGTTTTATTTTTTTTTTGTTACTTGTATGTTTCGTTTTTAATAGGTCCGACACAAGAATAACCGTTGAAAACTTTCAAAGCAGGTATGATTTAACTTTTATACAAACTAGTTAAGTGTCCCTAGAAGCATGCTGCTGTATGTTGTCTTAAAGCCTCTATGTTCTTGAGTAAGCCTTAATGATTCGATTGATACCCATCGTTTCTTCCAAATCAGGCTATTTTAACTCACTCGGTCTAGAGCTACCTCACTCTTCTCATTTGAGTTAAGAGTTTCTCTGCTCTGTCACGATTATCTAGCAGAAGGTACATTCGGTTCCTTAACCATCTACTTATATTCTCCATCTACCTTCGGTTCACTAACGTAACCCTTGAGACTCTCGGTCTTTACCACCGAGGTTTATGGTTACACAAAATCTGTGTTAATGATCTTAGATACGATTACCACGTTCTAAGTGAAACCCAAAATCCAACACCAATAATGAATTGACGGTGAGTGACATGCTCAAGCTTTAACTAGTTACCTAAGGAATTTTTTTTTGCGTGATCTTTTACGAAATCGTCTACAGCTAAGACATTTCTTCCCAAAGAGATTCAGTTTGTTTTTTTTTTATTTCTACTTCCTATAAGTCATAAACATAATATATCCCACCTACTTGTTCAATAGATCACATCGGTCTCACAGGTACCTCTACCAACAATCGATTTTATGTTAAAACTCGATGTTTGGTTGGAGGAAAGCCACCCAATGCATATGATTAAAAGAAGCCTTTCATTGTTTATTGACAAACAGTTGATCGTATTTTCGGGAAACCACACAGCACTTCAAGTCTCTCTTGACTTTGAGGGAAGTGATTCTTGCCCGGAATCCTCTGCTTTCTGTTCTCTAAAAGGACAGCACTCACACCCCATACATACTTGTTTTATTTCTTTATCTTTCACACTCTTATGCACGAAAACTAATATTTTCCAACATTCTAATTACTGATTGGTATCAGTTTTGGTTATCCGTTGTAACCAAACACGAGATAACGGGGAATTTCAAACGGTTTGAAGATAAGATTTGGGCGCGTGAATTTGATCCGTTTCAAACCCACGCGTGCTTACGTTTTCCTGGGATTAACCACCCTGTCAAATCGCGCTTTTTCAAGCGACGTTTTAGTAACCTCATCATCACGGTTTCTCTCTCCAGGAAATCGTATAAATAAGAGTGTTCGTTTTCTTTGTCATTTACCAAGTCACAGCTTATCTCTCTCACACAAAGATTAAACTGTTCATCTTCTTCTTTGTTCAACAATGGCGACCTCATCCTCCGCACAAGATCAAAATGCTACATCTTCCTTGCTTACAATACGACCCAATCAGAATCTGATCATCGAACTAAGTCCATTCGCATATGACTCATACATGTTGCATGTGGTGGAGTGTTTGAAGTATTCTCCACTGGTAATGGCCCTAACCCTAGTTGAAGAAGTTCCGATGTCGCTACTTTCTCAAGTATACTCATCAGCGACGTATGACAAGAGCAAGGATCGCATCTACTTCAGTATTCATGATAAGCAATCCTTAATTTCAAAGACGAAGTTTTGTTCCCTTTTAGGGCTTGCAGTTGATTCTTCCATCATCTCTCTAGACTTTATCACTATAACCCAAATTTTCACAATGCTGTACGAAATGGGGTACACCGACGTTCTTACAACGGTGGCGAAGGTCTAGAAGTCATGCTTACCGTCGCAGTGGAATGGGTTGCTGACCCTGCTCATCAAGGGTTTAGCAGAAAGAAGTGGTGGTTCTGATACCACTAGCAAAGGATTTCTCACCATGCTTTATGGTCTATATAACGGGATAAATCTGGATTATTGCACAATAATCTGGTCCCAAGTGGTGCAGAGTTTAAATACCACAACCCGTCATTCTGAAATCTCATGTGGTCGATTCTGGACCATAATTACACGGAAAGCTATGGATTCTTTAGAGATTCCGGTTATGACAGACGCTCTTCTTGCTTCTATCACTACTTATCACACCACGAAGATAATTCTTTCTGATCCACGTAAGTTTTCACATTATGGATCAATTCCTGAAACGATGTACAGGTGTGTCACAGCACAAAGTACGGTGATGGGTGATTACCGCAAATTGACTCCAGTTGGTCCAAGGGTCTTGTCTGTAAAACAACAAGCTGCCCTAGATTCTTTGGAACAACCTGCACCCAGAGGCAAGCGGGTGGTTAAAACAGAGAAAGAAGAAGTGAAGGAGACAAAGGATAAAAAGGAGAAAGTCTCTAAGCGAAAGGCTGGTGAGGAAGCTTCTTCTCAAACAAAACAAAAGAAGATTAAAAAGATGGCTAAAAGGCCTAAGAGAAATGTATCTCCCGAACCTGACACTGTAGAAGATCAAGCACCAGAAACTGAGAATCCTAAAGTGTTCACCATTGAGCCTACACCACCGAGATCTCCAACCCCACCATCATCTCCTAAATATACTCATGTTCCATCTCCTCAACCCACAAAACTTTCCACCCCAACCCAATCACCACAACAGAATTCTCCACTTTCTGTTCCCACAGATATACCAACCCTTCCGGTTGAAACTTCTTCTATACCCACTTCAACTACCTATACCTCTATTCCTATTTCCAATACACCTATCACAACTTCTCTTGCAACAGAATCCATCACTATTACCATTCCCCAAATCCTAGTTGAAGTCAATGTATCTGATACAGGGGCTACTTTTGTGGTTGATCCACCTGTTTCTAAACCACCATCTCCCACCCTATCTTCTAATTCTGGTGCTACTTTAGGAGGTGATGATGAAGAGTATGATTCATTATACTTTAGTCCTTACTGGATTCCAACTGATACAGAAACTGATGCTCCTGCCAACAATCAACAGCTTCAAGACATCAATGACAAGCTTGACCGACTGCTTGCAGACAACAAAGCTTACAGAGGGGTTGTTATGAAAGCTTTTGTAGAAATTGATGTTCAGCAATATACTGAAGCTATTGATCAATCCACTGCTGCAGTAAATAAGTCCACAGCTTCATGCTCCGAGGCCACAGAGAAGGTTACTGAGGTTGTTCATACAACTCAGATTTTCCTTGACTCACTCAAAGCTCATGCTGATACTAATGCAGCAAAGTACCAAGCTTCTGTTGACTCATTCTCTCAAACTCTTCAAGAAAAGACTACTAAGTTTGATGCCCTTCGTGCTGATCTCAAAACAGAATCCACCTCTTTTCTTCAATCCTTGGATTCTCGTTTTGCTACTTTCACTGCAGAAAGCACCTTGAAGGAGGACTTGATAAAACAACAGGCAACCATTGATTTACAGAAAGTACAACTGGCCCAGAATGAAAATGAGATCTCATTGCTCAAAACTCAATGGGCGGTTTTTAAAAGTTGTGCTGGTGATGTGAAGAATATGTTGACTGCTCTTCTCGAAGCCCATGATCCAATTCTGACTTTAACTATTCGGAAGCATCTCCAAACTAAACTTCTTCCTGCCATTTCTCTACTCAGTGAAATGAAGGGTATCTCGGAGAAAGTCTTTCTTCCGACACAAGGGGGAGAGGAGATCAAAGTCAAAACAGAACCGAAGGTTAATGTAGCTTCGGGTTCTGGAAAGCAAATCATAGACGACAGTGACTCTGATCCTGAAGAGACGATTGTCGAAACTCTCAAGCGAAAGAAAAGAGACAGAGAGCTTGATGAGACTATGAAAGTGGCAAGGGAGGCTGAAGAGAAGGAGAAACAGACTAAAGAGGCAGAGGATATTTTACAGTGTTAGAAGAATCTGTTTCCAGAATGGGACAGAGATACTCTTATCACTCAAGCGATTGAGTTTCCTTCCATATATTGGTTGGAACCGATTGCTTCTTTCGAATGTGAAAACTCAAAGGACTCGCAGTTCGACATGCCAATCACCAAAAGAGCATTCACTTATCATTGCTTTGAGGTCACTGCTGAGGTTCCTTTTCCAAACCTGAAGGTTGACAGGGAGTTAGTTGATTTTTACTTGAAGAATGGTCAACCGCAGTACTTGACTTGGAGTGCACAGAAGATTACAAGAGTCAAGGTACTGAACTCATCACTTTCCGGGAGATTTATGAATGTTCATTTCAAGATTAATCGTGGTACTACAAACACGGAATATTTCATATCTCTGGCAGATCTTCCCAATCTTAATCCTCATGATTGGATCTTGCTATACAACATTCTGCTCTCAAATCAACGAGAGTATGAGCTGATTTTGAAACATATTAAAAGAATGTTGGCCTCCTATATCCATGAGCTTGCCATAATGGATCAGGAGATAGCAAGGGTGATGAATAAAAAGCCGACAGTCAAGCCAACATCTAAGCCCGGTGATGTAAATAAAATGAAGTTGGGGCAGATTGATTCAACTAACTTGACTGTCATGTTCACTAAGGGTGATAGGCTTAAGTTTCTGTTTGCATTGGTAGACAAGCATCTGTTTTCAACAGATTGTTTGGAGCATATCATCAACATCATTCATCGATGCAAGCAGAACTCAGCATCAGATAAGAAATTTTTTACAGATATGCTTCGGTGGTATATAACGTTTAGAAAACATGTTCTGGCCATTATACCGAGGATATTTGAAACGGTGAAGAAGACCACTGGTGTTAAATGAGAATAGAGATTCTACTCCAAAGACGCAAAGGGGGAGATTGTTGAATATTTAAGTGTTGCGTCTCGGATTATTTGTTTTGTAAACGGATTGGGCTTATCCATCCGTAGTTATCTAGAATAGTTTCCTTTATCTAGATAAGTTGTTAGGGTTTTATTATAAATATATGCATGCATGTATGCGTATATAACAAATTAGTCATTCACGTTGATTCTTGTGACCCTAAATATACCTCTACAGATTGAAGTTCTTAATCGAGCTCTTCTGGGGTATTTTGCATTAATCATTCGACATCTTCATCGCAATACTTGTGTTCTTATTTACGTTCTTATTAATATTTTGCTTAGAATCATACAATCCTGAAAGAACTTTGTTCTAACATTTTATTTTGGGATAAATTCCGCAAATTTTTATCGGAGAGATTACTCTGATTTTATTTTAAAAGCATAAACTAAATCGATCTTTTCTGACCGAGAACTTGGGGATGTCACAGTTGATATCAGAGCATTAGTTTAAGCGAACTAGGAATTTGTAGGATTTTTAGACTTAAACTTAGAATGCTAAGTGATGATCGTGAGATGAGTGTCAACCATATTTTAGACACGAACACTGGTATATTTTATGAAAGATGCCTAAAATGCTTTCAAGTGCTAAATGTTATATGTTTGTCATATATGATATTATTTGTTCGGATCTATGGTCTGTTGCCGATCGGATCTGGAAACCTTATGTGTTTAGGATTCTAAGCGTTTGACTACAATATTAGAACTAGCATGGAATGTTTCGGAGTGATAAAGAGAATTTAAATATCTATCGTGAATGAAGATCTAAATTCGCCTAATGTGGTGTATATATCATAATGGCAAAAACCCAAAGTGGAGCTCGAAATGCAAACAGAAATTAGCAACCTCAACCCTAGGTGATGAAGTATGTGCTTATAGCAGAAGCTGCACCAGAACCAATCACAGTGGCTGGAGTGCAAGCCATGATTAAAGCCATGATAGCTGAACAAATGGAAGAAATGAGGCAACTGTTGCTGAACAACAGAAGTGAACCTTCACTGCCTGTTGAACCATCCAAATTAAATGGCAGTCAGTCAGAGGAAGGAAATCACAGTAGATTTGTTGGTTGTGACAACCCGAAATTTCCATTCTGAACAAACCATATCAAGCCAATAGAAGTTAGAACAGTTACAGTGAAATTCCAAACTTTGGGTATAAGTTTGAGTATTTTAGGTTTAGCACTTAAGGAGATATCAGGAGAGTGGATGCACTAGGGTTTTTTGCAACACTGTTATTCCAATAGTCTATGATATTAGAGTTCATTCCCGGAATATAATATTTTCTGCCAAAAATCTCAGGACTATATATAGAAATCTGAACCATATTCATTCATTAGTTGCATTTCCAACTAGAGAAAAGCCGAATTCTCTCTCACGGATCTTTGGGTTTTTATCCCAAATCGTGAGTACCTTTCTCTAGTTGTATTATATGGCTTATAATGTGCTTAATAACATCAATTTCATAACAAAACAACTAGATTCGGGAGTTTACCGCCCAAGAACACCTTGGGGAGTAAACTCCTAAATAGATGCCTAGTCCTTCACCCGTGATTTGTAACTACCTTAGGCTTGTATGCTAGTGTGTATAAGACTAGAAAACATTAAAATCGGATCAAGACCCCAAGATTTGGGAGTTTACCGCCCAAGAACACTTGGGGAGTAAACTCCATTTTAAGGGCCAAAAGTGTCCCAATGTCCCTCAAAGCCTTGGAACTCAAACTAGAAGCCACCATTGCATGTTTAGGACACCAAAATCAATTAGAAACAAGGATGAAAGTGAGTTCACGGCCAAGGAAGTTCTTGGGCCGTGAACTCCATGTTTAAGTGCCAAAATGACCTAAAAATCCTCCTTAAGCCAAAAGACTAATGAGGACATGTACCCTAGTGTGTTTAGGGATAGCAAACACCTTTAGAACACCAAGAAAAAGGTGTTCACAGCCCAAGATTTTCCAGGGCCGTGAACTCCATTAAATGGTGCCAAATGGTGCCATACACCCTCCTAAAGCCTAGTACAGAAGCCTAGTTTAGTTCCTAGTTAATTTAGGGACTTGAAAACACCATAAACATCCTCCCAAGGGAGATTACGGCCGTAATATCCAAGGGATATGGTCCCAGGGCCGTAAAATCCTAAAAGGAGTTATATTATGCCCTAAACTCTTCCATAGACCAAGCCATTAAGTAGAAATGCTTATTAGGGTCTTATAGAGCATCAAACATCAAATGGACACATAAGTATGAGTTCACGGCCGTAAACTCATGAGTTTACGACCATAAACTCATTTAGTAGTGTCTTTAGGTTCGTGAACTCCCTTATGGAGTTTTCCTTGAGCCCTACACACAATAGCTTCCCCTACAAACACTTAGATGAAATCCTAGAGGCTAATAACACTTGATAAAGGTGTTTAGCATGTCCTAGGGTGTCTTGACTTGTTTATTAGTTGTTTATAGACTAATTTGTTACCTATATGTGAAATTATATGTTAACTAGGATCATAGAGTGTGTTCAAGACTTCACTTGACACCTAGCGGTCCTACCTCTTCAGTTCATCCGTATCACCCACAACAGGTGAGTTCATACCCCTTAATCAATGTTTTAACTGTTTTTAAATGTTTTATGGGGGGGGGGATACAAGTAGAATTATGCTAGTTACTATATCAATCACATGTGATTAGTAAGCAGCATTCAAATGATTGGCTACTCATTAGCCATTTTACCAAACAGTTTCCTTCAAATGATTTTCATAAACATTTTATATGATTAAAACTCCTTGTTAAGTTGTACAATTTACTCTGTACGCTTCATTTCAAACTCATTTATAATTGTGTTTCAAACAAATGTTCTTTTATACTTAAATTGTTTTATCAAACCCACGCTTTCAAACCGTTTTTATAGATTGACATCAATTTGATCGTTTCTTAGATAATAATTATGTTCAAAGGTTTTACCAAACTTATTTTATGCTTTTATATTATCAGTTGCATGCCTATATATGTATAGTTATATAAGAAATGTTTAAAAGACTTAGGAAGGCTATCCACCATATTTCCTTTTCGCACATGAGATGTGGTCTGGTGGGATATTGGGTACCCGTCCGAAGGTCGTTTATATATTAGTTATATATCATGTGTACATATATAGTCATAAAGGTTCTTCCAGTTCATTCAATACCCTTGGGTAGCAAGGGTATACATCTATGTCCATACGTACCAGTTAGATTACTAGTAAACTACCATACGGGTAGTTTAGGAAGATACTAGAACTATTATAGAACACGATATCATACAATGAGTCAGTTCATTCATGAGTCAATACTTGCTAGATAGAGAGAGAACACATGTTACAGCTAGCACACGTAGAACATTACAGTACATTTACATGATTACATTTACATGAGTACATTTACATGATTACATTTACATGATTACATTTACATGAGTACATTTACTTAGATAATATATGATGAGT
The DNA here is from genome assembly GCF_052625555.1 of Lactuca saligna. Classification (NCBI taxonomy): domain Eukaryota; kingdom Viridiplantae; phylum Streptophyta; class Magnoliopsida; order Asterales; family Asteraceae; genus Lactuca; species Lactuca saligna. The sequence goes on from NC_136421.1 coordinate 245,062,073, forward strand.
TATTATTACATTTTATATGTATAGATTACGTTAGAAAATCCTCATTCTTATCTTTACTTTGTGATACAATCACATAATCGACGAGATAGATTGGATTTAATATCCTAGTACCAAAGGATACTTTGTGGGACTAACCATTCCTATAGCCACTGTTAGCTACAGAGGATAATGAATATCTACGGATGCCTACGGTTGATACCATTACAGGTATACTTTAAGGGATTAACTATTCCTATCCCAACTGTTAGCAACAGAGGTAAATGTACATCTACGGATCTCTTAAGTTAACACTGTTAGTTACCCTAGTACCAAAGGGTAATACTTAGGTTATTTATATTATTACCTTTTTTTTGGTGACTCATTCACATAACCGATGAGGTGAATTATAATTGAGTATCCTAGTACCAAAGGATACAATTTCTTATAGTAATAATAATAGTAACACAGTCGGGTCCTGGTAGAAGGCTACATTCCTAGCAGTTAGGTCTTGGTAGAAGACTCCATTTTATAATAGTAGGAATCATAGGGATTTCTAGGGTTTTTCAAACATTTACCGTTGTTCTACAAACATTTTCACACTTATACGAGCTTTCTTTCAAAACAATGTTAAGTCTTTAATTTCTAGTTTTACAAATTAGACACATTAATACTTATGATCTCACCAGCTTTAAAGCTGATACTCTCTTTCAAAATAACTTGTATCCTCAGGTCAGCGATAGACAGGTACCGATGCAAGGTTTAGAGAAGATGGAGCCCGATCAAGACTCATCTTTCATTTTGATTATACTTTGGTGTCTATATTATAATTTGACAGAACACATTTGTATTAAAATTATATTGTTAATGCAATGGATGTTGTTGTTGCTTGTTTACTACTTTTCATTGTTGTGATACTATACGTGATGTCCTCTACCCTAGAACGTTTCTGCCGTTCAATGGTTTTGGGGTGCTACAGATTGGTATCAGAGCATTGTTTATAGTGAATTAAGTATATCAACCCATAAAAGATATATTAACTATAAATACATAAAGGATTAAAAATACTCTGACCAAGAGTTTATACTTTAAATAATAAAATATTTAATTAAGTATACGTGCCTGCATTCATACTAAAATCAGTGTCACTAGGACAGTACAAAAGAATTACGATTGTTGGGCAACACAGGTGGGCTTAGAGACATATGGTCAAAACTGAGAAGATATAGCCTGATCACCTATATTATCCGAGGGTTGACTAGCATGTGCCTAAGTTTAATTGTGTGGTTGCAACAAGTCTAAAATCTTACCAACCCTACCACAATGAGAACAGTAGAACATAACGTTAAACTACCATAATGAGAACAGTAGAACATAAGTTTAATTATGATTAGGAGAATTAACCCGGAGAAGGAAATCAACAGTGATGGACGTATATATAAGAATTTCTTTGGCGCCAACTGCCAAGTATTTTTGGAAGCTCGAAACCAGTGGAGATTATGGACTAGATCTTTGAAATGGAGATGGTATTTGAAAGCTACAGCTGTAGCGACAAGCAAAAAACTATTTTTGCGGTCAGACAACTGAAGACCAGAGTTTTAAGCTGGTGTAAATAATTGGCAAACACGATGCCACATGGAGAAATCCTGAAAATGTCATGGGAGGTGTTCTTAGAGCAGTTGAAAATACAGTACTACTCTGAAATAGATCTCATAGTCCTAAATAATGAGTTCTAGAACTTGAAGAAGGAAAAAATGAGCATAGATGACTATGTTACTACTTTTACCAAAAAGATGAAGTTGTTTCCATTCTTGGTGCCGACTGAACTTGCCAAGATTGAAAAATTTGCTAATGGATTGCCATCAGATTTTAGCGCAACAGTCAAAATGGAAAGCACGTTGAAGGCATCCGTTAGAGCAGCCAAGAATATTGAGACCCAGTTCAAAGAAAGGGGTCAGGAGAGGGAAAAGGTTGGTGAGAAAAGGAAATTTGATGGATCTTCAAGATCCAACAAGAAGATCAAGTTCTCAAAGTCCGGTTCGAGGAAATTTGGAGGAGGAGCCGAAGCGAAGTGGTGTGAGAAGTGCAAGAAGAGGCACTATAGGAAATGTGACGGGGAAGTCATATGTTATAAAAGTGGAAAGCTTGGGCATTATGCCAATGAATGCACCTTCATTAAGAAACTCTTTTATGGGTGTAACAAAGAAGGGCACATTTTGAAGGACTGCTCGAAGAAGAAGGAGGCAACAAGGCCCAATCTCCCACCAAAACCAAAAGCCAGAGCTTTCCAGATGACATTGTAAGCTGCAAAGGAGGCAGCGGATGTCGCTTCAGGTACCTTTCTTGTAAATGGATTGCATGCCAATTTATTGTTTGATTCCGGAGAGAATTACTCCTTTATATCACATAAATTTGGTGAAAGACTAGAATTTCCTATAGAAAAAACTAAATGATGCCCTAATTGTAGAAGTTGCTAGTGGAAAATTCATACCTATTAGCAATTGTATTAGGAACATTGTCATAGAATTAAACAGAAACGAATTCCACGAGGAAATGTTACCCATTGAGTTAAATAGTTTCGACATCGTTCTTGGGACGGAGTGGCTTAGCGCCAATGATGTCGAAATATAGTGCAAGAAAAAGACGGTGAGGGTAAACCCGCCTGGAAGAGAATCATTTATGGTGTACGGCGACAAGTGCAGAGTGAATTCTGGAATCATTTCCCTGATGAAGGCCATAAAATATTTGTCTAAAGGATGCAGATCATACTTGGCATTCGTGATCGATGCTAAGAAGGAGAAGAAGGAAATGCATACCATACCAATAGTGTGTGACTATCTGGAAGTCTTTCCTGAAAATCTTCCTGGATTTCCCCCTGATAAACATGTGGAGTTTAGAATTGACTTGTTACCAAGAACAACACCAATAGAAAAAGCACCATACTGATTAGCACCGACAGAGATGAAGGAGCTTATGACACAACCTAAGGAGTTGTTGGACAATGGTTTCATTAGACCTAGTTCATCACCCTGGGGAGCTCCATTGTTATTCGTAACGAAGAAAGATGGGAGCATGAGAATGTGCATAGATTACAGAGAGCTGAACAAGGCAACAATAAAGAACCAGTACCCGTTGTCAAGGATTGATGCCATGTTTGATCAGTTACAAGGTTCGAGTTATATCTTGAAGATTAATCTTAGGTCAGGATATCATTAGCTAAAGGTGAGAGAGCAGGATATTGTGAAGACTACATTCAAAACAAGATATGGACACTACAAGTTTTTGGTTATGTCGTTTGGACTAACCAATGATCTAGCATCTTTCATGGATTTTATGAACAGGGTTTGTAAACCATTCCTTGATAAATCTGTGATAGTGTTCATAGATGATATTTTGATTTATTCAAAAAGCAAGCAGGAGCATGACAAGCATTTGCATGAAGTGTTAGAAGTTCTAAAGAAGGAGAAGTTGTATGCAAAGTTCTCCAAATGTGATTTTTTGATTCAAGAAGTCCAATTTTTAGGTCATGTGGTTAACCAAGAAGGGATTATGGTTGACCCAACTAAGATTGAAGCTATAATAAAGTGGGAACAACCAAATTGTACTACAGAGATCCAAATCTTTCTAGGATTAGCCGGTTATTACCAAAGATTTATCCAAGGCTTTTCTTCGATAGCTGCTCCATTGACAGCTTTGACCCATAAAGGAGCTACTTATACTTGAAGTGAAAAGCATAAGGAATCCTTTGAGAACTTAAAGAAGAAATTATGTGAAACACCGATTCTTTCTTTACCTAAAGGAGTTGAAGACTTCACAGTTTATAGCGATGCATCTGGAGTTAGGTTAGGTTATGTTTTGACCCAAAGGGATAAGGTGATAGCATATGCATTGAGACAATTGAAAGAACGTGAAAAGAACTACCCCACTCATGATCTGGAGTTGGCAGTGGTAGTGTTCGCCCTAAAGATATTCTAACATACACGTTCTGAAATTGTGTATTGTTATTATTAAAAGTGAATAAAATTGAGTGTTGAGTTCTAACAACTAGTTTTTACTAGAAATGAAGTAAAACTATCTTTAGAATCACTTATAAAATATTAGAAGTCTTATGAAATTCCAATTAATAGCCAAATAGTGAAATTTAGTGAAAATCTAAACTTTGAAATAAGTAAAATTTTATTATTTGATGTTGTAAATCATCTCATTATAAACTTGTAGGCAAAAACCTCGTCAAAATCTGAGTTATAACGAAGAAGTTATGACCAACCGAAGATCCGCGACAAAACCGGCACGGCGCCGAATGACGTAAAAAGTGAGTTTTTGATAAAATACTTTTTAGCCTTAGAAATATAAATGAAAGTCGTAGTATTCGTTAAACCAAAAAAATTCGATAAAAAGAACACCAAAATCTGACTTCGTATGAGGAAGTTATGATTTTTCGAAGTTTCAAGTTAGCAGTAGACAGCTAAAAACTCGATTTTTAGATCGAGCGATATTTGACCGATACATCCTAAACGAGAATCAAAGGTCTCGTCATTTGTAGTACAACGGTAAAAAGTCTGACGAAAACGGATGTCGGATGAAGAAGTTATGAATTTTTAACGGATTTTCCTATCCCGGTCTGTTAAAAATAACAATATTAAAAATAAAGTCAAAATTAGCCGACGAAGTCTAAACGAAAGGTTTAGAGCGTAATTTTAGCTATGCGTGCATATAAAGAACATCAAAAACGGAGCTCTTATGAGGAAGTTATGGATTTTAGAAGTTCGGGGCTCAAAATCCGAAGATTTTCGCATGAACAGTAACTGCCACGAAGCAGCCACGTCACCTTGCACGAAGCAGGTGCGTCACCGGAGACGTGGCCTCGCCTCGCAGCGCCACCTGCCTCTATATGTGTCTGAGCCTCGCTTCGCCACCACCGCACCTATCTCGCATGCGAGCCACGTTCCCCGTTTCGCAGACGCCACGTCTGAGCCTCGCAGCGGCCTCGTGGCCTTCGCTCCTCCTGCCAGATGTCCGAAGCTCGCAGGAGCCACGTCTTCTCCCTCCTGGCCGAACCTCGAAGGCGCAACGTGTTCCCTTCTCAGCCACAAGATCCAAACCCTCAGCCCTATATAAAGGGAGGCTGCGAGACCTTCCGACTGGAATTCCAAATTTGACAATTTTAACCCCTCTTTCCATATTTTCACTATTTTGACTTTTCCCGAAGCTCCGGTATCAATTTTAGCACCCGAAACACGCCCCGAGACCCCCGAGAAGCCCAAAATTTTATCTTTCCGGTTTTGAAGCCCTACCTTGGCAGAGCCCGGTTTTCAATTAAGCTCCCGGTTTTCAACATAGAAAGTCATATTTAAAGCCGAAATGTTGTCCAAATTACTATTTTAACCCTCGGTTAACTTAAGGTGAGTTCAATATATAGGAAAAATTGTATGTTATGTGTTATATGTGCTATGTGCTTCTCAGTGTTATTATTCTGAGTCATTCTTCTGTGTTATTTTATTTGCGATGTTTATAGCAAATATAATACTTTTGACCATGTGATCAGTGAAAGGACTTAGATTCACATTGGTACTGGTACGTAGCCTCTGGCCATGTAGAGCATGTCTCCATAAGAGAATGACTTCTGTTCTATGGCATTGGTATAAGGTTTGATAGGAATGATATGTAGCCTCTGACCATGTAGAGCATGACTCCGTAAGAGAATGAACTCTATTCTATGGTATTGGCAAATGGTTAGACAGGGCTATAAGCCTGAAATCTACCAAAATGTTAATCAGAAATTTATATGTCTTCTGTGCCATTTGGGCCAAAGCTTTATTGATGCATATCAAGTATTGAAATCGTTATGTCTCACTGAAAAGTATATCTTTGAATAAAGTCTTTGATTGATATGAATGCTTGTCACATGATTTCACATATGTCTTTTTGTTCCTCGTTGCTTTTGCCACATTGAAGTATATATATAAGGCATAAGATTATATTGTATCTATTTATTGAATTCACTAAGCATTATCGCTTATTCCTCTCAATATTTAACAATTGCAGGTGATGAGTATTCCAATATAGCTTTATACTGCTGAAAGATTTAGAATAGTTAATAGTATTTCTCTATATTTTTAATGTTCATGTATGTATATGAATAGTAGATTCCTGGGTAGACATGAAATTGTAATAAAACTTAGTCGGTTTGTATCCAATCCTTTGTAATCACTTTATCAATATAAAATATTGTTTTATATATATATGCATGTAGCATGTTTTGAGGAAGTAACTTAAGAAATCTTTTGAAATAGTATGAAAGTTTGGGTTTTTCATAAATACGAAAGTTGGGCTCTTTCAATCATGGTATCAGAGCAATGGTTTAAGTGAACTAAATATCACGGATTGGTATTTAGACTTAAACTGTTGGAAGCTCAATTTATGAGCTGATTCATAATAAGTATATGGATACAAACCGTAGGAAATATTTAAGTGGGGGATTGGGTAGTGATAAACCCTAGTATTCTAAGATATTAAGTTACTTTAGAATTTTAAGAAAACTAGTTTAAGTGAACTAGAAATTTTAAGAATTTCTAAACTTAAACAAGAATTATTAAGTAAAGATGATACAATATATTTTAGGATGAATACCTAATGGAGGAAAACACTAGAATATTAAGAGGAGATATGCCTTATATTCTATTATGTGCTAAATGATAAATGAATATAGAGAAGAGATATGCCTTATATTCTATTATGTGCTAAATGATAAATGAATATAGAGAAGGGATATGCCTTATATTCTATTATGTGAGAAAACTTAAGGTCTGTTGCTGACCATGGTTTAGAAAATTTTAAGAATTTTCATAATAGAATTTTTCGAAGTAATAAAGAGACTTATGATAGTTGACATCGATAAGTTTATAAATAAACGATCGCGAGATATCGTAAAATAATAAATATGAATTGTTATCGTAATAAGTGTATAAATACCAATAGAGTGGTAATATACATTTAAAGTATGTTTGATATATAATAACATCTTTGGAAGAAAGATGTGCGTTTGAAACACGTTTGGACAAGATAAATAAGTTGGTACAAATCCACGAAGTTGTTCTACCGTTGTTCAGATTGAAGAAGTGATTGTTTAATAGAGTCAAAAGAACCGAAGACGGTAATCAGTACTTCGGCAGTATCACAATGAATGTTGTGCAAGATTTAGAAGAATTAAATGAAGATCAAAAGAAAGGCCAATGAAGTTTTCAGACTCAATAGGCCGAGACTTTGTGATATAAAGTTCCATTGTGTGTTAAGCCGACTTTAACATACAAGATTGGGATGGTGAATTGAGTCATTTAGTGGTAAATGGTTAAGCAACTTACTTGTTTAAGTAAGGTAGAATGCTTAATTGAAGAAGAAATACACCCATAGTATCGTATGAAGAGATGTTGTAGTCAGGAATGACAGAGAACCAAGTTGAAGCTAGTAAAGCTTGCTGAGATGCAGCTAAGATACAAACTTCTTAGGATAGAATCCTATGAAATAGACTTAGACTTACTCAGATACAAGAATAACGATGTAAAGGAAGAATAATGAAATGAACAAAAGTGCATGATGAATTGCATGAGTTAGAAGATGATGCAGGTAGTAGAAGACCGTTTATCTCCATGCTGCTAAAGTAAATTTTGGAATAGTGTGTCTTGTAGAGTAGACACTACTCAAGAAAGAATTAGTATGAAGAAATAGAAGTAAAATTTCTATCGACCTATGGAAAAGTATTAGGATATATTAAATCGAGCATATGCATGAGAAGAATCCTAGAAGGCGAGTATATGTAATCCAATATATGTTTGATAGAAACCTGAAAATCCTAGTTGAGTTTAGGAGAAACTGTTGTATGTATTTGTTTGAACACATTCATGTGTGATAAGTTGCTTTGTGAAAAATTTTGAATGGTGACTTGCGAACTGCGAGACAATACTTGGGTTGAGTATGAGTAGGTGTGAATAGTAGTAGAGGCCTATACTACTGGAAGCACAGGACTCACACTTGGATCAGGAAAAGTCACAAGGTTACCAAGAAGCTAGTAAATGATTTCGTTTTATTCATGTGTGTCGTTACCTTCGTTTCGGTAATGACTAAGAAGATAATTATCGTTCAAATCTTAATGTCATAAAGAATCAAGTCCGATTAGTATAAATCCGTGAAAGGAGTTGATTGGTTCAGAGAACCATGTCTTATATAGTGATAAAACTTCAGTAGGAATAATGAAGAAGTAAGTGGTCGAGGTAGTTGATAGAAATATAACGATCTTCATTAAAGAATTGAGCAATCATTAGCCGAGAGATGACACTTGCTATGTGGTGTTACTGGCCACAAGAAATGTTTCTGCCCTACTCTTACTAGTCAAATGGCGGGAAGTCAAGTTGCCGATCAACAATCAAAGAGTACTCCAACTAAAAAGGAGGAGGTGCCAAAAGATCAAAGATGTGTAGGTCCAAAAGCATGAATTAGAGATACATGATGCTATTCTTTCTATTCTTAAGCATCCACGTGTTGATCAAACTCTTTTTATTTTTCTTGATTTATTCAATCTGATTCTATTACAAGAGTTTGGTTCGTTATGTGTCTTGTGTGTTATAAATACAAATGTCATTAGAATAAAACCATTCGAGTTGCTGTTATAGCAAAAGTAAAGACCTTATCTTGGGTTTAGTCTATAAACCAAGAAGAAGTAGGAGTCTGCAATGAGAATTGAGTTTTAACTCAAAGATTAGGATCGAATGTTCAATAGAGAATGAAGAGCGGGTACAAATTTGAACACCGCCAGTAATTAGGAAGTTTGAAGAATTTGACAATCGTTTGGCAAACTAAAAGCTAAATATCGTACATTTTAGATTACCACAAAGGAAGTAAGTTAAAAACTCGAATGTTGTGACTAGTAATTTTCTCGTAAACTCTAGATCTACTCACATCTTATTTGATTTCAATGCCTTAGATTCTTTTGTGCCTTATAAATTCGCATATTCTTTTCAAATTGCTTGTTACGCAGTTGTCCAATCATTTCATATAGATAACATAAGAAATATATCATTACTTGCTGATAAAGCCTATAGAGTTAGTGTTATAGGAATTAAAAGTTCTAATCTTCCTGCTAACCTAATTCCTTTCTTTGATATTATTCTCGACATGGATTGGTTGTTAAAGAACCATGCAAAGCTCTTGATCTAGAAAGAGATGATATGCATCCCTATCGAAAGGGAAGATCCTATTTATGTCTACGGTGAAAGTAATAAATTTCTTTCTTAAAAACTCGTAAATTATATCGAAGGGATATTCTACTTATCTGGCTTATACAGTTAATACCTTGAAAGAAGAGAAGAAAACTGTGAATGATAACATTTGGATAATTATCGACCGACTGATGAAGAGTACATATATTCTCGCCACATGCGAAATGACTCCATTGGAGAAATACGCGTAAGTTACCTAGACAAAATTATGGCAAGTCATGATGCGCCACTATAGATTATTTCTGACTGTGATACTCGTTTCACTCTTCACTTTTGGGTGAGAATAAAGCATGAATTAGGATCTCGAGTTGCTCTTAGTACAACTTATCATCCTCAGAAAAATGATCAAAAGAAGAGAGCAATCCAAACAGTAGAAAATATACTGAAGGTATATAAAGTACTGTATGAGCATAAATGTCATACTCAAATATGTTGGCGTGACGTAAGACGGAAGATCTTTAGAGGATCTAAAATGATTCAAGACATCACTAACAAGATACAAATTTTCCGAGAAAGAATGATAGCGGCCAAGGGTCGATAAATTCCCTATGCAGAAAAAAGAAGACGACCCGTAGAATTCCGGTGGATGATTTAGTAATACTGAAGGTGTTTCATGAAAAGACGTTATACTACTTTGGAAGAAAGAACGGTTGGTAAACAAGCATATTGTTTGGAATTGCCTGAAGATTTGACAAATATTCATGAAGTGTTTCAAGTGAGCTATCTGTGTAAAGGTTAAGCATATATGATGAAATGGTTCTATTATCCGAGGTGAAACTGGATAATAAGTAGAAGAGATTGTAAATGAAAGAATGACTAATCTACGTAATAAAGAACTGAAGTTGGTGCTTCTCAAGTGGAAACACCATCGATGCCCAAATTATACTTGGGAAAAATAAGAATGAAATAAGAGTGAAGTATCCCTAATTGTTTTAATCGTTATGATTTCGGGGACGAAATCCTCAAAAGGAGGAGGTATTTGTAACATACACGTTCTAAAATTGTGTATTGTTATTATTAAAAGTGAATAAAATTGAGTGTTGAGTTCTAACAACTAGTTTTTACTAGAAATGAAGTAATACTATATTTAGAATCATTCATAAAATATTGGAAGTCTTATGAGATTCCAATTAATAGCCAAATAGTGAAATTTAGCGAAAATATAAAATTTGAAATAAGTAAAATTTTAGTATTTGATGTTGTAAATGATATCGTTAGAAACTTGTAAGCGAAAACCTCGTCGAAATCCGAGTTATAACAAAGAAGTTATGACCAACCGAAGATCCGCGACAAAACCGGCACGGCACCGAATGACGTAAAAAGTGAGTTTTTGATAAACTACTTTTTAGCCTTAGAAATCTAAATGAAATTCGTAGTATTCGTTAAACCGACAAATTCGATAAAAAGAACGCCAAAATCTGACTTCGTATGAGGAAGTTATGATTTTTCGAAGTTTCAAGTTAGTAGTAGACAGCTAAAAACTCGATTTTTAGATCGAGCGATATTTGACTGAAAACGGATGTCGGATGAAGAAGTTATGAATTTTTAACGGATTTTCCTATCCCGGTCTGTTAAAAATAACAATATTAAAAATAAAGTCAAAATTAGCCGACGAAGTCTAAACGAAAGGTTTAGAGCGTAATTTTAGCTATGCGTGCATATAAAGAACGTCAAAAACGGAGCTCTTATGAGGAAGTTATGGATTTTAGAAGTTCGGGGCTCAAAATCCGAAGATTTTCGCATGAACAGTAACTGCCACGAAGCAGCCACGTCACCTCGCACGAAGCAGGTGCGTCACCGGAGACGTGGCCTCGCCTCGCAGCGCCACCTGCCTCTATATGTGTCTGAGCCTCGCTTCGCCACCACCGCACCTATCTCGCATGCGAGCCACGTGCTCCGTTTCGCAGACGCCACGTCTGAGCCTCGCAGCGGCCTCGTGGCCTTCGCTCCTCCTGCCAGATGTCCGAAGCTCGCAGGAGCCACGTCTTCTCCCTCCTGGCCGAACCTCGAAGGCGCAACGTGTTCCCTTCTCAGCCACAAGATCCAAACCCTCAGCCCTATATAAAGGGAGGCTGCGAGACCTTCCGACTGGAATTCCAAATTTGACAATTTTAACCCCTCTTTCCATATTTTCACTATTTTGACTTTTCCCGAAGATCCGGTATCAATTTTAGCACCCGAAACACGCCCCGAGACCCCCGAGAAGCCCAAAATTTTATCGTTTCGGTTTTGAATCCCTACCTTGGCAGAGCCCGGTTTTCAATTAAGCTCCCGGTTTTCAACATAGAAAGTCATATTTAAAGCCGAAATGTTGTCCAAATTACTATTTTAACCCTCGGTTAACTTAAGGTGAGTTCAATATATAGGAACAATTGTATGTTATGTGTTATATGTGCTATGTGCTTCTCAGTGTTATTATTCTGAGTCATTCTTCTGTGTTATTTTATTTGCGATGTTTATAGCAAATATAATACTTTTGACCATGTGATCAGTGAAAGGACTTAGATTCACATTGGTACTGGTACGTAGCCTCTGGCCATGTAGAGCATGTCTCCATAAGAGAATGACTTATGTTCTATGGCATTGGTATAAGGTTTAATAGGAATAATATGTAGCCTCTGACCATGTAGAGCATGACTCCGTAAGAGAATGAACTCTATTCTATGGTATTGGCAAATGGTTAGACAGGGCTATAAGCCTGAAATCTACCAAAATGTTAATCAGAAATTTATGTCTTCTGTGCCATTTGGGCCAAAGCTTTATTGATGCATATCAAGTATTGAAATCGTTATGTCTCACTGAAAAGTATATGTTTGAATAAAGTCTTTGATTGATATGAACGCTTGTCACATGATTTCACATATGTCTTGTTGTTCCTCGTTGCTTTTGCCACATTGAAGTATATATATAAGGCATAAGATTATATTGTATCTATTTATTGAATTCACTAAGCATTATCGCTTATTCCTCTCAATATTTAACAATTGCAGGTGATGAGTATTCCAATATAGCTTTATACTGCTGAAAGATTTAGAATAGTTAATAGTATTTCTCTGTATTTTTAATGTTCATGTATGTATATGAATAGTAGATTCTTGGGTAGACATGAAATTGTAATAAAACTTAGTCGGTTTGTATCCAATCCTTTGTAATCACTTTATCAATATAAAATATTGTTTTATAAATATGCATGTAGCATGTTTTGTGGAAGAAACTTAAGAAATCTTTTGAAGTAGTATGAAAGTTTGGGTCTTTCAAAAATACGAAAGTTTGGGTCTTTCAGATATGGAGGCATTATCTTTATGGAACAAAGTGCAAACTTTTCACTGATCATAAGAGTCTTTAGTATCTCTTTAATCAGAAGGAATTTTGACATGAGACAACGACGCTAGCTATAGTTGTTTAAGGATTACGACTGTGAAATACTTTACCACCCTGGTAAAGAAAATGTTGTAGCTAATGCTTTAGGCAGAAAAGTGAGCTTTGAAAAGAAAAGGCCAAGAGCATTAAGAATCGAAGTTATCTCAACGATTTTAGAAAGCATTAAGAAAGCTAAGATATAAGCTTTAGAGAAGAATGACCGAAAAGAAGAACGTTTGGGTAAAACGTTAGTGTTCGATACAAATGGTCAATGAATGAAGGTATTCCAAGATTGGATTTGGGTACCTAAACAGGAGGAATAAGAGATCTTATGATGGAGGAAGCTCACAAGACAATGTACTCAATTCATCCCGGCAGCACGAAAATGTATAGGGATCTAAAACCCTATTATTGGTGGCCGACGATGAAGCTCGATGTTGCAAAGTATGTGGGCAAGTGTGTGACATGTGCGAGGTTTAAGGCATAACATCAGATACCGTATGGGAGTTTAGAACCTTTACCTGTACGCATGGGTAAATGGGAAGACATCATCATGGATTTTGTGACTAAACTACCCAGAAAGAAGAGCGGTCACGACATGATTTGGGTGGTAGTTGATTGGTTTACTAAAAGTGCATACTTCATAGCAGCCAGTGAAAAATAGTCTATGGATAAAATTGTAAATGCTTACTTGAAGGAGATAGTAAGACTTCACAATGTTCCTTTAACGATTGTATCAGGTTGTGATAGTCGTTTCACGTCAAGGTTTTGGAGAAGTCTACAAGGGGAATTAGGTACGAAATAGTGTTTAAGTACAGCTTACCATCTGCAAACTGATGGTCAGAGCGAACGAACGATTCAAACATTGGAGGTTATGCTATGAGCAGGTACCCTGGAATTCCAAGGGAACTGGGATGAACATTTACCCTTGGTAGAATTTTCCTACAATAATAGTTTCCACTTGAGCATTAAGATGGCACCTTATCAAGCTTTGTATGGACAAAAGTGTCGAATGCCGTCATGTTAGCTTGAAGCTGGAGAAAAGCAGTTTATGGGACCTGAGATAGTCCATCAAATTGCCGAAATGTTGAAAGTGATTAGGGAAATGATGTTAGCAGCTCAGGATCGTCAAAAGAGCTATGATGACAAGAAAAGACACCTGATAACCTTCGAAGTTGGAGATTCGGTTTTACTTAAGGTTTCACTGTGGAAGGGACTTATAAGATTTGATAAAAGGGGAAAGTTGAGTCCAAGGTTTATTGGACCGTTTAAAGTTCTTCTGAAGATTGGGAACCAAGTTTACAAGCTAGAACTACCAGAAGAACTAGATGGTATTCATAACACTTTCCATGTGTGTTATTTGAGGAAGTTCACGGGAGAAGTTCCCGACATAATTCCAATTTCAAAATTAAGGTTGGATGAAAGCAAGAGGTTAATTGAAGAACCGGGGGCAATTGTTGATTGTAAGACTAACAAAGTTGTAACGCAAGATGGTCGAGTGCTTGTGCGATGGAAACATACGAATGGGCCAAATCTCACATGGGAAATGGAGAGTGACATGATGAGTCGCTCTCCGTATTTGTTTGTTGATGTATGATTCCGGGGACGGAATCATCCTAAGGGGGATATGTTGGGTTTTAGCCATAAGAACTTTCCTATGTGCGCATGCAAAACCCTATTGCTTGGATCTAGGCTTTCTAATAAACATGCTTTTGAATCCAAGACTTCTAATGGCTAATTAGGTTAAACAACAACATTAAAACAGATCTAGAATCATACCTTTGAGTTCCTTGTTGATCTTCTTGTCTTGGAGCTTCTAGAGTCACAATTGTCACTCCTCTAATGGCTTACAAACACCAATAGCAAGCAAGATGATTTAGGAGAGTGGAGAGGGGATGGAATTCGGCCAGAGGTTCCTTGCTTTAGGTTCTGAAAGGTTGTACCCGAATTCCACATCCCAAGGGCCTATTTATACTTGTAGACTCCTTAAGGGTTTCACCCTAAACCCTAATTGGATAATCTTCTCTTAAGGCTATCCAAATCCATTCCATAGATAACCCTATGGACGATTTTGAGCTATCCTAAAGCTCCTAGAATCCGTCCAAGGTCAACCCTAATGGATTTACAGTCTAAAGCTTAACTATCAAACAATTGACAGTTTATACCCTCTTATTTAATTAATCTCTTTAAGTCACCAAATTAATACCAATTAATTTATGACTTATATTAATCAAATAGCTAAATATTATTTCTTATAATATTTACTCTCTCTTAACAAATCATCCTTCAAGTTGCTATGGTGAAGGCAACCCAAAAGGACCATGCACAACCGAATATAGTTACAGCCTTAGACACTATTCCAACAGTCTCCCACTTGGATAAGTCTAGTAACTATACAAGTATAATACGGTTTGCAATCGTAGCTCTCAAAGACGCTGTCAACTCTGATCTAATCAATCTTGTCCTTTAGATAAGGGATCGTACAGTCCTCTGTTAGATATCATGCTGACAATCCTATGGAACGGTTAGTCTAGCATTTAGATTTCTCGATCTTCGATTTATTTGACATAGAACTTAATCGAACACATCAATTCAGTTCTGACCGGGCCCAGCACATAAGTCAAATCAAATCATCGAGTGGCCAAGATATCTCTTCTATCCTCTTAGGACAAAATTTACAGATAAACTTCGACTTATATGCATTTACTTATTCATTAACCAACTATACACAACAATGCGTTTTATAACATCAAGTTACTGATGCGTTTTCGCATTATCAATGCACAATCAATTAACAAATAATAAACCATATATCTAGGTTTTAAGACCATATGATGTTATCGTCTTGCGATCACCTTTTATATCGTATTCCATAAGGTGATTCCAGCAAGCGCGGGTTTATCCCAATGCTCAAAACCAGTTCATAAGCACTCATGAACGTTGCAGCAACTCTTGCTATGTCTGACACCATTTAGACACTCTACACACCAATTCACGACAATCTTCATTCATATCTACTCCCAACATATGAACGATTGTGGACCATTTGAATAATTCGTTTATTCCTAATAAACTCAATTATTCTGGAAGTCAAAACATGCAAGGTGAAACAATAGTTAAACAACTAACATATGATAGTAACTTTACTCATAAATAAAACTTCTTTATTTATTCATCAAATGTCAATTACATTTATCTATTATACGTTTCTAATACCATCTAATCTATGCTAATATCATCCTTCAGCCCAATACTCTTAGCATGCTGTAAGTGCTTAACCCTACTCAGTCCCTTCGTAAGCGGATCTGCTGGGTTATCTTCTGATGATATCCTCTTCACTACGAGTTGTCCTTCTTCTACACGATGTCTAATGAAGTGATATTTTCTGTCGATATGTCGAGATCTACCATGATCCCTCGGTTCCTTGGTCAAGGCAACCGCACCTTCGTTATCACAGAAAATCTCCATGGGCTCCTTTATGGCCGGTACAACTCCAAGATCACCGATGAAGTTCTTCAGCCATATTGCCTCCTTCGACGCATCGCTTGCTGCGATGTACTCTGATTCGCACGTTGAATCAGCTACGGTTTCCTGCTTGGAACTTTTCCATGTCACTGCTCCTCCATTTAGGGTAAAAACCCAGCCCGACTGCGAACGATAGTTGTCCCTGTCGGTTTGAAAGCTGGCGTCACTATACCCTCGCACCTTCAAGTCATCACTCCCTTCAAGAACTAAGAACCATTCTTTCGTCCTCCGAAGGTACTTAAGGATGTTCTTCACCGCAATCCAATGTGCTTTGCCAGGGTTCCCTTGATATCTGCTAACCATGCTCAAAGCAAAGGCTACATCAGGGCGAGTACAAGTCATAGCGTACATGATTGAGCCAACTGCGGAAGCGTATGGTACTCGGCTCATTTCTGCTATCTCGGCTTCGGTACTCGGACTTTGAGTCTTACTCAACTTGGCATTTCCTTGTATCGGTAGTTCTCCCTTCTTTGAGTTTTCCATACTAAAACGTTTTAGTACCTTCTCCAAGTAAGTATTCTGACTAAGTCCAATTAGTCTTTTACTTCTTTCTCTTACTATCCTTATTCCCAAAATGTAAGAAGCCTCTCCGAGGTCCTTCATAGCGAAGCACTTCCCGAGCCAGGACTTAACCTCCTGCAGAGTCGGGATGTCGTTTCCTATGAGTAATATGTCATCGACATATAGAACGAGGAAGCTTACTACACTCCCACTGGCTTTGACATATACACAAGATTCGTCTTCGCTTCGTACAAATCCAAACTCTTTGACTTTCTCATCGAAGCAAAGATTCCATCTGCGAGACGCTTGCTTAAGTCCATAAATTGACTTCTCAAGCTTACACACTCTATTCGGATGCTTCGGATCCACAAACCCCTCTGGCTGAGCCATGTAAACATCCTCAGCCAACTTTCCGTTAAGGAAAGCGGTCTTGACATCCATTTGCCAAATCTCATAATCATGAAATGCGGCAATCGCTAGCATCACTCTAATAGATTTAATCTTTGCAACTGGTGAGAAGGTCTCATCATAGTCAACTCCGGGAGTTTGAGTAAAGCCCTTCGCAACCAATCGCGCTTTGTATGTGTGTACGTTCCCATCCACGTCGGTCTTCTTCTTGAAGATCCACTTGCACCCTACGGTCTTACGTTCGGGCACGTAATCAACCAAATTCCAAACTTGGTTATCGTACATGGATTGGATCTCGCTATCCATCGCCTCTTTCCATTTCGCAGACTCCGGGCCTGCCATGGCTTCCTTATAGCTATTAGGTTCATCAAGATTTACTAGTGTACCATCACTAATATACGTGTCCCCTTCGGTAGTAATATGAAAACCATAAAACTGGGGTTGAACTCTAAATCTATCGGAACGTCTAAGAGGTAAGGATTCGTCAATCGGTTCAACCGGAGTTTCCTCCTCGGGTTGAACGCCAGTGGTAGAGGTTCCTTCATCTATCGATTCTTGAATCTCTTCAAGTTCGATTTGCCTCCCACTGTCTCCTTGGCTTATGAGTTCTCGCTCTCGGAAAACTCCTCTCCTCGCAACAAAGATAACATTATCTTTCGGTCTATAGAAGAGATATCCAAAGGAAGTTTGCGGGTAGCCGATGAAAATACATCGCTCACTTCGAGGTTCAAGCTTGTCGTGAGTATCTCGTCTTACGAAAGCCTCGCAACCCCAAACCTTGATATGTGCCAACGAGGGAGCTTTCCCCGTCCATATCTCGTGAGGTGTTTTGGCAACCTTCTTGGTAGGGACTCGGTTAAGGATATGGGCGGCAGTCTCTAAGGCATACCCCCAAAAGAAGATAGGTAGTGAAGCACGACTCATCATAGAGCGAACCATATCCAATAAGGTTCGATTACGCCTTTCTGCCACACCATTCAGTTGCGGTGTCCTAGGAGGCGTCAATTGCGAAACTATTCCACACTCCTTGAGATACTCGTGGAATTCAAGACTTAGGTACTCTCCTCCTCGATCGGATCGAAGCATCTTGATTTTCCTGCCCAATTGATTCTCCACTTCATTCTTGAACTCTTTGAACTTTTCAAAGGTTTCTGACTTTTGCTTGATTAAATAGATATACCCATATCTACTATAATCATCGGTAAAGGTCACATAGAAGCGGTTCCCATCCTTCGTGGTTGATCTAAAAGGTCCACATACATCGGTATGTATTAGGTCTAATAGTCCCTCACCCCTTTCACAAGTGCTCGTGAAGGGTGACTTAGTCATCTTTCCAAGCAAACAAGACTCGCATGTGTCATCTTCCCTAAGGTCGAATGACTCCAACACTCCATCCTTTTGGAGTTGGGCTATACGTTTCTTGTTGACATGTCCAAGACGACAATGCCACAAGGATGCTTTATCCATACTAGTGGAAGAATCAATATTCAAAACATCATTTCCTAAGTTATCAACAATCATAACAGTTTCATATATTCCATTACATGGTATAGCTTCAAAGTAAAAGACACCATTTAGATAAGCCAAAATAGAACCATTCTCATTATTAAAAGAAAATCTAAAACCTTGTCTATATAAACCATGAAATGAAATGATGTTTCTAGCCATTTCTGGCGAATAGCAACAATTGTTCAAATCTAAAACTAAACTATTCTTAAGCACTAAAGAATACACTCCAATCTTGGTCACAGGCGACGATCTTCTGTTCCCCATGATTAGATTGATCCTTCCTTGCTCCACATCCCTACTTCTTCTTAGTCCCTGCACATTAGAACAAATGTGATAACCACAACCGGTGTCAAGAACCCAAGAAATAGCATGATTAGAATCGTTAGATTTTATTGCATATATACCTACGAAAGATGGCTTGATCTTTCCTTCCTTGATGGCTTGCAGGTAATCCGGGCAGCTTCTCTTCCAATGTCCTATCTTGTGGCAGTGGTGGCACTCTGCCTCCTTCGGGTTAGAGCAGGGTTTAGAGGGATCAACTTTGGTCCCACTAGAAGAGGAACCATCTCGGGCTTTCACCTTTCGATAGTTATTTGAAGAAGCTTTCCTCTTCTTTCCCTTCCCTTGACCAATAGCCAAGACAGGAGCAGCAGACGGATTGGGAGTTGGTGCAACAGACTTGTCCTTGAAATTGCTCTCAGCAACCCTCAAGAGACCTTGGAGCTTACTTAGAGTGACCTCCTCTTTGTTCATGTGGTAGGTCATCCTAAATTGATTATACATCGGAGGCAAAGAGTGAAGCACCATGTCGATTGCCAAGTCTTCGCCGAAGTCAACATTTAACTTGCGAAGGCGGTCGACATACCTTTGCATCTTTTGCAAGTGCACGGTAAGAGATTCTCCATGACCCATATTAGCGGAAATCATGTTAGTGAAGATCTCGTAACGCTCTTGTCTCGCGTTTTGGTGGTACCTCTCCAACAAGTCTTGATGCATCTCGTATGGATACATGTCCTCGTAGGACTTTTGGAATTCGGAGTTCATGGTGGCGATCATGATGCAATGTACTTTCGTCGCATCTCGCTCATGAGTTTCAAAGGCGGTGATTTCGGTGGGAGTAGCAACTTCGGGGTTGATTTTCTCGAGCTTCTCATCGAGGACATACTCTTTATCCTCATAGCGAGCAATGGTGCGAATGTATCTTATCCATTCGCCAAAGTTCGTTCCATCGAAGGTGACCTTTTGGCAAAGGCTCATCAACGTGAAAGAACTAGCAGCAGCGTTGTTTGCGTTTGACATCTATAGAAAGGACAAAGATTGATTAGAATAAGAATCCCTAATTATCACCCAATAAGAAAAATTAGGGCTAGGATCCAACAACATTTACATACTAGAAAAGGGATGCCGTAATCCAATATGCAAATAAATTGAAGGTAAGTGAATGACGATTCACTAATTCTCCATCACAAAACTTAAACTTTTAGTCCTAAGTGTTTTTGAGAATTCCTAGGTTCGGATGAGATTCATTGAACTATTCAATGGCATGTTTAAATCTCGATATGCCCCTCGTGTTTGTGACTGGGATGCCGAGGATCACAAAGCGGGTGTGAATTACCATGCAAATTCACATGGTGCCTTCATTGTTACGATCACCTATTCGATGTGCCGGTGAACCACACACGCTCCATCGAACTATGATAAACAATGAATCACCCTTTGCCACCTTCGCTTAGAACCAATTAGTGTGCCGGTAAACCACACACGCTCCACTAACATCTTAGCAAGGTGCAAAGTGTAATTTCATGGGATTGCATCAATTCACTTTTCCTAAAGTAACTAAGATTGGGAAATTTAAAAAAAAAAGTTTAGTTACTTCGTATTTCTTATTATAATTTTAATGAGAGGATGAGGTTGCCCTATCCTACCCGTTCGGCTAACGACCCTCCACCAATCAAGCAAGCGGTGGGTGTGAGTGTACACCCATTAAGCGCCATTTTATAGGCCGCAACCTTATACCCACCTTATAGATCGGCTTCGTGAATGAGGCCTACTAGCGGTAAGACTAGCATTTAGTTATACATATATATATTATTCTAATAATATCATATAAGTATAGGGTTGTATTTTAAACTTTTCAAAATCTAGGGTTTGAAATTTAAGTTGTCTAAATTAATGCTTTTAATCACAAATATAAATTTCAAAACTATAGGGTAGGTTTTTAAACATTTAAAAACATGGAGGATCAAATAACAAATAATTTCAATTAACAATTAATATCTTAATTATCTTTATTTGATTTTATCTTTGATTTCTTTGAGGATAATTACCAAAAAATAATCAAAATAATTAATTAATTATCATATAAGGAAACTAAATATTTAATTAGTTGATAATTACCTTTAACTAGATCAAGATAACACTTATATTTATCAAGAAATCGGATTCATATTGATCTAATTAGTTTATGGAAAGTTTGGATAAGATAAACACAAAGAAATCCCGAATTTGGCCATTCCTGACGCTTGGACTCGCCGAGTCAGGCCTACTCGACGAGTCCACCTTGGAACTCGACGAGTCAGTGACTCAAAAACCCAAAAAATTCGAATTTTGCAGGTTTGTTTCAGTTATTCAAGCAACAATTTAAAGAAAACCAATCTAGGCTCTGATACCACTGTTGGGTTTTAGCCATAAGAACTTTCCTATGTGCGCATGCAAAACCCTATTGCTTGGATCTAGGCTTTCTAATAAACATGCTTTTGAATCCAAGACTTCTAATGGCTAATTAGGTTAAACAACAACATTAAAACAGATCTAGAATCATACCTTTGAGTTCCTTGTTGATCTTCTTGTCTTGGAGCTTCTAGAGTCACAATTGTCACTCCTCTAATGGCTTACAAACACCAATAGCAAGCAAGATGATTTAGGAGAGTGGAGAGGGGATGGAATTCGGCCAGAGGTTCCTTGCTTTAGGTTCTGAAAGGTTGTACCCGAATTCCACATCCCAAGGGCCTATTTATACTTGTAGACTCCTTAAGGGTTTCACCCTAAACCCTAATTGGATAATCTTCTCTTAAGGCTATCCAAATCCATTCCATAGATAACCCTATGGACGATTTTGAGCTATCCTAAAGCTCCTAGAATCCGTCCAAGGTCAACCCTAATGGATTTACAGTCTAAAGCTTAACTATCAAACAATTGACAGTTTATACCCTCTTATTTAATTAATCTCTTTAAGTCACCAAATTAATACCAATTAATTTATGACTTATATTAATCAAATAGCTAAATATTATTTCTTATAATATTTACTCTCTCTTAACAAATCATCCTTCAAGTTGCTATGGTGAAGGCAACCCAAAAGGACCATGCACAACCGAATATAGTTACAGCCTTAGACACTATTCCAACAGGATAGAATTGTAACGCCCGTGTTTCTAGGTTAGGCATTAATGATGATGTAATAGTCTAGGTCAACCTTTGTAACTTGTTTTGAAATAATAAAGATGTATTATTTGAGTATTATATGCTTATAGTTAATTATTATGATTTAATAAATTAAGGATAAAAATAAGCGTCAAAAATAAATGTTAGATAAACACGATATCTATGAAGGAAGTTGTAGGGGTTGAAACAAGGATTCAGGAGACATAAAGAATACCGAAATTCGAGTTATAATGAAGAAGTTATGATCTGTCGAAGTTTCACGATAGAATCGGCACGACGCTGTATGATGTAAAAAGTGAATTTATGATAAAGTGCTTTTTAGCCTTAGTGATCTAAATGAAAGTTGTAGTATACGTTAAACCGAGAGCATGTATAAAAAGAATGTTCAAATTTGACTTAGTATGAGGAAGTTATGAATTTTCTAAGATTTGGTATAGCAGTATGTAGCCCGAAACTCGAATTATAGATCAAAAGATTTTTAACCGACACAACCTAAACGAGAATCAAAGATCTTGTCGATTGTAGGTTAACGGTAAAAAGACAGACGAAAATGGACGTCATATGAAGAAGTTTTGAATTTTTAATGGACTCTTCCTGTCCCGGACTGTTAAAATATAACTTTTAAAAATAAGGTCAGAGTTAACCGACGTAGTCTAAAAGAAAGTTGTAGAGCATAATTTCACCTATGCGTTGATGTAAAGAACATAAAAAACGGAGCACGTATGCGAAAGATATGAATTTTTGAAGTTCAGACACAAAATTCGAAGCTGGGAGAATGCTCAACGTACTAAGAGATACACTTAGCGTATAAATATGTACGCCCAACATACGAGATATGTACGTCATACATACTTTTGTTCACGGTCCATAATTGGCCATGTAGCCTACTCCATTGCATGGTGGACATGTGTTCGTAGCCTTGACACGTCCGATATAATCCTTTAGTACGCCCCGCGTACCATGATGTACGCCCTCCGTAGTGGTTGAAGTAGCAGTATGCCTTGCGTACCATAGAGTTATGCCCAACGTAACTCGAGTGTTCAGCCACTATAATTAATGGACGATGCCAACCGAATTGATGTTACAATTTTCATCCTCTCACCCCTATACTTTCTTCTATGTTACAATAAATACCCCTAACCCTAAAATACCATCCTAGCATCATAAGAAAGCCCTGAAGAACCCGAAGATAGCGAGAAAAAGAGTTTTCAAATCGAAACTTTGTCCACGTGAAGCCCGGTTTTTGAGAAAACATCTCGGTTTTATCGGAAACGAATGTTTTAAAAAACGAAGTTCCTCTTAATTATTGTTAAATCAAGTGAGTATGTGGCCACTTTCATCTTACACATAGATATGAAGTATTTTCTATAAAATACGTTCTATGTGTATATATACTATGTGTTTATTTGAGATTGATGTTGAATGAATGCTTTATATAGGTTTTAAACTTTATATGTATTTTTATCTACAAATATGTTGGGTAAAACATGGGTAGATGAAATAGATGATGTGTGATAAAATGATGAGAGGCCTCGATGTTGTTGTTGTTGTTGTTGTTGTCATCTAGCGGAGTATAGATGACGGACACAGACCCTTCTAGACAGTCCAATGGAACGCTACCAGACTCGCAACCTGTAGGTGTTGGTGAACTATATATTTTCGCTGGTGTACTCCATCCCCCTCATGGTTGCCTTACGAACATATATGGCTGAGGAATCCCCTTAGCAATAAAGTCCATGCCGATGATGACCTTAGGATAGGTCCCTTGTGATAGGTGTTTAGGGACGTAAAGTGAGGATAACAGGAATGGGTAATCAGGGATATTGTTGGCTGATGAAATTAATAAATTTATTGTTGGTTGATGAAATTAGTAAATTTATTTATTGTCCCACTCAACTTTTTATATTACAGGTAGTGGATCCAGAGCATAGGTGGATGATGAAGAGAGAGTTTTGGATTATAGGCCATTAGATATAAATATATGTTGTAAGCTCCATAATATACTATTTATGCCTTTGGTCTATATCGATGTGGACATTCCGAGTTTTGTAATGAAATGAAAAATACATTTCT
This sequence comes from Lactuca saligna, assembly GCF_052625555.1. NCBI lineage: Eukaryota > Viridiplantae > Streptophyta > Magnoliopsida > Asterales > Asteraceae > Lactuca > Lactuca saligna. Next base: position 245,086,141 of record NC_136421.1, read on the forward strand.
TTAAGAAATGCTTTGATAGATTTTTATCATATTTTGTTTTGGGACAAATTCCACATATTTTTATCGGAGAGATTACTCTGATTTTATTTTAAAAGCATAAACTAAATTGGTTTTTTCTGGCCGAGAAATTGGGGATGTCACATTAAGTACATAAACAACTAACACGAACTGAAATAAAATAAAATAAAGACATTGTTTTTAAAAAAAATTTATTTTGTTTACCCGGTGAGTTAAAAAAAAAGATTGGTGTGGTAAAATCAATTGAATGATTCTTATGTCTAGGATATAACTTCTATTACATAGAGCCTTTCTCATGTAAAAGCACTCACTTCTAATATATAGACACTGTGCGCAAGCAAATAACAAATATTAATTTCAATCCATAATTAAAATAGTATTTTCTTACCATAGTAATTGAATTATGTTAGAAAATGCAAGGATGGCTGGTAAAATCTTTGGTAGTGAAAACATCCATTCTTCCCCTCTTTCAATAAAACTCCCGTTCAAAAGCTTGAAAAACCCCCCACAAATTGCATGTTTTACTATAATCTTTGGTAACGAAACTATAACCAAGCTTTAACTGTGTTTGAAAGAATATGTTGATCTTGCAAAAGAAAATAAGAAAAAAATGGGTGTATGCCATTTCATGCGTTGTATAGTAATTAAACTTACAAATTTGTAATCAAAATAACTAAAAGTTTAAGAAGATATATGTAATTTACTTTACATACAAGCATATTAAACCTTAAAGATGGCTAATTCGTGAAAGGTCAACCTACCATTTCTAACCAAAGAACCATTATCTCCTGGTTTTGACCAATTCTATGAGTTGTAGGTTGTGCTTGCAGATTAACCGAACTGTATGGGATAAGCATAACAACATTTAGCATGATATTCAATTTTACTACATAATAAGAATTATTTTAACTATGTATGTATTTATTACCTTTCGCTTCCAATCCGTGTTGAAAATGATAGTTGTATCGACAAATTGAAGAACACCTCCAACATGTATTGTTTTTTCTTGGTTGTAATCCTTTGTTATAGATATATATGAGTAAGTGTCAAATTATAACAATGTGTACAGATCATAGAAGTTACTTATATGATGGAGAACTACACTCTTTTCTTATTTTACAATTGGTTACTCGATTTCTTTATAGCCTTGCCAAAAACCCCAAAACATAATGAAATCATTTTACCTATCCCCATATCCGCAGATAAGCATCTGTAGAATTTTTTTTTAAAGAAGAAGAAGAAGAAGAAGAAAAGAATGATAACCACAAATAAATAATTTTAAAATTCACAAAACCCAAAACCATTTGAACCTACCTTCAAAAGAACCCGGAAATGGAATTGAAAATTACTGCAAAAACATTGTTTAAAGGTCACTTGGAAATCTTTTATTAGGAAGAAAAGATGTTGTTGGCAGATTTGCATGAGGAGGTCTGAGATGAATCACAGTCAAAATAAATATTGATGGGTGTAAACGGTGATCTTCGTTTATCGATTATGAATCACAGTTAAATGAAAGAAGTGTTGATGAGCTTATGAGGGAAAGAAGTGTTGGTCATCATCTTGTCATCCAAAGTCTTTCTAACCTGCCATTAATCAAAACAAAAGAGAAATACTGAGTTGTCGTGCTGTGTGTGCATGGACAGAGTGAGTGGGTGAGTAGCGGAGTAGCATGGTGGCCATCCTCTTCATCTTCTATCACAGAGAAATTGAGGGGGGTGATAGCAAACCTTAGAAGGTCGACGACTACATTAAAGAGGTTTAGAGAGAAATAGAGAATTACATGAAATCAGATTTCAAATTTTCAAATTTGAATCTATGTTTGAGAGAATGAAATCCAATTTAAGATTTTGAATCCCATTGTGAGTGTAGTATGTGATTGAGGGTTTGAAATTCCTTTGTTGATACATGTTAGAGAAAGAGCGAGATAGTGGTGTTTATGGATTTTTGAGCAAGATACAGAGATGAGAGCATAACAGAGAAATTACTCCTAAAAAACGCTACAAATGAAACATTAACTTAAATTGATTCCAAAATTAAAAACAAACTGATGTAAATAAGAAAGCACGAAACTTAAACCTTTTTACAAAGTCGAGGAAGAATCTAAAAGAAAGGGGAAGTGGTAGGGGTGAAAAGGCTTTTGATCGAGGGTAGTGAGTGATGGCGGTGGTGTAGGGGAGAAGGGGATACAATTATGATGACTGTGACTTGGAAAGGGAGGTGATGGTGTAAATGGAATATACAATCTAGGGTTTTGGAGTGGTGGTGAAGTGCGATCAGGTTTGTGGAATTGGAGGAGCACATCAGTAAAATATAGAAGGTGATACTAGAGATAGAGGCCGAGAAAAAAAGGGAGTTTGGGATTTAACTATCAATCCATTAAATGACGCTTGGATAAAAACTCAAATCAATACCTTGACTTTTTCAACCCGAACTAAAATTCATGTTATCATAATGCATAAATTGATTGTATATATTGCTAAGGTTCCATACCAATTGGCACCACCAGAGGTGTAGGATTTGTCATCTAATCATTAGGAGGTGTTGGACAAGCAGTTTATTAGAATGAGCAGTTCGCCATGGGGATCAAGGATTTTATTCATTAAGAAGGAGGATGGTTTGTACCGGATGTGCATTGATTACCAGGAGTTGAACAAGTTGACTGTGAAGAACTGTTATCCCCTTCCACGTATTATTAACCTCTTCGATCAGTTTTAAGATGCATCTTGGTTATCCAAGATCGATTTGAGGTCACAGTACCATCATTAATCCCTCATCCAAAAATCACACCTATGCTAGAGTGCCACTACATGTAATACAAGAAACTGAGTAGGTCAGGCTTGGGAGCCTGGTGAGCATATATGGTTTTCAACCCACAATCAATAAGTTTATCAATTTCATCAACTAACAGTAACCTGATTACCCGTTCCCGTTATCCTCACTTTACGTCCCTAAAACACTTATCATAAGGGACCTAGCCTAAGGATCATCATCAGGATGGACACTACTTCTAAGAGCGTTCCTCAGCAATAAATGTCTTAAAGACAACCATGATGGGGATTGAGTACACCGGTGAACACATCGTTCACAAACACCTACAGATTACGAGCATGCTAGCGTTCCACTGGACTATCTAGAAAAGTCTGTGGTCATCATCTATACTCTACTAGATGACTGGAAACATCATCAACATCGACATCGAGGTCTCTCATCATTTTATTTCATCACACACCAACTATTACATCTACCCATGTTTTACCCAACACATTTTGTATATATAAAATACATATATAGTTTAAATCATTTAAAAAATGTATAAAAACGTTCATCCACCATAGAAAACTAGTATTCAGATAATATGCACACATAGCACGTAATTTATATAAAATACTTCATATCTATGTGTAAGATGAAAGTAACTATGCACTCACTTGTCAAAGTGATGATTTCAAACTTAGGTAGGGCTTCGCTTTTAACGATTCTATTTTCCTTTGACGAAACAACGATATTTTATTAAAAATCGGGCTTTGATGGAGCAGAGTTTCCGAGCCGAAAAGCTCTTTTTCTCGGAGCCTTCAGGTGCTCCGGGGCTTTCTTCAAGTGCTAGGGGGGTTTCCTACGGCTGGGGGGGGGGGGGGGGGGGGGTTGTGGAGATTATAGTGTTAAATGACTGCATAAAATTTATAACTTCTACATACGGACTCCGTTTCCGTCTGTCTTTTTATCATTGATCTCCTATTAATGAGATCTTCAATTCTCATTTTGGTCACGTTAGGCAAAAACCACTCGATCTAAAATTCGAATTCCGAGTTGTGCACCGCTCTACAAAATCTTAGAAAAATCATAACTTCCTCATACGAAGTCAGATTTGGGCGTTCTTTTTATGAACGCTATCGGTTTATTGTACACTACGACTTTTATTTAGATTGCTAAGGCTAAACAGTCCTCTGTTGTAAATTCACTATTTACGTTACACATCGTCGTGTTGGTTTTGTCGCGAAACTTCGACGGGTCATAAATTCTTCGTTATAACTCGGATTTCGGTGTTCTTTATATGTCCGAAATCCTTGTCACGACCACTACATCTTTCTTCATCGATATTGGGTTTATCTACCACTTTAATTTTGATGCTTCTTTTTATCCTTTATTTATTATACCTTTATAAATAAGTATAAAGCACATAAATGCACAAAATTCACATAATACTCAAATAATTCATCTTTATTACTTCAAAATAGGTTATAATGGTTGACCTGACTATTACATCAGTGCACTAATTCTTAGCCCAGAAACATGGGTGTTACACTGCCCGACATCGGACCTTGGTCCGAAACAAGCACATATATACGAGCCAACATTGGTGCCTTCGAACTATTCATACCAGAGGAAAACTCACCTCACAAACTTGATTGCGGAATCTCACGGTAAGGAGTCTCTAACAGCTTAGTCAGAATCAAATAAACCTTCTTAGGGTAAAAATAACCATTTTACCACTGGTCTAATTTGGACCATATCCTAGGCCTAGTTCCATCTAGTCTTTGCAAGCCCACTAGTGGCCCACTAATGGCCCAATTTTCTAAATTGTGCCCAACTCCTCAAATGGGCCTTCCCTAATTTCAAACATGACCTTAGCCCAATAATTGACTCCTAATGTCCCACTAAGGCCCATAAGCTAAGAAGTCCAAAGATTGGCCCAAACCGAGGCCCAAATGACGTGGAGCTAAAAATTAGCGAGTACACAAGGCGTACTCCTCTGTACACTAATCATACAGGCTGCATGGCTTGTACACATCGCATATTAGCTTGTACGCCCAACGTACTACCCTCGTAAGCCATAAACTTCAAAAAGGCTTAATGCCCTTAAGACCTTAAGCTCCAAAAACAGATCTGAGTCCACTAGAGTGTCTTAATCCATAAAGTTGATTACTTGTTGGCTTGAAACCCACCAAATGGACCCAAAACTTGAAATATGATAACTAACTTCCATGGAAATGGCTATAAATCATGCATGGCCACAAAAGGACCTTCAATATCAAAACTTTACTGTTAGTGGGACTCATATAGTGCTAAGGGTGGCAACCCTAAGCCTAGGCACGAAGTTGAACCATAAATATCCATTCATGGGACCTAAAATGGTCCAAAACTCCATCAACATAGATCTAAGCATTCATGATGAGAGTTGAAATCTTTTTACCTCAAATGAGTGCTAAGTGATGATGTTATCTTAGATCCTTGAGCTCAAGCTACTCAAGTTCTTCTTCTTCAACTTCTTCTTTCTCCTTTCAAACTTCTAAACACCACAATTAGCTTCACAAGGCCAAAAACACACAAGGATGAGGAATGATAGGCTATCTAGGGTTTCTGAGGCTGAGAGGCTGGTAAGGAGGCTAAAGTTTGAGTCATAATGTTGTATTTATATGGCTTAAACTCTAAACATTAGGGTTTTGAGTCTGCTTGCGTACGTTGTGCGTACACCTTTGGTATGCTATGCGTACGCACCTCCGCCCCCCGCATCCAATGTGGCACTATGCCCCGCGTACGAAAGCTTATGCCTAACGTTCGTCTTTGGCAGCACAAATCCTATCGGCCCATTTACTAAAGCCCACTAAATAATCCATTATTGATCTCATAGCCAACACTTAATTACAAAGTTACTAAATAATTATTATTACCTCAAGTTACGGGTGTTACACATCGCCACTGATCTCGCTTCTGTTTCTCAGTTTCAATTACTCCGGTGGTGAAATAAACTTAGATCTTGAAAATGAAATCACCATAAAATCTCGGTTACAAGTGGTGGCTCCAATGAACGTTTTTGGTAGTTTTCTTATCTAAATTTAGATCCAAGAACGGAAACCGTGTGTGGGTTTTCTTGTTTATATTTAAGCTTGGAAGATCCGCGTTTATTCTTGCAGAAATAGGTTCAAAATCAGATAGATGTGTGTGTCTGTTCTTGCAACATGCTTTAGAAATGAAGAACAAGTTTTGGAGACGAACAGGCTTTACAAGAGAGAGAGAGAGAGAGAGAAGGAGAGAATTATTTTCTTTTCTTTTAATTTTTAATTTAAATAGTATTTGAAAAATTAATATATATATATATATATATATATATATATATATATATATATATATATATATGTATCTATAAAAGAAAGTAAAAGGTATAACCATCATTTCAAGCTTTTTTGGAACAAAAACATAGAAAAAACCTTGATGTTAGACCTTCTATGCGTAACATCCCGACTCCCAGGTATGAGATTTATGGCTTAAAAGAAAATTTCCCTTTTGAAACTCGCCGAGTTGATGGCCTCAACTCGACATGTTGGAAGCTCTTGGGCCGCGCATATTTTCGGACCAACTCGACGAGTTGTTAGGTAAAACTTGACGAGTTGGTGGCTAATTATGAAACCCTAATTCTTAGGGTGTTGCACCCTATTTAAAGACCTTATGGACTTTAAGATGGCCTCTTTATCCGCCCCTCTGTCCAGAGAAACCCTAATTCGTTCATTCTATCCCTTTTTGTGTGTGTGTGTGAGCTTGAAGAGTATTTTTTTGTGATCTTAGTTTGAAGAGGTTTGATTGAGAGGAAGGCTATAGATATGGAATCTTCTCTGTTGTTGCAACCATTTTGAGGTATAAAGTCGATACCTTAGTCATTTATTGCTTAGATCTTCCTTTTTGGAATTTATTGTCATTTTTAGCTCATATTGGAGTCATTCTTGGGTTTGGCCATTTATTGGAGTTGCCACTTCAGGCTTGGATGGTTTTTAGCCTCTTTGGGCTTAAAGCTTCAAGCTTTATCATGTTATAGGCCCCCCTTTATCCCTTAGACCCTTGTTAGGCCTTCTTTGAGTGTTTTAGCCTCCTTGTGTAATGCATGCACGTAAAGTTAGTAACTTTAAGTGGTTTTCCAGCTTATGGGTTCCAGATCTGCATTCTTAAGCGTTAGAAGGGTCGAAAAATGACTAAATGAGTTAAGTTGGGAAAATTCGACGAGTTTTCCTGATAACTCTGCGATTTGGATCAAGTTTTCCCGTTATTCTGGATATTGTAGGACCTCGACGAGATGTCTTGATAACTCGCCGAGTTGGATCGGGTTTTCCCCATTTATCTAAGTACTAAAGGAACTCGACGAGTTGGTAGGTGCACTCGACGATTAGGTCAACGTAGACTGTTGACATTGACTTTGCCCATGGTTGACCAAGTTTGATTTTGAGGGCATTTTGGGTATTTGAGGTTTTGATGGGTTAGTCATGCTGATTGTAGGCTTTGAGTTAGGAGCTGGGATTCGAAGTTAGATCTTATCATTTCAGTTGCTTGTGAGGTGAGTGTTCCTCACTGTACTTGTTGGGTCGAAGGCACCAAGGCCGACCCTTTTGGATTGTTATCCTGATTATTGCATGTAAGTATTGTAATGATCTGTTAGATCTGTATCCTGATAATATGATGATGGTATATTTAGTAATTCGTAAGATCTGTTTGTTTTCATGATTGTCTAGTTATATGTTTAATTATTATGTATATGTCAACATGTTATGTGAGGGTGGGTTGAGGCGAACGTGCGTTGTGCTATAGGCCAACAGACCCAGGGTGTCTCGGATAAACTGAAGGCCAGTGTAGCGTACCAGTCATGCCGAAGTCCCGAAGAACATTCTAGATAGGCTGAAGGCCCAAGGTGGCGTACCAGTCATGTTGTAGGTTCTGTGAGCATACCAACTAGACTGTAGGCCGATAGGGGTGTTCCAGTCAGGCTGAAGGCTCTAAATGCATGTTGTTGGTGATATTATTCTGGTTTTGGTATTATGATTGATATATTGGGGGAAACTCACTAAGCTTTGGGCTTATAGTTTTGGATTATATTTTAGGTACTTTTGAGGATCATAGGAAGGAGAAGGCGTGATCATGCACCTCCTCATATTTGTTTTATAATTTTATGGGATTTCTCTTATGTTAAGCTATTTGGAAAACAATTTATAATGAATGATGGTTTTTTGATTTATATAAGAAGTTTTAAAATTTTCAAAATTTTATGGATGTTACCTTATGCAAGTGAGAAACTGTTTGGACCCTATCCAAAGTTTTTTAAATACCACAGGAACCAATCTTGCAATTTTGTCCAAAAACAAATTATCACCAAGCGCACAAAATATTTTAACCGACAAATATGGCTCCTAAGTATATATCAACTCGATGGTGATGGTTGCACAATACTTGCACGAGTGATGCTAATTAATTTATATGTATGCGAACTAGAAGTCTATGTACTTGTATGATGTTATGTGTGTTTAACAATTTGTTTTATCACTCTCACATCTCTTTCTATTTAATAAGTTTTACATCGAGTTTTGATCTTCCTAAAATTGTTAGCTAAGTCATACAAATGACTGAGAAATGTGATTATCATTGTGAAGACAAAGAATGGCATTCACTACTAGAAACTGAGGTATCAGCGACAGACAATTCCGTCGCTAAAGGCTATCAGCGACGGATTAGCGACAAATTTGTCGGTCCAAAAAACCGTTGTCGCTAATTGTCATCGATGGATTCTGTGACGGATTAGCAATGCTACAAATTACTCAGAAAACCGTCAAATTCCATTGTTAATTTGTCGTTGATACATGTCGCTAATCTATCACTGATTATTAGTAAATGAATAATTTCTTTGTTTTAACAACGGTCTAGTAAATGTGAAATCTCACGCTATTCCAAACAAGAATTCACAAATGTATCAAACTTTATACCCCAAAATCAAAACTTTAGCATTCAACTACCATAATAAATATTAATATTTGATTAGTAAAATAAAAACTAATGTTCAATTGCAAAATGCTAAAACTTGAAACCAAGTTACAAAAGCAAAAGTGTCAAAGTACAAGTAAATGAGTAAATCTTGGCTATTTCTTGTTTTTTGTCTCAAATTCTTCACGTTTATTCTTAAGCTCTTCCTTCAGTTCATCATGCTTAGATCAACAATAACCTACAAAGAGACAATACCAAGTTTACACCTAATTAAACATCAAACCATACCATTCACTTAATAGCAACACACTTTCAGATTGAAAAAATATATATAAACATTTAAAAGCACATAACCAAGTTTACACCTAACTAAATATCACGTTATATCATTCAATAAATAGCAACATACTTTCAACTTGAAAAAAAACTATATAAAATGAATAATAGCAATATATTTTTAACTTGGAAAAAAAAAACCAACAATCAACAACGTACTTTCCACTTGAATAAAAATCTAACAGTGATTAATAGCAAAGTACTTTCTACTTGAAAAAAATACCAATAATTAATAGGAATGTATTTTTAACTTTAAAAATAATTTGATCCTATAATGATATAAAATATTCCCTCTGTTAGATGTATTGAGATTTCAAGAATATTTGACAGAAAGTTACTTGAAAAGATACATTAAATACATATAAGAAACAAGAACTTACAAGGAACAATACATATTATGACGAAATCATGTACAATGCATGCTTGAAAAATAATATGTAATCCACTCACATTGAATGATCGATTGGCTGAAGCATAGAAAACATGACAAGAAATGATTAAATGCACCTCAACAAAGTTTCTACCAATCACAATCAGAAACAAGTTTCCACTGGCGGAGCATATTCACGGTCAACAAGCTTAGCATAATTTCTCACAAATTGTTCCATGTCTTTTCAAATAAAAATAGAAGCAAAGTAATTAGATTTGTCTACCTTCAATGTAAGAATAATATAGGATGGAATTTAAATAGTATAACAAGTATCAGATACTTGTTTATGGTGGATGGCTTTGCCGAATCTACAAGACAATAGAAACAATCTCATAGTTAAACTCAGGGTCAAGGGTGCAAGCGGAAGCAAGTAAAAAACAGCGCCATTGTTCAATTTCAATGAAAACTTGATCCTTGCACAACCTTGTTTGCTAATAACATTAACCTTACATTATCAAAACTCAATAGTTAATACAATTTCACTGAAATAATTCTCAATTGAAGCCCTAACCATAATTACCAAAAAAATATTAAGAACAATGATACTAACCCCTAGCAATTTCCAAACTCAATATTTAAAAATACACCAATTTAGTGATATTTTTAGTGGAATGGTTGGAGTTGCTCATTGTATTTCATTATTTATCAGTTAATATACTTTTCGACGTTCATCCATCGAAATTAATCGCTGATTTAAATAGGGATTTATTCGGTGCTGAAAGTCCAGTTTCTAGTAGCCACTTATCCATTCTTACTACTTCTTTGATGTTGTCCAATTATATTTTCAAAACGTGTTCTCAGAACAAGGCCATGTAATTAACACACATAAAGACGCTCTCAATGCAGATATAAAAAAATATATATATATATGAAATGGGTAACTGATATTAAAATAAATAAATAAAAATTACAGAAAAAATAGATTGTTATGCCGATATGGATATTTATGAACTTATCAAAGAACGGAAATGTCTTGAAATGTTTAATAGAATTAAGCAAGGTTTTGTTGATGGTGAATAACCATTGTATTTTTATAAATTACGGAATTGTGGAAATGAATGTAGTTATTTTATACTTAGTTGTTAATTAATATTACAGCGCAATTTTTAACCGACACTCTATTTTTTTTTTTATGTGGTGCAAATGTATGTATATCACCACTGTTCACAACGTACGCAAAAGAAATTTAGTCATTTGCTTACACATTCGTGAAAATACAGTTACACAGTCGTGCATATATAATTACACCAACAAAAATAATTTCAAACACCTGCGATAAAACACGCTCGTAGAAGTTTGCACCATCCACATATATGTTGTCCTACGCTCGTGAGCGTGTTCATCACTCGCGGTGATTAGTGTTCTGTTAACATTACTTCAATTTCATTCGAAAACGTAGTATTGTATATGCTAAAACCATAATAATAATATAAAATAACACAAAATGCTAAAACTGCCCCTGAGTATGTTCTTGAAGCACTTATTATGAGCATGTCTGTTTCTACCGCTGACAAAAGAGCCACAAAAAATAGGATGATTTTCGTTGCATGAAAAGATAGGAACGAAATACAACAATATTAAACTTTAGAATTTGCAGCTCTTTTGTCTTTGGCTGACGATACGCGAGGTGAATTTTGAGACCATATGGTCATTCCGTTGAATATGCAATAAGAAAGATTATGATCAAATATAAAAACTCAATATATGGTTAATCAGGGTAAGTTTATGAATTAGGAATTTAGGATCACCATCAGTTTATTTGTATGATGCATAAAATATTTGTATTCTAACGAAAAGTAATACTCTCATCTTCTTTTACCTTCTCAAAACAACTTTCTAGTATTATGAGGCAAATGAATTAATGCATATTGATTATTGCATTTCGAGAAAACAATCCCCTCAAAAAATTATAAATAACTATTTTGATATAACATCACTGGGGTTTCATCATTGTAACAAAATTGAATTACAAAAAAATAAATAAATAAAAATTGAGAGAGAGAAACAAAATTGAATTAAAAAAAAAATGAGAAATAAAGACTATGAGTAAATAAAAAATAAAAAATAAAAAATTATAATAGTAAATAATTAAAAAAAAAAAAAAAAAAAAAACTAAAGTTAGCCTAGTTAAAGTCCTAAATAAAAGTCTTATAAAAATAAATCGAATAATATATTATGCTAAAAAACAACTGTACTCTATGTATGATAAAATCTAGAAAATTGGCAATTTAACTTGTGGTCTTTGTACTTTTTAGTTTTTCAAATCCAAAGAGATTTGCAACGAAATACACATATGTTTAATGCGTATATGATTACCATGAAAGGTTTTTTGATCCTAGTGTTGGTTACATAACAAGTATATCAAATATCAACTATAACCATGCAACCCAATATAAATAACACTCCATCTAAATGGATCTCGTCCGTGGTACTATACTACTATATAAACAATTAACAACGAGCCACATGTGGTGTTATTAAATTGGCAATACGAAATTGGTAGTTATTTTGTATTAAAAAAATCAAAAGAGATGGCTATTTTAATAAAAGTTAAAAGTCCCAAATTATGTATTTTTGTGATTTTCTCTTTGTTTGTTGATATAACTTGTTAGCTTTATAAAATTACAGTGTCTTATAAAAATAGATGTTGAAAATATAATATGTGATATTATAATAAAAACAAAATAAATAAATTTGAATAAATATTTATTTTATAAAATTGTACTTGTACCTGAGGGGTCTGTCTGCAGCAGGTGTAGCGTCTGCATGAGGTGGGTGGCAATGTAGTGCTTCATGTTGGAGTTAGAGCCCCAGAGTTCATGCGCATCTGATCAACCTCCTTTTGCCATGTGCAATTTTACATAACAGTAAAATTAAACCACACTTTATTAATTTTCCATCTAAATCTAAAGTTATATTATAAATTTATAATCATACCAACGAGAGGTGTTCACCAAACCTCATAAACCATATAAACAGTCCACACCGTATAATACGGTTTAGAATTAGTGTGATGCTATTTGCGGTTTGAAATTTTGTTAAACCGTACTATGCCATGTGGTCTGTAGTTTCCAATTGTAAAATAGCATTTCAAATCGTAACACACACACACACACACACACACACACACACACATATATATATATATATATATATATATATATATATATATATATATATATATATATATATATATATATATATATATATATATGTTACAACAAAAATGCACAAAGCGGAAAATATTTAACCATTAAGAATTTTGATACATACAACCTAAATGATCTATGTCTTTCACATAAATGTAACATACTTTGAATTAACAAAATTACTATAACCCTAATGAAATCGAAATTCATAAGAGAAGGTTACATACATTTTGATTTGTTATACCAAACAAATCAAACCAATCCTTCTTCAAAAACTTTTGGAAGCAAGCACTAGAAATCTCGTGTCTCTGATAGTTTTCACTCATACCCTAGCAACTAGGAAACTTGAAGAGAGGGGAGAGGGGGGTATAATTTTGGCTATCCTTTAAAGGGAAGTGATGGCCAAAAATATGAAGGGGTGAAGGTTTTATGGCTGATAGGAAAACCCTAAAGACCCCTTGCATGATTAAAATGATATTTCAAATCAGGGAATTATTTGGTTTTCTAATTATATTTAAGGGATATTCTATAAACCCTAGAATATTCTTCCAAAACCATCCATCCCTTATGTGGAAGGTTCTTGAACCCTTTTGTTCAACTAGTGAACAATGACAACTTAGGTCATTGCACTTTTAATTAATCAAATTAATCTCAAAATTAATTCTAATTAATTTCTGAGTAATGCTTAATTAAATAATATCATTTCTAATTAATATATTATTCTCATAATATATTAATAAATCATTTATTACTATTTATTAATCATATAATAAATCAATAAATCGGTCTCTCTCTCTCTCTCTCTCTCTAAAAAAAAAGTCATCATATTCAATTACCAAGTTTGAGGACAATCCAAAAGGACTTTGCTAATAAATAAAGTATATATCAATTTAGTTATTGGCTTAGACACTTAATACAACAGTCTTCCACTTGGATAAGCCTATAACTATAATTGTCAGTATAACTTCTAAATTGTCAGCAAATGGTGCTTCCTAGAGCAAATCCAGTCTCTGATCTGATCAGTCATTAGTCCTACGATAAGTAATCAAATATTCATTCATTCTACAAAATATCGTATATACATGAGACATGGATTAGAATCAATCTCATTGTCCAAAATTTTGATTCCTGAATTCCTAATTTGTGATGCCCTCATAAGACTTTAAATTGAACACATTAATTTAGTCCTGGTTGGGACCAACACTATAAGTCAACACCAAATCAATGAGGGGACAAAAGATATCACTTTTCTTGTCAGAGCAAAAGTAACGAATAAACTTTGACTCATATGATTGTATCCTTACTCACCAAATGATACATGACACCAGTGTTGCAAAACTCGGGCTACTCGGCCGATTACTCAGAATCGGCCCTCCACCGAGGCGAGTAATGTGAAATCGGCCAAAAAACTTGGATTCAGTCAAACTTGGTCAAAAGTCGGTCAAACTCGGTTAAAAATCGGTCAAACTCAGGCCTAGTCGGTCTTACTCGGGCCTACTCGGTCAAACCCGGTCAAAGGGTCAAAAGTGTCATAAAAAGAGAAAAAATCAAGAATTTCAAGATTAATACGTATAACGCACTTAATGATTTATTATTTAACTCACACATGTGATTATTACTACATATATATCTTAAATTTTTAGTAATTATTCACATAGTGAGACAATTGTGTGTATTTCAGTTTTTATGTATTCACATGTATCTAATTTTGGTTATATATTTCAATCAAATTATGATTTTAACTTATGATTTTGGCATATATAATTTTCCAAAAAAATATTTCTATACGAGTTACCGAATCTGAGTACTCCCCGAGTACTCACGAGTACTCCCGAGTACTTGCTACTCCCCAGTCAGCCGAGCAGGTACCAAGTAGCGAGTTCTACAACCTTGCATGACACTATGTTTTATAACATCAAGTTATTGATGCGTTTTCACAATATCAATCTGATGGGTTTTGTACAAACAATCCTATATGTGCATGCAACCCTAGATTTTGGATCTATGTTTTCACTATTAGATACACAACATTTTGAACACATAAAGAACCCTAATATGCTCCTAGGAATTTCGAAATTCATAAGGAAAGATGAATACATACCTCTTGTTGTTATATTGTAATAATAACCTAAATCTTGAATCTTCTTGTCTTTGAAAGCAAGTACCATAAGTGTAGTACCTCTAATAGCTCACAAACACCAAGAGCAAATGGAGATGCAAAATAGAGAGAGGAGAGGTAAGAAATTCGGCCCTAGGAACCCTTGGGAAGGCATGGATGAATTTCATGTGCCAAAGGGTGTTTATATAGGTGTAAGGATTAGGGTTTTAGTCCTTATCCTTATCTGGTTGCTTGCCCACTAAGCAACCCAAAAGATAACCCTAGAAACCTTATCATGGACGAATTCTAAGGCCTTATCACCTTGAATTCCTCCACGCTATCCCATAAGGCATCCATTGCCCTACTTTGCAACTATCACATAATTACAGTTCAACCCCTCTAGTTTAATTAATTACTTTTGATCACATAATTAATTCTTAATTAATTATTAACCAATATTAAAAAAACAAATATGATTTCTCTTTTAATATATTATTCTCATAATATATTAATAAACCATAATTACCTCTTTCTCTATTATTTCTCCAATCAAGTTGTTTTGGTGAAGGCAACCCAAAAGGACCATGCACAATCGGGTCAAGTACCTATCAAATATGGTTACGGGCTTAGACACTAATCCAACAGTCTCCCACTTGGATAAGTCTAGTAATTATAATAGTAAGTACAACCCGATTAGCAATCGTAGCTCTCAAAGATGCTGTCGAACTCTGATCTTATCAGCAACCTGTCCTTTAAATAAGGCATCATATATTCCTCCATTCTAGATATCGTATAGACATGAGACATGGATTGAAATCATTCTCTCAGTCTATATGTTGTTTCCCGATTCCCGATTTACGACGACTGACTAATTGAAAAAATCAAATTAGCCCTAGGCTAGTCGAGCATTTACGTTTGTCATCACTAAATCATCAGGGGCCCACAAATATCGCTTTTATCCCACTTTGGGTGAAAGGAACGGATAAACTTCAACTCAATGCTCGCTTGCACTTACTCACCAAATCACACACAACAATATGTTTTATAACACCAAGTTACCGCGCGTTTATATATAATCAATGTGTAACCGATTTGCAAGATACAACTCACACATCTTAGTTTCAAGAATACAAGTTATTATCGTCTCACTAATCGCTTGTGATAAAATTCATGAAGCGATCCAAGTGAGGGTGGTTTTAATCCAATGCTCAAAATCATATTCATAAGCACTCATGAATGTTGCAACAAACCTTTGTTATGTCTAATACACTTTAGACAATCTACAAACCAATTCATGACAGTCTTCATTCATACCTACTTCCAACATATGAATGACTGTGACCATTCGAATAATCTGATTATTCTGAAATAATTAATTATTCAGGAAGTCAAAACATGCAAAGTGAAACACAATAATAATACTAATCCTATATGGTCCCAAACCTTTGAGTACAAATAAAACATCTTTTATTTATCACCATATCGACTACTCATTATTTGTCGTTTTGGTTAATTAACTTATTACTTGAATTAATACTACAATTGTCCCATGCTCTTAGCATGCACACAATGTTTACCTATGGTCCTTACTTTGTGAAATAGATCAAATGAGCACATTTCCAATCATACTCATTTCACAACTCCCAATCCTTATCACAAGTGTAAGAATATCAAATTCTTGCCACTTATAGAATATGTTATATTCTAACGTTTTATGCAACGATCCTTTCGTAATGTCACTGCGCTAAAGTCACAAAGACTATTGCCAATGAAATTACAAAGTCCTCCATTGGAGATTGTTGCAAGACAATTCCATAGATATGAAGTCTCATATTCAAGGTACATTCCTTTGAATATCCTTCTGCATAAAAGTTTCTAAGCTAGTCATATAGATACTTAACATCCAACTCCCAATATGGAAACATTTCCACATTTGCCATATAACAACTCATTATCAAATCTTGTAATAATGTCAGTATGGTTCATCCACTACTATACTTCCAACTATTCACAAGCAACCAATCCTTGGTGAACCTTAGATTGTCCTTTGATAGTTGTTTAATAAACTTAGTCATGTTCGTTTTTAGTCATTTTTCCCTCTTAATGCACTAGGCATTTGAAAAAATTTAGAACAGTCAATTATTATAGCATATGCAATCGATCCTATACTCGAACCGTATGGAACATGAAATATAATGTCTTACGTAAAGGCGTGATACTTTATCAGACTTTTTCCATAATATTTCTATTTTCCATGTTCTCATAAAAAAACGAATTAAGAAAATGGATGCCGTAATCATAATCGAATTTTGAAAATGCAATTCATGTATTTGACTAAATTTGATTAAAATTTCTCGATATAAGCTCTTAGATTTCGAAATGAAGTACAATATTCTCTCCCTTAATTAAAGCAAAACAACTTTTCAACCCTTGCAACTTTGCAAATTTAAAACACTTGTTTTATATAATTAATATTGCTAACTTGCAACTTACCATAATTATCATGTTCCCACTGACATGATGATTATATTAATGCCAGCATAACACTTATGCTCCCACTAGCTTTGAAATGTATTTAGAAAACAGTTGAACTTCTAGAAAACAATGCTTATTAAGTTTCTTAAGTTCATATTTCTAATATTAAGACGCTTTGATAAGACTTTATCTAAGCTTCTCAACCTCATACACCTCTTCTTAGATAACTCATGTTTGTGTATAAATGATTCCAGAACTTATAGCAATAAGTCTAAAATGTTCAGACCCATTTGCGATTTCCCACAATTCGAACTATGAAGACGGATGCCGTAATCATAGTTGAATTTGAGAAACCCAAATTACATAATGCTATCTTCAAAATCTCTTTTAGTGAGAGCGTTTCCTCACAATCATTTTCATGAAGGAGAGAAACCTATAATACTTAGATTTTATTGTGTATGTGCCCTTATCCATGTGAATTTTTTATAACCATAATCACAAGATAATGTTAGTGAAAAATCCAAACTCTTATGGATAGAACATGTTCATTCTTAATTTCTTGCCATTAAGGGTCCCACCATTGCTTCCAGGTTATTGAGCAGCCCACCCCTTCATTTCAATGTACTTTCCATTGAACAAGGTTCCTTGCCCCTATGCAATTCATTGAGAACTTATAGAACTCACATGAATAGTTGACCAACCTGGACTGGAATAGAAACAAAAATTTGTCAACACGATAGGTTAGAAACCTCAAGTCATGTCCTAGTGTTTAATAATAGGTTTACTCTTGATTAGTTCTTGAATTTATTCAAGATCATTTAAACTCCCACTGGCCTCTTGACATATAAGATTCTCTTGTCAAGAAACATTCCTTGACAAAATAAATATTCAAGAGTTAGTGTGTGTCTTTATCAAGACAAAACCTATACATACAATTTGGTACTAGTTGGCCTTTGTCTTATTCTAGACATCACAACTCACCAAAATGTGAAAAAATACGAACATTCCTACTTAAGATTTTATCACTCAAGTCACAATCTTGGAGTTTAACTCTAAGACTTGATCTTGGAACGAAGTACGATTCATCTTATTGACTTAACCCATATTGACAATTCCCGACTCCTCTTCTTAGCCATACTTAGTGCACTAAGGTGTCCTTAGAGGATGAATTGTAATATGGTACTGTACAATTTACCAAGACGATCATAAAACTTGATACAGAAGCACTCTACCTTCTTCTTAGATTGGAGAAACTTCTGATCTTTCTGCCTAATTGATTCTTCTTATTCGTTATGCTATTCATTGAAACTCTTTCAATCAACCCAGAATTACACTTAATCTTATAAGTATAATCATATTTACTAACCTTTTAGTAAATCATGACGAATATCTTATCTCTCTTTGTGGTGGATTTGATCAACGAACAACCTAGTGTACTCGATCTCCTAGTCCTTCACTTAACACTTTGTCAAAGAATTAGTCTAATTTCCAAATATGAAAGTTTTCATTCATCACGCAACCAAGTTGTATGATTCCAAGTTTCTTTCCAATTGAAACTTGGGCGATGAGAAACTCTCACTATTTGGTAAATTCTTGACATCTCCACAAATTAAGAATCAATCCATTATTGTTAATAGTAGAAACCTTCAAACATCAATTTTTCATACACGCCATTGCAAGGATAAATAAATAAGATAAAATCAAAATTTATTTTATTGCGGAAAAATTTGTCCTTACAATGAAATTCAATTGAAAAACTATGTTATTTCATATTTCTTAGCAATCTATTCTAACTGCAAGTTGTAGCTCAAGAATCTAATCTTCAAGCAATACGATCGAAATCCATTTCTTCACGATTAGATTCAGCTCACTTCTTCCCTTAAGATTCCTCTCTTTTCTTTGATCCTACAAACATCAAAATGTAATCTTATCACATCATGTGTTAGGAATCTAGAATAGTAACTTAAAAGAGTTAGTTAATGGATTTTACCTAAAGCAGAGTCATACATCTTGACTCTCCCATCTCTTAGATCTTTACACAGTGAGGGCAGCTTCGTAACCAATGTCCCTTCCTTTTGGCAATAGGAACATATGGATTCTTCTGGAATGGGACTATCTCAGACTCAGACTTTCTCTTGCGTAGAGAAAAATTTTCTAGACTTCCAATGTGGCCATTTCCCACAGAAGGTTAGGATATTGATTTATCAGACAAAATTTGCTCGACCAGTGTGCAAAATCATTTCTGATTCAACAGCAATAAGCAAATGAGTCAAATCAATAAGGTTCATGTCGTGGTCCATCATATAGTACTCTCTAAAGAACTTACCATGTGATTCGAGAAGTCACTAAACAACCAACTTCCTTGAGACATCAACACCTAACAATCTTGTCAATGTGTGACTTCATCTTTAAGATGTATGTACACACAAACTTTCCATCTTTGTGTCTTATTGACAATAGGGCTTGAATGACTTTGAACTTTTCAAGCTTTTAAACATGTGGGTTAGAGAGAATTATTTGAGGAGGTGGATAAATGAAGCATGACTTCCATTTCCACAATCCAATCGTGGAACATCATCTTCACGTGGAAAACCTTTTCCAACGGATTTAGGAAGACCATAGTTGTTAGACTTTGACATCTATGAATCAAGAGAAAATTCAAGTATAGTTGATTGAGTCCTTAATAAAACACCCAAATGAGATATTAAGGCTAGGATCCAACACAACATCCTACAAATTAGAAGAGGGATGTCGTAATCCAACTTGCAGAACATTTGAAGGTAAGTGAATGACGATTCACTAATTTTCCACCATTAAAAACGAAAGGAAATTTAAGTTTTAGATGTATTGAAAACTCCTAGATCTTTTGAGATTCATTGAACTTTTCAATGGCATGTTTAAATCTCGATATGCTCCTCGATTTGTGACCGAGATGCCGAGGATCACAAAACAGGGTGTGAATAACCATGCAAATATACATGGTGTCCCCAATGTTACAGTCACCTATTTGATGTGTCGGTTAACCACACACGCTCCACCTAACTATGAAAAACATCGAGTCACCCTTTTCCACCTTTTCTTAGAACCCAATTAGGGTTCCGGTTAACCACACACGCTCCACTAACGTCTTAGCAAGGGTACAAAGTGTAATTTCATGGAATTACATCAAATTCACTTTTGCCTAAAGTAACTAGGATTGGGAATTTTGTAAAACATTTAATTACTTTATATTTCATTATACTTTTAATGAGGAGAGGGTTTGCCCTATCCTACTCGTTCGGCTAACGACCCTCCACCAATCAAGGAAGCGGTGGGTGAGAGTGGACACCCATTAATTGACCATTTTATAGGCCATAACCTTATACCCCCCTTATAGATCGACTTCGTGAATGAGGCCTACTAACGGTAAGTCTAGCATTTAAGTTATACATATATAATATTATGCATTTAATGTTATACATAGTATAAGGGTGTATTTACACTTTTAAAATACTAGGTGGTTTAAATTTTATAAATTACACTTTTAATTAAATACAAACCATATCATTATAGATTTATTAACTCTCTTCTAATTACACACTTAATTAATTTAATAAAACCATAAGGGTGTAATTTGAACTTTTTCAAATTTAGGGTTTTAGAATTTAGACTTTCAAAATTAAACTTTTAATCAAACAATAAAATTCCAAAAATTGAGGGCAGGTTTTGAAACTTTTCAAAACAATTAGGTTTTAATCTCACTTTAAAATTTTCGAAATTTAAGACTATTCAAATTAAAATTTTAAATATTAGAACTCTTGATTTAATAATTATCTTGAATTAAACTATTAATTTAAATTATTAAATCATAAGGGATTATTAAAACATAAAGGATAATTACCAATTAAACAATTAATTTATCATAATCCTATTAATCCCTCTAAATTTCAAAAATCATGGGATAGGATATTTCAAAATCTTTAATTACCATATATAACCATTAAAGGATAATTACAAGATATGGGATAATCCAAATCCCTGAAATTTAGGATCTTATCTTGGGGAGGAGGCTAATCTCGAAAATCCCAGGGTTTGCAAACCCTAGATTTCGAAATCTTGGGACTTAAGGAAAGGTTTCGAAAAACCCTTACCAAATTTTCGCAAATTAGGGTTTAGGAACCCTAATCTCGAAAATCTTGCCTCCTAGGGTTTATTGGCTATAAACCCTAATATGTCAAGTTCATACAATTGTATAATACTAATTGAAAACAAGTTAACCAAAGGCTCTGATACCACTGATGGGTTTTGTACAAACAATCCTATATGTGCATGCAACCCTAGATTTTGGATCTATGTTTTCACTATTAGATACACAACATTTTGAAAACATGAAGAACCCTAATATGCTCCTAGGAATTTCGAAATTCATAAGGAAAGATGAAATACATACCTCTTGTTTTTATATTGTAATAACAACCTAAATCTTGAATCTTCTTGTCTTTGAAAGCAAGTACCACAAGTGTAGTACCTCTAATAGCTCACAAACACCAAGAGCAAATGGAGATGCAAAATAGAGAGAGGAGAGGTAAGAAATTCGGCCCTAGGAACCCTTGGGAAGGCATGGATGAATTTCATGTGCCAAAGGGTGTTTATATAGGTGTAGGGATTAGGGTTTTAGTCCTTATCCTTATCTGGTTGCTTGCCACTAAGCAACCCAAAAGATCTGGGAAACCCTCGGACATGCAACCTATCTGGGAAACCCTGGGTCTCTTGGCCTTCAGTCTACACCAGTCTGCCTCAACCCAACCACACATAACCATGTCAACATATACATAACAGATAAGTATACATATAACTAGTCCACAGACAATCAAAAGATCTTGCAAATCACTAAGCATAGCATCATCCTATATACAAGGATACCGATCTAATCAATCACTACAATGCAACACATACTATCACATAACATGATATCTAATCCAATGGGTCGGCCTTTGTGCCTTTGACCCACAAGTATAGTGACGAAAATTCACCTCACAGACTGTATAGTAGCCGATGAGGACGCGACTTCGAATCTCAGCTCAAACTGTCACCTATCCAATAAAAAAACCAATCATAATCAAAATCCCAAAATACCCTTAAGTAAAACTTGGTCAAAGTCAAATTTAAACTGGTCAAACCCATCGAGTCAACCCAGTTGAGTCTCCTCAGAATGAGTACGCAGGGCGTACACCGAAGTTATGTTGGGCGTACTCGCCTCCTCGCACGTTGATCACCATTGGGGTGGTTGACCTCGTATGCATGGCGTACTCCCAAGAACTTCAAAACTCATTAAGCTCTTAATAGCTTAATCACTTGCATCCATATTTCAAACCCATGGCTAAAATACACTCAAGAGTCATAAGGTTTCCAACTTTATGACTTTGCATTCCCATTAAGTGCTTAACTCAACTTCTTAATCCATTAAGACATTCTACAAGATGCATGACGCAAAACCAACCATTTGAAACCCATTTTTATGACTCAAGATCCTCCCAAGGGTTTGAAAGGACAGCTTAATGGTTCAAGCACATTCTTTGTTCATGAAACACCACATTTGAGACAAAAAGAAACTAAAACTAACCCAAAACAATATCAACAAGAGACTACACCAAGTATAGAACTTGATACCTCAAAATGGTGCCAAAAGATGATGTAATCCTAGATCTAGAGATCTCTACTCCTTGAAGGTGGTCTCCTATTCCTTCCTTCTTCTTCAAGAGCACCAAAACACACACACACAAGATTAGAAATGGCTACTCAAGATGATACTAGGGTTGCAAACACGTATGAGAGGGTGGAGGCTGGTAAGCTGAGGGAAAATGAGGCTATAATGGGGTTTAAATATGAGCCAAACCCTAAAAATTAGGGTTTTCATCTTGGGCACGTACGCCATGAATATTAAGGTGTGCCTTAGTACGCTAAGCGTACACACGTATGCATGGCGTACTCACAAACCTCCCAAATTACGAAATTGTCACTAGGGCTTCCCATACACACTTCCTTCTACTTAGGAACCCAGAATGCAAAAAAATAAAATTATAGGGTTAAATTTAGATGTACCTTATCATCGGGATGTTACATAGATCTCCATTTTATAAGTACTCATGAATGTTGTAGCAACATAATTGTTATGTCTAAACTCCTTAGATAATTTACAATCCAATTCATGACATTCTTTATTCACCACTTACTTCCAAAAGTATGAGTGATTATGGAGCTTCAAATAGTCAAATTATTCAGGAAGTAAAACATGCAAAACGAAACACAAGAATAAATAATTGACAAAGGCAGTAAACAAACTCATAAATAATCTCTATTATTTAATCACCAAAATTAATTACATTTATTTTATTACAAGTTTCAAACTACACTACTAGAAAAACAACCTTTTACGACGCGCAAATTACGACACTCATTGATCTATGTTACGCAAAAGAGAGTGACATTAAAAAAGAGTCATCTATTAAAAAAATTTAAGGATTTAGGTCACGCATTACTGCGTGCCCTTAAATTAATGTCTCATGTAAAAAAATTAAAAACACGGAGGGCACTTTATCTAAAGCGTGCGTCCTTTGTGAATGTCGCTTTATATTTTTTTTAAGAAACGCGCATCTCCTTCGTCTTAGAGGGAAAATGAAATCCCCAAATTTTTTAAACCCCCGCCTTCTTCTCCCTTTCATCTACCCCTCACCCACATCCACTGCGTTCAATCCTTGATGCTTCTTCTAGCCTCAGACTGTGCCGATTAAAAACTACAATTCATCAATCATCAATCGAAACTACCAATTGAACAAGCCTTAATCGACACCTCCACCTTCTCGTCTCTCCTTCTCCACCAGGTTTTATCGCATCTCTATCCTCCTCCTTCTCGTCTCGCCCTCTCCATTGACAACACCAACACCATTGTCATGATCTATTCCAACACCCACCACAATCAAAATTGATGAAACCATACCTCCTCCTGCTTCCAACGCCTCAAAATGGATTGCAGATGTCGACGCTTCTTGTTTTTAATATCCCATTTCTTTCAAAATCAAATCGACCCAAAACCCTAGTTCTTGTTGTTCAAATCAATTTCAATGTTGAACCTCCGACTTCATTGGTTTGAAGAAAAATATATTGGAAACAGTGTATCGGAATCCAGTAGTGGTGGTAATTGGTGAGAACGTTTCATGGAAAAGAACTCAATAATCTTAGATATTACAAAAAAATGGCTACATGAAGACCGGAACCATCCTAGTCACCCAGACCCACCATGTTGCCATCGTCTATGTTTCTAGGTAATCATAATTTGGTAAATATATATTGATGCTTTTGATACTGTGGTATCTGGAGATACCATGGGGATTATCGAGTATTGGGATCCTGCTACACTTCAGTTCCCTGAAAGTGGGTATGTTTTGTAATTGTGTGAAATTGTGTGAAATTGTGAATACTTTATGATTTTCTTGTTTTGTTTGTTGTTTGGCTTCATATATTGATGTTTCTTGTTTGTTGGATTCTTCAGGGTTAATTTCAAGTTGAAAAGTGATACCGATTTGTTTGCGATTGTCAAAAGTAAAACTGCTATTTCTGCTATTGAGGTAATGATTTAAATTCAGCTTGTAGAGAGTAATAGCTATTATAAAATTTATTTTGTTGTAATTAGGATAAAATTTGTAATAAAAGAGTGTGTCACTCATTCACAGAAAGAAGATTTATTTCATGTAGCATCAATTATTTTTTAAATATTTCTGTTTTTTTCTTTTAGGTAAGTCCAGATGGCAAACAATTTGCAATCACATCACCAGATCGAAGAATACGTATATTTTGGTATAGAACTGGTAAACTAAGACGTGTCTATGATGAATCACTTGAGGTAAGTAAATTTACTCTTTTGCCCTCAGTTTCATGACATTTAAACGTATATATCCTTAACTATTCTGAAGATTTAACCTAACTTTGGTTTGTTTAGAATGCTCAAGATCTTCAAAGAAGCGATGTTCCTTTGTATCGATTAGAAGCTATTGATTTTGGGAGAAGAATGGCAATTGAAAGAGAAATTGAAAAAACAGAAAATGTCCCACAGCCAAATGCACTATTTGATGAAAGCTCCAATTTCATTATTTATCCAACTCTCCTTGGTATTAAAGTAAGAAATTTTACCTTGTGCCATTTTGTTTTTCTCAAATTCTAAGGTGTATGCAGTAATCCGAAGATTTTATTTTCTAATGTTTTATTCATAAATTGGTGATAGATTGTAAATCTGCACACAAACAAAGTTTCCAGAATATTAGGGAAGGTGGAAAATAATGACAGGTTTTTAAGAATTGCTTTGTATCAAGGTGATCAAAGCAGTAAAAAAGTGCGAAAAATTCCTGCTGCTGCTGTAAATGTGAATGAAAGCAAAGATCCCATGACAGATCCTACTTTGTTATGCTATGCTTTTAAGAAACACAGAATCTATTTGTTCAGGTATATATATATATATATATATATATATATATATATATATATATATAGTGTAAAAGTAAAATCATATATTTATGATTGTTCATATGTTATAAAAATAAAAATAGCCGAAGAGAACCAGAGGAACCTGATGATGCAACCAAGGGTAGGGATGTCTTTAATGAAAAGCCTCCTCCTGATGAACTTATGGCTGCATCAGATATTGGAAAGTCTGTTACAACATCTCTTCCAGAAAATGTGGTAAGTAGCCTACTTTTTGCTTTTAAAATGATTTATTTGATTTTAATAAATAATAATTAATATCCTTGATGATATATATATTTACCAGATTATGCACACAACATTTCACATATTATTTTTTTGTTTTTTGTATGCCAAGATTCAATTTTTAATATTTTTTTATACCCTGGCAAGATTTATTAACTTTCCAACTCTATTACAACATAAGGAGTGTTGCCTTTCTAGACTGAATAGACCATCTAAACGAGACTAAATGAGCATTAAAAATGCTAAAAATGAAAAAAAAAATACGAGTTATAAACTAACCTTTGGAACATGGATGAAAACCATCCTTTCTTCTTTGAATCTACTTTCTTATTTGTCTCTGCTTCATCATCATATGTGCATCATTCCTCTAATTTTTGTTTATTCAACTACATTTATAAAGATCTTGTCATATTTTTTTATGTTTTTTTTTTTTTACTTTTCAGCTCTAGTGGAAGCTCTGTCTGCATTAGTTCTTGTTATTCTGTTTTTTGGTTCAAAAATTTGGAACTGCAAGAGCGAGCTTTTTGTTCTCACCTATTACAGGTGCATGGACATTGACTACTCTTTTTATTGGAATTTACAACATCATATATCATTACCTTTCTATTTTCAAGGCAATATCTCCACATTATATCTATCAATTCTTCTCAAGGAATGGCCATGAGGGATGGTTGTTGCTTAATGGTATGGTCCTTTGCATAACAGGTAAGAGCTTTCTTCCTTTTTTTTTTTTTTTTCTTTTTTTAATTTTTTTCTGTTAAATTTCTGGATGGATAAATGATATCTGTCTCTTGAAAGTAATGAATGAACATATAGACTGGTTATTTATTGAGTAAATGACCATTTTACCCTTCTACCTAGAAGTGATGCTGAATAGAGGTTAAGTGTTTTTGAATTGAAGTTTTAAATGATAAAAATTACTATTTTTTTGTTGACAAAACTACAAAATTGGTTTTGGTCCCTGAAAGATTTGAAATGACTGTTTTGCCCTTTTAATTTATTTTTTTATGTTTTTTCATATTTGTTTTAATATTTTATTAATTAAAAGTAAAAGGGAAAAATAGTCATTTCAACTTACTTAGGACCAAAACCATAGGAATTTCTTGATTTTAGAACAAATCAATAAGAGTATGTTACTATTTTTGCATTCAACTCTCTAAATAAATGATTATTTATTTTTTAGATAGTGTTTTACCTCCTCAAGTTTTGATCATTAATTTGATTGCTAAGTGTGCTCATCAGGGCACAGAAGTTAGCTTATAGTTCTCTTTCTGCTTTTCTACTCTTTTAATCCCAATCTGTCCTAACTATTTCTTTACGCCTGTTCATACTACTTCTTAAGGTATGGGCAATTGCAGATTCTAGACGACAAGGTTTTCTTGGCTTCAAAGAGTTTATTACTACAATGCAGGTAGTTTTTTAGCTTTATCTTCTTTCTCTTCTATCCACCATTTCTGTATACATGACCCTTTTCGGTGTGTGTGGTGATTGTAGTTGATTTCTATGGCACAAGTAGGACACACATTAAGTAGCGACCTCTTAAATTCTGATAGTAAGCTGTGTAACCACATCATCTTTTCTTTACACTTTTAACATGTAAATATGTAATATTTTAACCTTTGATTACCTTTCTTGTGTTCATGTTATCTTACAATGCAGTTGATTATGAAAATTTGAAACCACCTGTTATGGATAGTCTGGATGTCTTACTAGCTGTATGTATACCTTTCTCTCACCTCAGCTATATGCATTCCACTATGAGCCTAAAAACTAAATATATTTCTTGAAAGTTAACATGTTTGTTAATGTATGCAAAAGAAAAAGCGTCCAAAAAGTGATCCTTAAACTAACGGTAGTCCTGCAGTTGAAATAGAAAACTCAGATCCTGATGTTATGGGGCCTCAAAAGGTTTATAACATTTATTGTGTTCATTATTTAAAGACATCATTTAAGCTTCATTTATATAAAGAATTAAAGATACATTTGATTATAATCAAGATTAAGGGAGACTTGTAATCATGTTTGGCATTCCTTTCCAGTAAGAAACAGAGTTGTATGATTATTTGTTAGTTTTATAGGAATGTATAACACATGTTAGCAATGTATTATTTTTGTTTAACATTTGAATAATTCTTTGTATGACATTATAATTTGTGCAATTTATTTTATATTATGCAATGGATTGTATTTTTTGTATATGGTATTTTATTTCTATTATAAGAAATTAAATGAAAATTTAATTTAAAAATTAATAAATATATAAATTTATTTTTTTTAAACATTTAAATTTACGATACGCAAAAATGTATGTCATCTTCATTTATGACATGGCCTTTCTTGAATGGGGCTTTCTTGATACGCATTGCGTGTCATTAACACGCGCGCCGTAAGGTTACGACACGCGAATGCATGTCGTCTTCCTTTATGACAGGGCCTTCCTTGATACGCATTACGTGTCGTAACTGCGTGTCGTAACTGCGCATCGTAAATGCGCGTCGTAAATGCGCGTCGTCTCTCTTTATGACAGGGCCTTCCTTGACACGCATTTGCGCGTCGTCTGAGCGTTTTACGACGCGCAATGAGCGTCGTAAAAGGCCTTTTTTCTAGTAGTGCTAGTCATCTAACTACTAAAACTAATGTCATCTCTTAAACCAATGCTCCTAGCATGTTGATTATGTTTAACCCTACTTAGAGGAATTGTGAGAGAATCTACAGGATTGTCTTCTGATGAAACTCTCTTTACTATGTAATGACCTTCTTCAACTCTATGTCTGATATAATGGTACTTTCTGTTGATATGTATTGATTTACCATGATCTTTTGGTTCTTTGTTCAAAACAACTGCTCGTTCATTACGCATAAATGTTCCATAGGATCCTAAATGTTATAACTACTCCAAGATCACCGATGAAATTCTTTAGCCAGACCACTTCCTTTGATGCTTCACTCATTGTTATATACTCTGATTCGCAAGTAGAATCAACCAATGTGTCTTGATTTGAACTTTTCCAAGTGACTACTCCTTCATTTAATAGAAACACCCAACTAGATTGAGAATGAAGGTTGTATCTATCTTTTTGAAAGCCGACGTCACTATACCCACTTACTCTCTATGTAGCACTGCCACCAAGGACTAGAATTAGATCATTTGTCCTTCACAGATACTTAAGAGTGTTTTTCACTACTGTCTAATGAGCTCTTCCAAGATTTTCCAGAAAACGATGGGCCATGCTTAAAGCAAAAGACACATCACTACAAGTACATGTCATAGCGTACATGATCAATCCTACAGGTGAATCATATGGGCTCGACTCATTTCCACTATCTCTTCATATGTACTAGAGATTTCAGTCTTACTCAACTTGGCATTACTCTAAATAGGTAGCTCTCTTTTCTTGAAATTTTCCATACAAAACATTTTAGTACCTTTTCCAAGTATATACTTTGACTAAGACCAATTAGTCTTTTCTTTCTATCCCTTACTATTCTTATCCAAAGAATATAGGTTGCCTCTCCTAGATCCTTCATAGCAAAAACTATCCAAGCCAAGACTTTACTTCTTTCAAAGTTGGAATGGCGTTTCCTATAAGGTGTATGTCATCAACATACAATACTAGAAAGGTTACTATACTCCCACTATCCTTGACATACACATTGGACTCATCATCACTCCTAAAGAAACCAAATTCTTTGACTTTCTCATGGAAACAAAGATTCTAGCTACGAGATGCTTGTTTCAATCCATAAGTGGATTTCTCAAGCTTACACACTTTATTAGGAAAATTTTCATCCACAAAACCCTCTGGCTGAATCATGTAAACATATTCAGCCAACTTCCCATTAAAGAAAGCGGTTTTGACATCCATCAACCATATTTCATAATCATGAAAGGAAGCTATGGAAAACATTATCCTAATAGACTTTATCTTGTCAACTGATGAGAAGGTCTCATCATAGTCAATCCTTGGGTTTTGAGTAAAGCCCTTCACAATCAGTCGTGCCTTGAAGGTTTGTACCTTTCCTTCCATGTCTAGCTTCTTCTTGAAGATCCATTTGCAACCAACTGTCTTTTGACCAGGTTCTTGATCAATCCAATTCCAAACTTGGTTATCATACATGGATTTGATCTCACTATCCGTTTCCTCTTTCCACTTGGCAGCTTTAGGCCCTGCCATTGCTTCCTTCTAGTTAGTTGGCTCATCCAAATTTACCAATGTACGATAACTAACAAATATGTCACCCTCTGTAATTATATGGAGACCATGGAGCTCAGGTGGCATGCTAACTCTACTAGATCAACGAAGAGGTAATGATTTGTCAATGGGATCAACAGGAATCTGATCCTCTGGTTGAGTGCTAGTATCTTCTAAGGTTCCCTCACTAGTTAACTCTTGAATATCTTCAAGGTTAATTATACTCCCACTGTCCTCTTTTCATATGAGCTCTCTCTCACGAAAGACTCCTCTTCGTGCTACAAAGACCATGTTCTCACTAGGTCTTTAGAACAAATATCCAAAAGAATTTTGTGGGTAGCCAATGAAAATGCATCTCTCACTACTAGGTTCTAGCTTGTCATGAGTCTATCGTCTAACAAAAGCTTCACAACCCTAGACATTGATATGTGCTAACGAGGGAAATTTCCATGTCCACATCTTTTGAGGTGTCTTGACAACCTTCTTGGTAGGGACAATATTGAGGATATGGTCGACACTCTCTAAGGCATACCCCCAGAAAGAAATGGGAATAGAAGCTCGACTCATCATAAAACAAACCATGTCTAACAAGGTTCGATTGTGCCTCTCGACTACACCATTAAGTTGTGGTGTCCTATGAGGTTCCAACTGTGAAACAATTTCATATTCCTTGAGATAGTCGTGGAACTCAATACTAAGATAATCCCTGCCTCTATCAGATCAGAGCATCTTTATCTTCCTAGTTAATTGATTCTTAACTTCATGTTTAAACTCTTTGAACTTTTCAAAGGTTTCTGATTTATGCTTGATTAAGTAGATATAACCATATATTCTATAATCATATGTACATGTCACATAAAATCTATTAGCATCCATTGTGGTGGATCTAAAGGGCCCACACATATTTGTGTGTATGAGATCCAACAAACAAGAACCAGTGAAAGGTAATTTTATCATCTTTCCCAAAAGATAAGATTCACATTCATCATATGGCCTTAAGTCAAATGATTCCAACACTCTATCCTTTTGGAGTTGGACAATGTGTTTCTAGTTAATGTGCCCAAGACCACAATTCTCTAAACATTCCTTGTCTAAACCATTAGAGGAATCAATATGAAATGCATTATTACCTAAGCTATCAACACAAATCAAAGTTTCATACACACCATTACAATGTGAAGCTTGAAAAATAAAAATTCCATTTTTACAAACCAAAATCAATCCATTCATGCCATTAGCTGAATATTGAAAACCTTGTCTAAAAAGTGCATGAAAAGAAATAATGTTTCGCGTCATTTTTGATGAATAGCAACAATTAACTAAATCTAATCTAACATCACCACTAAGCATAAGACTATAAGTTCTAATATGGTAATAGAAGAAGATCATCTATTGCCCATTATTAGATTCATCCTTACATGATCCACCTATTCACTTTCTCTTAGTCCCTACAAATCAAAACAAATGTGAAAACCACATCCTGTATCAAGGACCCAAGAACAAGTATATCGTGATTTATTAGTTTGAATAGTGTAAATACCTGTCAACGATGGCTTTTATAACATTCGAGTTTTGGTATGTTTTTATATTAAAACCTTAATGCTTAATTCATTACATGTTGGTCCCTATCTAGTATGCGGGGTGTACTCTATGAGTACGCTTAGCGTACTAGCTATTCGATTGATCGCGGGTTCACCCACGTATGATGGACGTACATGGGAATACACACGGTGTATGCAAGGATTAGAAAAACCCTCATTTTTAGGGTTTGTTCCCTATTTAAGCAACTTATGATGCCTTGGTGGTATCTTTTGGTCAACCTCCACTCCCCTGAACCCTAAGAACAAAACCCTAGTGCCTTTTGTGATTTTTGGAGCTTGGAAGTGAGTTTTGGTGGTTTGAAGGAAGAAGAACTCTTGGAGATTGCCTTAGGGTAGCTTGAGCTTGTAAATCCATATTCATCATCATCTTTGCAAGCTATTTGAGGTATAAAGTTCCCAACTTGATGATTAATTATGTTATATATAGCTTAGGGCCTTGTTTATGCATTTTTGGGTCCTTTAAGCTTTGTTTGGGAGTATGTGTTGGGTTTTAGTTCAAAAATAGTTTCATAAACTATAAAAATATGGCAACAAAAGACTTTTATTTTTTTGAAATAACATAAACATTTTATACCCACCAAAGATCTCCTTACAAGTTATAGAAAGATAAAATATCAACCACAGAAAGGATGAAGAAATAACAACCTTTTTGTTCTTTGGATCCTCTTGGGAT
The DNA here is from genome assembly GCF_052625555.1 of Lactuca saligna. Taxonomy (NCBI): domain Eukaryota; kingdom Viridiplantae; phylum Streptophyta; class Magnoliopsida; order Asterales; family Asteraceae; genus Lactuca; species Lactuca saligna. The sequence continues at coordinate 245,118,589 of NC_136421.1, forward strand.
GCTTGGAAGTTGATGAAGAATGTGGAACTTTTGAGATACCAACAATGACTCAACTTGAAGTAGATGCTAGTCCCAAACTCTTTATCTTAATCTTTATGTTCTTATCAAAATAAGAATACAAAGAGAGAAAAATATGCAAGTGTTCTTCAAGTTTTCTAACCAAAAATAGATAGAAAGGGAGAGGGCGGAGTGGATTCGGCAGTTAGAAGAAGAGCTCACTAGCTAAAATGCAAGCCTCACTTTATATGCATAAAGTGTAAGTATTAACCATTAGGACTTCACACTTTAAGACAATAATGTCTCCTAATGCCTACTTGTCTCCAATGCACCTTAATACATGCCATACTTTCCTTCAAAATAGTCAAAAGCCCATAACATGCTTCCTAGAAGCATGTTTTAGATTTAATACATAAAGGAAGTCAAACTTTTATAAAATAAAAAAAATTAAAAAAAACTCACAAGCCTTTTATATGTTATAAATTTTACTTTTTAGCTAAAAGATATAAGTCTTTCTAGTCCAAAATAATGTACATGACTTATAAATCATATCATACGATATATTATGTTACTTGCTAATGAACATTAATATTTCCATGAAATAAATAATTTCCAATTATATCAAGGTGTTGTTAGCGAGAGGATTTTTCCGGACCAGTAGACTGAGATTTACTGAGAGATTTAGCAGCTAGAGGTGAGTTCTCTCATTATGTTTAGAGGGTCGAAGGCACTAAAGTCGGCCCATGGTTTATTATGTTTAGGGTGCTAGTTGTCCGCGTGACTCTTTCATGTGTTATGTGTTTACATGTATACCAGGTGGGGCCTGACGATTATATTGTATGATATTTATCTTTGTGATTTATGCATGTATATATGTTTGTATGTATATTGGGAGGGGACCGATGTCAGGCAGGGCCTGATGACTGACAGATCTGTTCCGTCTGGGGCTCGATGTCGGGCGGGGCCCATTATATGTTTTATATGTATGGTATATGGTATATTGGGAACTCACTAGGCTTTGTGCTTACATTTTTCCGTTTATGTTTCAGGTATTTTTGCTCCCAAGGGAAAGAGCTCGAGATGACTGAATTGCACACACCACATCATTCCGTGTTTTCTGTGACTCTAATGTACTTGGATATTATTTGACACACTCTCATATTCACTATGGTTTTATGATATTGATCGGGTTGATGGTTTATTTAATATAAAAATTGGAATTTTGATCTTACTTTTTGGGACATTAAGAGTTGGTATCAGAGCCTTAGTTTGAGGGATTCGGGCACACTCTCGGTTGTGTCTAAACTCAAACTGAGGGTTTGGTAGAATTTTAAAAAAATGTTTTATAAAAGGGTTTTTTTAACACTCAGATCAAATGCACATTATTATTATTTTTGTGAAGGTAGAAGTTTTTGATTTTGGCCCTTATTTCACGACATGAGGAATTCTTGGTCACATCGTGAGGAGTAATTGGACATCCGTGTCATTTTGACGCTCACAACATGAGCAATCCAATGCTCACAATGTGAGAGCAATCTAAGGACCAAAAACCCTAATTTTTAGTGTTTAAAGGAAAGAGGGGTCTAAGGTTGTTCACCCTCTGCCTCCCTCACACTCTAAGCCCCGGAGTACCCTGATATTTATTAGCATTGAGGTCCTTAACCATTTTGGTGCCATTTCTAGCTTGAAGAAGGAGAGAATAAGAGGAAAGGAGTAATCTAGTCATGGAGTGGACAAGTAGCAACATTATCATCACCTCCTCTTGTTGTTGGACCTTTAAAAGTATCAAACATCCAAACTTTATTGCATTTCATGGGTAGATCTAGGATTTTGTCCACCTTTCTTTACGTTTAGCATGCTTGAGTGAAGTAAATTCATAAATTAAGCAACTTTATGGATTCTAAGAGTTCCTTGATCATCATATTATTCAGATCTAGAAGTTGGTGAGGTATGAGAGACAAGCATGAATGTTGGAATCATATTTCTTCACTTTTAACCTAGAATGGGTTGGATCGTGTATGGTGAAAGCATGGCCGTAAAGGAATCCTTAAGGAAAGTATGAATATATGTGGAAGGTAGTATGGGCCCATACTATTGGAAGCAATGAATTCGTACTCAAGTCAAGGAGAGCTACGATGAAACCAGGAAGCTTGTAGAGTGTGAGAATCCTAGATATATATTTATGTGTGTTCTGATGGTTTGTATGGCCTATTTTCAGTATGGTAAGGTAGATTGGTTAGTGGTTCTAGTACTGGTGAGGGTTTTGGCTCGGGTTTTGGAGTCGGGCAATTGGATGACCAGACACTGGATTTCATTTCGTCTAATATTAACCGCAACATACTCGAGCAAACTCATGTGATCTTTCGTATGATCAAGGAGGATATTTTGGATATTTTAGATGAGCGCTTGAGTGCTCGTCGGTCTGAGATGGTGGCATTGATGGGAGCTCACATGTTGACATTTAGGGAGTTCCAATAATGTGGAGCTCCGGATTACTTCAGGCAGAAGGACCCGATAGCAAGCAGAAATTAGTTAGAGGATGTCATTAACCACTTTAACACTAGCAATTGTCCTGATGGGGCATAGGTTAGACTTGCTTCCTGTCTTCTGAAAGACAGAGTACAATATTGGTGGGAGGAGGTTGGGCGCTTTGTGGGTGATGCGGCAATTGATTGGATGACATGGGATGATTTTGTGTCAAGGTTTAGTGTTGAGTTTGAATTGGTGATCAACGTACAATAGTTGGCAAGGGACTTTTAGGACCTTTACAAGACTAATGGGCAAGGTTGTAGAACTCGTTACTCGGTACCTGTTCGGTCGACTACTGAGTAGCGAGTACTCGGGGAGTACTCAGATTTGGTAATTCATGTAGAAATATATTTAGGGAAATTATATATGTGAAAATAATAAGTTAAAATCCTAAATTGATTGACATATATAACAAAATTAGATACATGTGAATACACAAACACTAAAAAATCACATAATGGTCTCATTTGTGAATAATTACTGTAAATTTAAGATATACATTTAGTAATAATCAATGTGTGTGTTAGATAATAAATTATTAAGTATATTATACATATTAATCACTGAGTTGACCGAGTTTTACAACACTGCTTAGTTCAGTAAGGGGCCGATCGGGGAGTACTTAGAATTTTGTAACTCGCCTTGGTAAGGGGTCGAGTAGCGAGTACTCAGAGGAATAATCGGACAACTTGGCGAGTTTTATAACACTGCTACTGAGACGGTGACTGGGATCATTGTTATGTTATGCAAGAGGTCTTTGTTGGTTCCGAAGTATGTGGCGGATAAGGAGATGAAGAAGGCGAGATACCATGAGATGTTGAGGAGCGATATTCGGTAGCTTGTGAGCCGATCTAGTTTCAATACACTAGAGGATATGATTACGAGAGCCATAGAGAGGGAGATTAATCTAGAGATGGAGAGGAATAGGAAACTGGATCAGGCTGAGGTTTCAGGGGGTTCGGGCAAAAGGCCCAACGTATATGATTTGAGATCAAGAGGCCAACAGGGTCGGATCTGTGTGGTAAGTATGGCAAGACGCATAATGGGGCATGTAGGTTGGGTGGTTCTGGTTGCTTCAAGTGCAGCCAAACGGGTCATATTAGCAGGGATTGCACTACTACTACCACCACCCCTTACTATTTGATCTGATTTGTTTCCATTGCAATCAGAGGGACCACAAGAAGGACCATTGTCTGAGTTTGGCAGTAGTAGGACCAATGGTAGCACCGACTCCTGGGCAAGGCAGATGCACCTATGGTGAGGAGCAAGCCTCCTGGGCAAGGCAGATGCACCTATGGTGAGGAGCAGGCCTTTTCCATTGACGGTTGAGGATGCTCATGCAGCACCCGTTTTCGTGACGGGTATGTATCTTATCCTCATCTCTTTATTTATGTTGATTGTCCATTAGATGTTGATATTGCGGATGATCGATGAGCAGTTTCTGATCAATTTGGTTCCTAATCCTTTGTGCGGGAACAAGGTTATTGTAGGGATGGATTGTTTAAGCCCTAATGGGGAAGTGATTGATTGCGAGCATCAGATGGTATGAATTCATACCTCGAGTGGGGGAGAGTTAGTATCTCAGGGAGAGAGTACTAAGCATGGGCCAATTCTATGTTCAACAACTAGGGCCAGACGTTATCTTCATTAGGGTTGTTCTGGATATGTCGTCTATGTTATGGATACCTGGGATAAGGGTAAGGCGATTGTGGATGATATGTCGACTGTACGAGAGTACCCAGATGTGTTTCCGGAGGAATTGTTGGGAGTGCCTCCGGAGAGGCAGGTGGAGTTTAGGATTGAACTAGTTGCTGGTGCGGCTCCGATAGCCAAAGCACCGTAACGTTTAGTTCCTCCAGAGATACATGAGTTGTCTACACAGTTGTAGGAGATATTAGACAAGAGGTTCACTCGACCAAGCAGTCCACCGTGGGGAGCACTGATCCTGTTTGTGTAGAGGAAGGATGGGTCTCATCGGATGTTTATTGAATACCAGGAGATGAATAAGCTAACATTAACTTCTGAGGTTTGACCGTTTGTTCGACCAACTTCAGAGTGCATCTTGGTTTTACAAGATTGATCTTCGTTTGGGTTACCATCATATGAGGGTCAGAGAGGAGGATGTACAAAGGATGGCTTTTTGGACTTGTTATGATCATTACGAGTTCATGGTGATGCCCTTTAGTCTACCAATACTCCGGCCACGTTCATGGACCTCATAAACCACGTATGCAGGCTAATGTTTGATCGGTCCATGATTGTATTCATTGATGACATCCTGGTCTACTCCAAGACCCAAGAGCTGCATGAGAGGTATTTAAGGGAGGTATTGGAGACTCTGAGGAGGGAGAGGTTGCATGTGAAGCTCTCTAAGTGTGAGTTCTGGTTACACGAGATGCGGTTTCTGGGGCACCTTGTCAACCAGAACGGTATTTTGGTTGATTCGGCCAAGGTCGAGTCCATGATGATGTGGGAGGTTCTAAGGTCTCCATTTGAGATTTAGAGTTTGCTTGCACTGGCAGGTTACGATCAGAGATTCATTCAGGATTTATCCAAGATAAAGGTTCCTTTGACTCGGTTGGCGAATAAGACAGCTACTTTTTGCTGGGAGCCTGAGCAACGTCAGCTTTTGAGACCCTGAGACAGAGATTGTGTGAGGCGGCGATTTTGACCCTGCCATAGGGTATCGAGGATTTCATGGTTTATTGTGATGCATCGATCACGTGTCTGGGTGCAGTTCTGAGGTAGAGGGGTGGCGTAATTGCTTATGCTTCGAGGCAGCTGAAGCCTCATGGGACGAATTATTCAATGGATGATCTAGAGCTGGGAGGTGTAGTTTTTACCCTCAAGATTTGGCGACATTACCTTTACGGGGTCCACTATTGTGACATCCCCAAAATCACGGCCAGAAAAGACCGGTTTTGTTTATACTTTATTTCAAAATCAGAGTTATCTTTTAATAAAAGGGTTGCGGAATTTGTCCCAAAACAATAATATGATAAAGATTTATCAAAAGCATTTCCATAGAAATGTATTTCATTAAAAGACTCGGGATGTCATGTTCGTACAGATCAAAAGTATAAACAGTACAATATAAGCCTTACTACATTATTTCATATCTACAGGCCTATATTCGTAATCCCTCGTCCAAAACATCACACCTATGCTCATGCGCCACTACCTGTAATGCATAAAACTGAGTGGGTCAGGCTTGGGAGCCTGGTGAGCACATAGGGTTTTCAACCCACAATAAGTTTATTAATTTCATCAATCAACAATAACCCGATTACCCGTTCCCGTTATCCTCACTTTACGTCCCTAAACACCTATCATAAGGGACCTAGCCTAAGGATCATCATCGGGACGAACACTACTGCTAAGGGGATTCCTCAGCAATAAATGTCCTAATAGGCAACCATGTGGGGGATGGAGTACACCGGTGAACACATCGTTCACAACACCTACAGGTTGCGAGCCTGCTAGTGTTCCACTGGACTGTCTAGAAGAGTCCGTGGTCGTCATCTATACTCCGCTAGATGACTGGATCAACAACAACAACATCGAGGCCTCTCATCATTTTATCACACATCACCTATTACATCTACCCATGTTTTACCCCAACATTTTCGTAGATATAAAATACATATACAGTTTAAATCATTGAAAACATGTATAACAACGTTCATCTAGCATAGATAGCAAGTATTCAGATAATATGCACACATAGCACGTAATTTATATAAAATACTTCATATCTATGTGTAAGTTGAAGGTAACTATGCACTCACCGGAAAAGGTGGTGATTCCGAACTCAGACAGCGCTTCGCTTCTTAAAAAGAATTTTTCTTCGACGAAACCTAGTATTATTACCACTAGAGTTTAGTTTATTATTCGTCGAGACTAATTAATAGTCTAGCTATTATTATTATTATATAAGCGTCAAAAAAATACTTATATAACCCATAATAATAGCCCAAGTATTTATTATAAGTTCCTAATAACGTTACTATAATTAAATAAAAGTTATATTAAAAATAGCGTAGGCGTAGCTCACTTACAGCGGGTTTTATAGAAAACCGGGCTTTGCTTGGAGCAGCGTTCCCGAGCCGAAAAGCTCTTCTTCTCAGAGCCTTCGAGCACTCCGGGGCTTCCGCCTCGTGCTAGGGAGGTTCCCTAGGCTTTTCGGGGGATTTCGGGGCTAGAGAGAGGTTCTAGAGAGAGAGAGAGAGTAAAGAGAAGAAAGAATGGGAAAGGTGTGAAGAAAATGAGGGTGGGAGAGGTGGTATTTATAGGGTGAAATGTGGCTGAACTTGGTGCCACATGTCACCATCTGGTGGCAAGCCTTGGGGAGAAAGCAATGGCCAAGATTGTGCCACATCACCCATTTTCGCACAGCACACTTCCGACTTCTAAAATCCGTAACTTTCACATACGACCTCCGTTTTTGACGTTCTTTATATCCACGCGTAGGTAATAATAAGATCTACAACTTTCATTTTGACACCGTCAGCTAATTCTCGACCGATCTTAAATTTAACAGTACAAGGAGATTATACTGTTAAACGTCTGCGTAAAATTAATAACTTCTACATACGGACTCTGTTTTTGTCTGTCTTTTTACCGTTGATTTCCTATTAATGAGATCTTCAACTCTCATTTATGTTGCGTAAGCCAAAAACCGCTCGAACTAAAATTCGAGTTTCAGGCCGTGCACTGCTAAGCCGAATCTTAGAAAAATCATAACTTCTTCATACGAAGTCAGATTTGGGCGTTCTTTTTATCGATGTTCTTAGTTTAACATATTCTACGACTTTTGTTTAGATTGCTAAGGCTAAAAAGTCTTCTATCGTAAATTCACTATTTACGTTTCCCGGTGTCGTGCCGATTTTGTCGTAAAACTTCGGCGGGCCATAACTTCTTCTTTATAGCTCGGATTTCAGCATTCTTTATATGCACGGAAACCTTGAGACATATTCTACAACTTTATGTAGAGATATCGGGATTATCTCACACTTTAATTTTGACGCTCATTTTTATTCTTTATTAATTATACATTTATAATTAAATAATAAACACATAAACACACATAATTCACATAATACTCAAATATTTCATATTTATTACTTCGAAAAGAGTTACAATAGTTGACCTAGACTATTACATTGACAAAAATGCTTAGCCCTGAAAACCCGGGCGTTACAATTCTCACCCCCTTAGGATGATTCCGTCCCGGAATCATGCATCAGCAAACAGATGTGGATAGCGACTCATCATGTCATCCTCTGTTTCCCAAGTGAGATTCGGCCCATTCGAATGTTTCCATCGGACTAGCACCAAGTCGACCATCTTGCATCGTAACTTCTTAGTCTTACGGTCAATAATTGCCTCAGGCTCTTCGATCAGCCTTTTATTCTCATCCATCCTTAATTCCGAGATTGGAATTATGTCGGGAACATCTCCCATGAATTTCCTCAAATAACACACATGGAAGGTGTTATGAATACCATTGAGTTCTTCGGGAAATTCCAGCTTGTAAGCTTGGTTCCCAATCCTCTGAAGAACTTTGAATGGTCCAATAAACCTTGGACTCAACTTTCCTCGTTTCCCAAATCGTATAAGTCCCTTCCACGGTGAGACTTTAAGTAAAACGGAATCCCCAACTTCGAAGGTTATCGGTCGTCTTTTCTTGTCAGCATAGCTCTTCTGACGATCCTGAGCTGCTAACATTCTTTCCCTAATCACCTTCAATTTCTCAGCAGTCTCATGGACTATCTCGGGGCCCATAAACTGCTTCTCTCCGACTTCAAGCCAACAAGACGGCGTACGACACTTCTGTCCATACAAGGCCTGATAAGGTGCCATCTTGATGCTCGAGTGAAAACTATTATTGTAGGAAAATTCTACTAGGGGTAAGTGGTCGTCCCAATTCCCTTGGAATTCGAGGGTACATGCTCTCAGCATATCTTCCAACGTCTGAATCGTTCTTTCGCTCTGACCATCAGTTTGCGGATGGTAAGCAGTACTCAAACACAACTTTGTACCCAACTCCTCTTGTAGACTCCTCCAAAACCTCGACGTGAAACGACTATCACGATCCGACACAATCGTAAGAGGGATACCGTGAAGTCTTACAATTTCCTTCACGTAAGCATTTGCGAGCTTATCCATAGACCACTTCTCGTTGGCGGCTATGAAGTGTGCACTCTTGGTGAAACGATCCACGACTACCCAAATCATGTCGTGACCATTCTTCGTTCTGGGCAGTTTAGTCACAAAATCCATGGTGATGTCTTCCCATTTACCCATGGGTACAGGTAAGGGTTCTAAACTCCCATACGGTTTCTGATGTTGTGCCTTAACCCTTGCACATGTTACGCACTCAGCCACATACTTCGCAACATCGAGCTTCATCGTCGGCCACCAGTAGTAGGGTTTTAGGTCCCTATACATTTTAGTGCTACCGGGATGAATCGAGTACATGGTCTTGTGTGCTTCTTCCATTAGAAGATCTCTTATTCCTCCCGTCTTAGGTACCCAAATTCGATCTTGGAATACCTTCAGTCCTCGACTGTTCGTACCGAACACTAACGTTTTTCCCAAACGTTCTTTCTTTCGGTCATTCTTTTCTAAGGCTTCTTCTTGAGCTTTCCTGATACTTTCCACAATCGTCGAGATGACTTCAATTCTTAATGCTCTTGGCCTTTCCTTTCAAGATTGACTTTCCGACTGAGAGCATCAGCAACAATATTTGCTTTACCTGGGTGGTAAAGTATCTCACAGTCGTAGTCCTTGAGAAGTTCTAGCCAGCGTCGTTGCCTCATGTTCAACTCCTTCTGATTAAAGAGATACTGGAGACTCTTGTGATCAGTGAAGAGCTTGCACTTCGTGCCGTAGAGGTAATGCCTCCATATCTTTAAGGCGAATACTACCGCTGCCAACTCCAGATCATGAGTGGGGTAGTTCTTTTCGTGCTCTTTCAATTGTCGAGATGCGTATGCTATCACCTTTTCTCTTTGGGTCAGAACACAACCTAACCCGACTCCAGATGCATCACTATAACTGCGAAATCTTCGACTCCATCGGGTAGAGAAAGTATCGGTGCTTCACATAACTTCTTCTTTAGCTTCTCGAACGCCTCATCGTGTTTCTCACTCCATGTATACGTAGCTCCTTTATGGGTCAAAGCTGTTAATGGAGCAGCTATCAAAGAAAAACCTTGGATAAACCGTCGATAATATCCGGCTAATCCTAGAAAGCTTCAAATCTCCGTGGGACTCTTCGGACGTTCCCACTTCATTACAGCCTCGATCTTGGCAGGGTCAACCATTATTCCTTCTTGGTTAACAACATGACCCAAGAATTGGACTTCCCGTATCCAAAAGTCGCATTTGGAGAACTTTGCAAAAAGCTTCTCCTTCTTTAACACCTCCAACACTTCTCGTAAATGCTTGCCGTGCTCCTCCTGGCTTTTCGAGTAGATGAGAATGTCGTCGATGAACACTATCACGGATTTATCGAGGAATGGTTTACAAACCCTGTTCATCAAATCCATGAATGCTGCGGGAGCATTGGTTAGTCCGAATGACATAACCAAGAACTCGTAGTGTCCATATCTTGTTCTGAATGCAGTCTTCTCAATATCCTGCTCTCTCACTTTCAGCTGATGATATCCTGACCTAAGATCGATCTTTGAGAAGTAGCTCGAACCTTGCAGCTGATCGAATAGGTCATCAATCCTCGGCAATGGATACTTGTTCTTCACCATTGCTTTATTCAGCTCTCGGTAGTCTATGCACATCCTCATGCTTCCGTCCTTCTTCTTCACGAATAACACCGGAGCTCCCCAGGGTGATGAACTAGGTCGAATGAAACCGCTGTCCAACAACTCCTGGAGTTGCGTCATGAGCTCCTTCATCTCTGTCGGTGCTAATCGGTAAGATGGCTTTGCTATCGGTGTTGTTCCTGGCAATAAGTCTATACGAAACTCTACTTGCCTATCAGGTGGTAATCCGGGAAGATCTTCGGGAAAGACTTCCGGATAATCGCACACAACCGGTATATTCTGCACCTCTTTCTTTTCCTTCTTAGCATCGATTACGAATGCCAAGTATGATGCACATCCTTTGGACAAACATTTCCTGGCTTTCATCAGGGAGATGATTCCAGAATTCACTCTGCGTTTGTCCCCGTACACCATAAATGATTCCTTTCCGGGTGGGTTTATCCTAACTATCTTCTTTCGGCATAATATCTCGGCATCGTTGGCGCTAAGCCAATCCATACCCAAAACGATGTCGAAACCGTTTAACTCTATGGGTAATAGTTCCTCATGGAATTCGTTTCCGTTTAGGTCAATGACGATGTTCCTAATACGATTACTAACAGGTACGAATTTGCCACTGGCAACTTCTACAATCAGGGCATTATCTAATTTTTCTACAGGTAATGCTAATTTCGCACTAAATTTATGCGACACAAAGGAGTAATTGGCTCCGGAATCAAATAGTATATTTGCAGGTAAACCATTTACAAGAAAGGTACCTGAAGCGACGTCTGCTGCCTCCTTTGCAGCCTCGAGCGTCATCTGGAAGGCTCTCGCCTTCGGCTTTGGTGGTATGTTGGGTCTTCCTGCCTCCTTCTTCTTTGGACAGTCCTTCAAAATGTGCCCTTCTTCATTACACCCATAACATGCCTTCTGGTTAAGGGTGCATTCATTGGCATAGTGCCCAGGCTTTCCGCATTTGTAACAAGTGACCCCTCCATCACACTTCCCAGAGTGCTTCTTCTTGCACTTGTCACACCACTTTGCTTCTGATCCTCCTCCTCTCGAACTAGACTTCGAGAATCTACCTTTCTTACTGGACCTCGAGGATCCGTCAAATTTCCGTTTCTCTCCCACTTCCGCTCTCTCCAGACCCTTTTCTCGTATCTGGGTCTCCACATTCTTAGCAGCCCAGATGGCAGCTTTTAGAGTGGTAGTTTGCTTGACCATTGGACCGAAGTCCGCTGGTAATCCGAGGGCAAATTTGTTAACCTTGGAGAGTTCAGTTGGGACGAGGTGAGGAACAAGCTTCATTTTCTCAGTAAAGCTTGCAGCGTATTCAGTAACGCTCATTCTTCCCTTCTTTAGATTCTGGAATTCGTTGCTGATCTCCAGAAGATCCTGCTCAGAGCAGTATTGCATCTTCAACTGTACCAGAAAATCCTCCCACGACATTTTGCTTGCTTCACCTTTGGGCATTGAATCAGCTAATAGCTTCCACCAGCTTAGTACTCCAGATTTCAATAGAGGAACTGCAAGAGCAGTCTTCTGCCTATTGCTACACTCGCAACTCTCAAACATTGTCTCCATCTCAGAGATCCAGTTCATGACTTCCACCGGCGTCGGGCTTCCGGATAGACTCGGTGGCTTGGATGCCATGAAATCCTTGTATTTGCATCCACGTCCATCATTTCCTCCATCCTGGTGGTTTTGCCTAACTATCGGTGGGTTGGCTTGACCAATAGTCCCACTGTAGTTTCCTTCTTCAGTCTGCCCTTCGTTCAACTCGGGCTGTTCGAGCTGAATAGTCGCTTCCTCTCGATTTTGCTGGAGCAAACGCCTGGTTTCCTCCATTTGACGATCCAACATTGCCTGGATCATCGCTTGCACTCCGGCCATCGTTATTGGTCCGGCAGCGGCTTCCACAACTGGTATTTGCTCGATCACGGGGGGTTGGTGTCCGTTCCCATTTGCGTTTACGTTTCCGCTACGGGTCCTTACCATCTTGATCTATATACCGAATAAGGTGAATTTAGATCTTTATTTAGGAGAGACGTTTTAAATCGTCCTTATCACTCCGAAACGTTTACATGCTAGTTCTAATATCGTAGTCGTACGTTTAGAATCCTAAACACATAAGGTTTCCAGATCCGGTCGGCAACAGACCATAGATCCGAACAAAATAACAGCATATCATGCATAAAGCATTTAGCACATATAAGCATTTTAGGCACAATTCCTAACATAAGCTAGTGCTCACACCTCACAATCATCGCTTAGCATTCTAAGTTTAAGTCTAGAAATCCTACAAATTCCTAGTTCGCTTAAACTAATGCTCTGATACCAACTGTGACATCCCCAAAATCACGGCCAGAAAAGACCGGTTTTGTTTATACTTTATTTCAAAATCAGAGTTATCTTTTAATAAAAGGGTTGCGGAATTTGTCCCAAAACAATAATATGATAAAGATTTATCAAAAGCATTTCCATAGAAATGTATTTCATTAAAAGACTCGGGATGTCATGTTCGTACAGATCAAAAGTATAAACAGTACAATATAAGCCTTACTACATTATTTCATATCTACAGGCCTATATTCGTAATCCCTCGTCCAAAACATCACACCTATGCTCATGCGCCACTACCTGTAATGCATAAAACTGAGTGGGTCAGGCTTGGGAGCCTGGTGAGCACATAGGGTTTTCAACCCACAATAAGTTTATTAATTTCATCAATCAACAATAACCCGATTACCCGTTCCCGTTATCCTCACTTTACGTCCCTAAACACCTATCATAAGGGACCTAGCCTAAGGATCATCATCGGGACGAACACTACTGCTAAGGGGATTCCTCAGCAATAAATGTCCTAATAGGCAACCATGTGGGGGATGGAGTACACCGGTGAACACATCGTTCACAACACCTACAGGTTGCGAGCCTGCTAGTGTTCCACTGGACTGTCTAGAAGAGTCCGTGGTCGTCATCTATACTCCGCTAGATGACTGGATCAACAACAACAACATCGAGGCCTCTCATCATTTTATCACACATCACCTATTACATCTACCCATGTTTTACCCCAACATTTTCGTAGATATAAAATACATATACAGTTTAAATCATTGAAAACATGTATAACAACGTTCATCTAGCATAGATAGCAAGTATTCAGATAATATGCACACATAGCACGTAATTTATATAAAATACTTCATATCTATGTGTAAGTTGAAGGTAACTATGCACTCACCGGAAAAGGTGGTGATTCCGAACTCAGACAGCGCTTCGCTTCTTAAAAAGAATTTTTCTTCGACGAAACCTAGTATTATTACCACTAGAGTTTAGTTTATTATTCGTCGAGACTAATTAATAGTCTAGCTATTATTATTATTATATAAGCGTCAAAAAAATACTTATATAACCCATAATAATAGCCCAAGTATTTATTATAAGTTCCTAATAACGTTACTATAATTAAATAAAAGTTATATTAAAAATAGCGTAGGCGTAGCTCACTTACAGCGGGTTTTATAGAAAACCGGGCTTTGCTTGGAGCAGCGTTCCCGAGCCGAAAAGCTCTTCTTCTCAGAGCCTTCGAGCACTCCGGGGCTTCCGCCTCGTGCTAGGGAGGTTCCCTAGGCTTTTCGGGGGATTTCGGGGCTAGAGAGAGGTTCTAGAGAGAGAGAGAGAGTAAAGAGAAGAAAGAATGGGAAAGGTGTGAAGAAAATGAGGGTGGGAGAGGTGGTATTTATAGGGTGAAATGTGGCTGAACTTGGTGCCACATGTCACCATCTGGTGGCAAGCCTTGGGGAGAAAGCAATGGCCAAGATTGTGCCACATCACCCATTTTCGCACAGCACACTTCCGACTTCTAAAATCCGTAACTTTCACATACGACCTCCGTTTTTGACGTTCTTTATATCCACGCGTAGGTAATAATAAGATCTACAACTTTCATTTTGACACCGTCAGCTAATTCTCGACCGATCTTAAATTTAACAGTACAAGGAGATTATACTGTTAAACGTCTGCGTAAAATTAATAACTTCTACATACGGACTCTGTTTTTGTCTGTCTTTTTACCGTTGATTTCCTATTAATGAGATCTTCAACTCTCATTTATGTTGCGTAAGCCAAAAACCGCTCGAACTAAAATTCGAGTTTCAGGCCGTGCACTGCTAAGCCGAATCTTAGAAAAATCATAACTTCTTCATACGAAGTCAGATTTGGGCGTTCTTTTTATCGATGTTCTTAGTTTAACATATTCTACGACTTTTGTTTAGATTGCTAAGGCTAAAAAGTCTTCTATCGTAAATTCACTATTTACGTTTCCCGGTGTCGTGCCGATTTTGTCGTAAAACTTCGGCGGGCCATAACTTCTTCTTTATAGCTCGGATTTCGGCATTCTTTATATGCACGGAAACCTTGAGACATATTCTACAACTTTATGTAGAGATATCGGGATTATCTCACACTTTAATTTTGACGCTCATTTTTATTCTTTATTAATTATACATTTATAATTAAATAATAAACACATAAACACACATAATTCACATAATACTCAAATATTTCATATTTATTACTTCGAAAAGAGTTACAATAGTTGACCTAGACTATTACATTGACAAAAATGCTTAGCCCTGAAAACCCGGGCGTTACAACTATACTATTTACACAGATCACAAGAGCCTGAGGTATTTGATGGATCAACCGAATCTGGACCTGAGGCAGTGCCGGTGGATGGATGCGGTAAAGGATTATGATTGTGAGATCCTTTACCATCAAGTGAAGGACAATGTGATGGCTAATGCTCTCAGCCACAAGTTGGTTGCAACTCCGATCAGTGATATTTGTATGAGGATTATAGTTGTTACTCCTCTTTTGGAGCGGATTTGAGAGGCTCGGATTGAGGCTATGAACGAAGAGCACTGGTAGAGTGAGCACATAGTGGTGGCATCCTTTAATTATGATAGTTGGGGGTTACTGACTCTCCATCGGAAGGTGTGGTTTCCTTATTGGGGTGGTGCACATCAGGTTCTAATGGAGGAGGCGCACAAATCAAGATTCTCCATTCACCCCGAGGCGACGAAGGTGTATAGGGATTCCCTTTGGAAATAGGAAGAGATCACTATGGATTTCATTACAAAGTTGCCTCGGAGAGCGCGCGAAGTGGATTTGATTTGGGTCATCGATGATCAATGGACCAAGAGCGTGTATTTTATTATGATTCAAGAGAGTATCTCTATGGAGAAGTTGGCCGACATATACATCATGAAGGCTGTGGCACGGCATGGTGTCTAAGTTTTGTGTGGTTTCTGACACGGATGTCCGATTTACTTGAAGATTTTGGAAGAGTTTCCATAAGGAGTTGGGTACTCATCTTCATTTTAGCACGACTTTCCACCCATACACTAACAAACAAAGTGAGCAGAATCTCCAGACCATGGAAGATATGCTTTGAGCATGTGTTTTGGATTTCGGTGGGAGTCGGGATAAGTATCTCCCTTTAGTGCATTTTTCATATAACAACATGTATCACACCAGCATCAATCGACCTCCATTTAATATGATTTATGGAAGGAAATGCATGACCCCGATATGTTAGGGAAAGGTCAATCAACGATTCATTAGGAGTAACGAAGTGGTACTAAAGACTACAAAGTTGATTCAGCAGGCTCATGGTAGATTCCAAACAGCTCAGAGTTGGTAGAAGAGCTATGTCGACAAGCATCGATGAGATCTAGAGTTCCAAGTTGGGGATATGGTTCTCCTGAAGGTTTCACCTTGGAAAGGTGTCATCCGCTTCAGGAAGTGTGACAAGTTGGGCCCTAGGTATATGATGGGTTTTGGTCATAAGACATCCTATGTGCTCATACAAACCCTAAAGCTTGGATCTAGGTTTCTCTATTGTACATGCTATTAATCCAAGACTATAAACCCTAATTCTAGCATGCAAGTAATCATATTAACATAAGAATGAGTTTATAATGTTACCTTGATTGTTATGTAGCAATAACTATCCCAAATCTCCTTGATTTGGCTTTGGAATGCTTAAAGTCATAAGTGTCACTCCTCTAATGGCTTACAAACACCATAAGCAAGAGGATGAAGAGGAGAGAGGTTGAAGGCTGCCAAAAACGTGTGAAACCCTAACACAAAGCTTAGCCATGTTTTTGAGCCTTAAGGGGTCTTTATATAGTTGGGCTATTAGGGTTATCTAACAAGGAAACCGTAATTTGGATGCTTAAGCCCTAAGCAACCCATTGACTCCTTTTAATCAAGCCCTTGGACGATTTCCTTATGGGCTTCCCCATAGAATTCGTCCAATCCTTGATACAAGGCAATCCATGACCCAAATTGCAATTATCTTATAATTACAATTCCAGTCCCTTAAGTTTAATTAATCTCTTTTAGTCACAAAACTAATTACCAATTAATTATGGGAAATCTCCAGAAAAGTCCCAAAATTTTAGTTCAATTTATGAAAAAGTCCCAAAATAAATTTTATTTACAGAAAAACACAGAATACCGGTTAAAACTTCGAAAAAACCCTTTTCGGCCGGTTTCGCAAATTTTGCCGGTATTTTGTCGTTTTTCGTTAGTTTGCTCAAAATTTTGGGACTTTTCCAAAAATTACATAATAACCAAAATATTGGGACTTTTTTGAAAATTACCATGAAATTAATGGATATTATTATTAACAAATCTTTTATAAATTACATAATAACCAAAATATTGGTGGCCTAAGTACTCCTCTATTGTTTACTGACCACTCAAACTCTCTATGTTCTTCCTATGCATTGTTGTGGGTATGATGGTGAGATGAAGTTAGTTAGCATTCCTCTAATGTTGGTGTTCTTCGTATGTTATTTAACCTAACTACCAACCAACATTCATACCTTACATGTTAACAATCATCGGCTAACACACATCTATAAAATGTGAAAAGTGAACCATGAATGATAATTTATATGGAAACAAGTGAAGGGTGATTATATATTTAAATTGTCATTCAAAGTTTACTTTTCACTCTCGATAAATATGTGTAATTTTATGGTTGTTACTGGGTAATGTTTGGAGGTTAGGTGGTAGTTAGGTTAAAGAACATAATGAAAGATCTATATGTTCGTGTAATGATATTTTCTAATAACACATGATCATATAGCATCATGCTTAATAGCAAGTAGAAACTTATTATTAATAAATATTATCAACTCTTGTATTGGTCACGCCTAATAGATTACTTCTCACTATGACACCCACAACGATACATATGAAGAACATAAGGACTTTGAAGTGGTCAACAAACAATTGAGAAGTACATAGTCGACCATTCTATTTCTAAAAATTAACAACAAATTTATTTCCTTTGTTTATAATAAAAAAATATTTTTTATGTTTATAAATGATTTGTTAAGAATAATATCCATTAATTCCATAGTAATTTTCAAAAAAGTCCCAATATTTTGGTTATCGGGTAATTTTTAGAAAAGTCCTAATATTTTGAGCAAACTAACGAAAAAGGACAGAATACCGGCTAAATCTACGAAACCGGCCAAAAAGGGTTTTTTCGAAGTTTTAGCCGGTATTCTGTGCTTTTTTGTAAACAAAAATTAGTTTGGGACTTTTTCATAAATTGGACTAAAATTTTAGGACTTTTCTGGAGATTAAACAATATGATTTCTCCTTTAATATATTATTCCCATAATATATTAATTAATCATATTTAGTTCTTTCTCTCCATAATTCATCCTATCAAGTTGCTTTGGTGAAGGCAACCCAAAAGGACCATGCACCATCGGGTCAAGTACATACCAAAATAGTTATGGACTTAGACACTAATCCAACAGTCTCCCACTTGGATAAGTCTAATAACTATTATGCGTATGACTTCAGATCCTGATCTGCAATCGTAGCTTTCCAAAGCCGCTGTCAACTCTGATCCTATTAGATACGCGTATCCTTAGATAAGGGATCATATATTCCTCCATTCTAGATATCGTCTGAGATATGATTTCTAATCATTCTCTTTGTACTATATCTCGATTTCCAATTTATGACGACTGACTAATTGAACAAATCAAATTAGCCCTAGCTCGGCCGAGCATTTATGTTTGTCATCACTAAACCATCGAGGGGCCCAAAGATATCGCTTTTATCCTACTTTGGATAAAAGGAACGGATAAACTTTGATACAATGCTTGCTTGCACTCACTCATCGAATCACACACAACAATATGTTTTATAACACCAAGTTACTAGTGCGTTTTCATATTATCAATGTGCAACCGATTAGTAAGATACAACTCACACATCTCAGTTTCAAGAACATAAGATGTTATCATCTCACCAATCACTCGTGATACAATTCATGGAGTGATCCAAGCGAGCGTAGGTTTAATCCAATGCTCAAATTCGTATTCATGAGCACTCATGAACGTTGCAGCAAACATTTGCTTATGTCTAATACTCTTTTAGACAATCCACACACCAATTCACGACAGTCTCTATTCATATCTACTTCCAACATATGAATGACTGTGGCCCGTTCGAATAATTTGATTATTCTTAATAAACTCAATTATTCTGGAAGTCAAAACATGCAAAGTGAAACACAAGAATAATACTAATCCCATATGGCCTCAACCCTTTGAGCATAAATAAAACACCTTTTATTTTTCACCATATCGATTACTCATTATTTGTCGTTTCGAGTACTCAACTTCTTACTTGAATTATTACACTTGTCCCATGCTCCTAGCATGCACACAATGTTTACCTATGGTTCTTACTTTGTGAAATAGATCACATTGAACACATTTCCAATCATTCTCATTTCACAACTCCAAATCCTTTTTCATAAGTGAAAGAATATCAAATTCTTGCTACTTATAGAATATGCTAGATTCTAACATCCTATGCAATGATTCTTTTGTATTGTCACTGCACCAAAGTCACAAAGACTATTGCCAATGATATTACAAAGTCCTCTATCGGAGATTGTTACAAGACAATTCCTTAGATACAATGTCTCTCACTCAAAGTACATTCCTTTGAACATCCTTTTGCATAAAGGTTTCTAATCTAGTCATAAATTCTCAATATTTACTTCCCAGTATGGACACGCTTCCATATGTTCCATATGACGACTCATTTCTTAATAGAATCTTATCTATTCATAATAATGTCAATATGGTCCAACCAATACCATGCTTCCAACTACTCACAAGCAACCAATCCTCGTCGAACTTTGGATTGTCCTTTGATAGTTGTTTAATTATTTTAGTCAAAACCAATTCTAGTCCCTTTTCCCTCTAAATGCGCTAGACATTTGGAAAAATTTAGAATGGTCAGACATTAAAGCATTTGCAATCGATCCTATACTCGAAGCGTATGGGACACGATGCACAATGTTTTATTTGCTATGTTCTCAAAATTCGAATTGTGAAAAGAAATTCCGTAATCATAATAGAAATTTTAAGAACACACTATGTACCTTTGACTACATTTATTAACATTTCTCAACCTAAGCCTTTAGATTTGAAATGAAGCATAATATTCTCTCCCTTAATTATAGCAAACCAACTATACAACCCTTACGACTTTGCAAGGTATAACTCTTGTTTTCTATAATTAATATTGCCAACCTGCAAAACTTTCCATAATAATCATACAATCATAACTTTTCTGCTCCCACTATCATGATGATTACTATAAAACATAACACTTATGCTCCCACTAGCTTAGACATGTATTCATAAACATCTTAACTTTTAGAAAGACAATACCTATTGAATTTCTTAAGTCCGTGTTTCTAATACTTAGTGCTTTGATAATCTTTTATCAAGGCTTCTTGAACTTATACACCTTTTCCTTAGATAGTTCATATGTGTGTCTTAACAATTAAGAAAAATTGCCAAACCTCACAATTCAAATTATGGAAAGGGATACCGTAACCATGATCAAATTCGAGAATGCAATTTTACAATCACTATCTTTTTAAAATCTTTCTTAGTGAAAGCATTTCCTCACAATCATTTTCATGAAGGAGGAAATCTTATGACACTTAGATTTAAATGGTGTATTTGTTCCTATCCATGTGAATTTGTTAAAACCAAGGTTTACGACAAATTCAAACTCATATGGACTAAACTTTCTTAATCTTGATTTCTTGCCTTATGGTAGCACAGCTGCCCACCACGTCTTCCAAGTAGTTAAGTATCTTACCTTTTTCCTATCAATGTACCTTTCATTGATCAAGGTGCTTTACCTTTTATGCGTTCAAAATGAGAACTCATAGAACTCACATGCATAATTAACTCAATTTGAATGGCATAGAAACAAAATAACGCCAACACGATAGGTTGTAAACCTCAACTCGTGTGCTAGTGATGATCGATAAGGTTTATTTGATTTGTTCTTGAAACTTTTCGAGACCATTAAGACTCTCACTGACTCCTTGACATATAAGATTCTTTTGTCAATAAACATTTCTTGACAAACAAATTTTCAAGAGTTAGTGTAGCTTGTATCAAAACACTTCATAAATTGGTCCTAGTTGGTCTTTGTCTTATCCAAGACATCACAACTTTCCACATTTGATGAATGTTATAAACATTTAATACTTTTTACTCATTGTCACAATCTTAACTTTAAGACTTGTTATTGGAACGAAGTATGATAGACTTCTTGATTTAACCATTTCTTCAATCCTTGATTCCTCTTCTTAAACATACAATTGTACTAAGACTCACTTAGAGGATCAAATGAGATATGGTTCTTAATCATTAAGATCTATCATAAAGCATAAAAGCTACTCTCCCTTCTTCTTAGAATGGAGAAACTTTTATTTTTCTGCCTACTTGATTCTTCTTATTCATTCTACTATTGATCTAAACCTTTTTAATCAATTCAGAATTACACTTCATCCTGTAAGTATAATCATATTTACTAAACCTTTAGTAAATCATGACGAATATTTTTGTTACTCTTATGGTGAACTTGATCAACACACAACTTTGTATACTCGATCTCCTAGTCCTTCACTTGACACTTTGTCCACGAATTTGTCTAATTTCCAAATATGAAATTTCTCATTCATCATGCAACCAAGTTGCGTGATTCCAAATTTCAAATTAATTGAAATTTGGGCGATGAGAAACTCTCCCTATTTGGTAAATTCTTGACATTTCCATAAATAATATAACTAAGAATCATATCCATTCGTTGTAGAAATATGCAAACATCAATTTTCATAACGATTTCATTGCAAGGAAGTAAACAAATAAATAAATAAGTCAAACAAAATTTATTTTATTTATAAAAGCAGCGGAAAAACATTTGTCCTTACAATCCAAAATCTATTGAAAACTATGTAAAAGGAAAATTTCTAACAACTCTATCATAACTATCTAAGCTCAAAATCCAATCTTCAAGTCCATGCGATCGAGATCCATCTCTTGTGATCAGATTCATCTTGCTCTCTTATCAAGCTTCCTTTCTTTTCACCGATCCTGCAAAACATTCAAATGCAATCTTATCACATCATGTATTAAGAATCAATGAATAGGAACTTAACGGAGTTAGATAGTGGATTTTACCTGAAGCGTAGTCATACTTTTGACTCTCCCATCTCTTAGATCTCTTAGGTAAATAGGGCAACTTCATCTCCAATGCCCCTTCTCTTGGCAATAAAAGCAAATTGACTCTTTTGGAACAACACATGGAACTTCTTCAGACATCGCCTTTCTCTTATGATCAAATTTTTCGATCATTGCATGTCTTTCATTGCCATTGTCTATATCCATAGAGGTATTGAAGGCAGATTCACTAATCAACTTTGCTTTTCTATTGCGCCAAACCATTGTTGATTCAACAACAATAAGCATATAGGTGAGATCCATGAGGGTCACGTCGTGGTTCATCATATAGTACTCTCTTACGAACTCACTATACGAGTTAGGAAGTGACTGAAGAACCCAATCAATAGCCATCTCTTCACCGACAACGGATCCCATCATTCTTAACCTATCAATGTGTGACTTCATCCCTAATACGTGTGCACAGACCGACTTTCCTTCTTTATGTTTACTTGCCAAAAGGGCTTGACTGATATTGAACCTCTCAATTTTACAATCTTGTGGGTTAGGGAGAATAATTAGAGGAGGAGGAGGAAGTGAAGCATGATTTCTTGTTCCTTGATCGAATCGTGGAATATCATCTTCATGTGGAATGCTTGTTCCACGGGATTTGGGAAGACCATAGTTGTCGAACTTTGACATCTACAAAACGGGAGAAAACAAATTCAAGTTAGTTGATCGATTGAGTCCTTAGTAAATCACCCAAATGAGATACTAAGGCTAGAACCCAACACAATACGCTACAACCTAGAAGAGGGATGTCGTAATCTAATTGCAGAATATTTGAAGGTAAGTGAATGACGATTCACTAATTTCCACCATGAAAAATGAAAAAGAAATTTAAGTTTTAAATCTATGAAAACTCCTAGATCCTTTGAGATTCATTAACATTTCAATGGCAGGTTAAAATTTCGATATGCCCCTCTTGTTTGTGACTGGGATGCCGAGGATCACAAAGCGGGTGTGAATAACCATGCAAACTTACATGGTTCCCTCACATGTTACAATCACCTATTCGATGTGCCGGTAAACCACACACGCTCCACCGAACTATGACAAACATTGAGTCACCCTTTGCTACCTTTTCTTAGAACCATTTAGTGTGCCGGTAAACCACACACGCTCCACTAACGTCTTCGCAAGGGCACAAAGTGTAATTTCATGGAATTGCATCAATTCACTTTGCCTAAGTAACTAAGATTGGGAATTTGTAAAACATTTAGTTACTTTGTATTTCATTATACTTATAATGGAAGGTTTCGTCCTATCCTACCCGTTCGGCTAACGACCCTCCACTAGTCAAGAGTGCGGTGGGTAAGAGTGGATACCCATTCAATTGCCATATTATAGGCAATTTCCTTAAACACCCCTTATAGACCAGCTTTGTGAATGAGGCCTACTAACGGTAAGACTGACTTTTACTCATACATATATATAATGTTAGACCTTTAATGTTATATATATAGTATAGGGTGTATTTTACACTTTTAAAATACTAAGTGGTCTAATTCAACAATTATACTTTTAATTCAATTAAATTGTAAACCTAAACTTTTATGGATTTATTAAACCTCCTTTAATTATACACTTTAATTAATTAATAAAACCATAAGGGTGTAAATTGAACTTTTCAAAACATTACTAGGGTTTTAGAATTTAACATTCCTAATTAAACTCTTAATCAACTTTTAAATTCCAAAACTTGAGGGCAAGTTTTGAAACATTTCAAAACATTAGGGTTAGAATTTAAATATACATCAAAATTAAACTTTTTAATCAAAATTTAAATTCCAAAACTTGAGGGCAAGTTTTGAAACCTTTTTCAAAACATTAGGGTTTTAACTATTTAAATTTCAAAACAACAAAACTTTTGGGTTCAAATTTAAACTATAAAACCTAAAGGGGAAAAATTAAAACTTTTTCACAAGATAATTCAAATCTAAATTACAAATAATCAAACTATATCTAATAAAACAAGTGATTATCTAAATTTTAACAATTATCTTCTATTCAGGTAAGGATAATCACCTAATATTGAAAAATTCGGATTTTATCACAAAAACATGTTTATGGTAATTATCCAAAGCCAAAACAGGAAGAAAATCGCGAATCTGAGCTGTCAGACCCTTTGACTCGTCGAGTCTGGACATGGACTCGTCGAGTATAGCTGACTCGGCAAGTCAAACACTCAGAAGCTCAAAAAATCGATTTCAGTGCTTATTTCGATCAAATATGCATCAATACAATAGAAACAAATCAAGACTCTGATACCACTGATGGGTTTTGGTCATAAGACATCCTATGTGCTCATACAAACCCTAAAGCTTGGATCTAGGTTTCTCTATTGTACATGCTATGAATCCAAGACTATAAACCCTAATTCTAGCATGCAAGTAATCATATTAACATAAGAATGAGTTTATAATGTTACCTTGATTGTTATGTAGCAATAACAATCCCAAATCTCCTTGATTTGGTTTTGGAATGCTTAGAGTCACAAGTGTCACTCCTCTAATGGCTTACAAACACCATAAGCAAGAGGATGAAGAGGAGAGAGGTTGGAGGCTGCCAAAAACGTGTGAAACCCTAACCCAAAGCTTAGCCACGTTTTTGAGCCTTAAGGGGTCTTTATATAGTTGGGCTATTAGGGTTATCTAACAAGGAAACCCTAATTTGGATGCTTAAGCCCTAAGCAACCCATAGACTCCTTTTAATCAAGCCCTTGGACGATTTCCTTATGGGCTTCCCCATAGATTTCGTCCAACCCTTGATACAAGGCAATCCATGGCCCAAATTGCAATTATCTTATAATTACAATTCCAGTCCCTTAAGTTTAATTAATCTCTTTTAGTCACAAAACTAATTACCAATTAATTATTGACTAATATTAATTAAACAATATGATTTCTCCTTTAATATATTATCCCCATAATATATTAATAAATCATATTTAGTCCTTTCTCTCCATAATTCATCCTATCAAGTTGCTTTGGTGAAGGAAACCCAAAAGGACCATGCACCATTGGGTCAAGTACATACCAAAATAGTTATGGACTTAGAAACTAATCCAACAGTATATTGGTCTTTTAGGGTTTTGAACCGGGTGTGCCGGGTTGCTTATCACTTGGATCTTCCCGATAACCTTAGTCAAATCCATAGCACGCTTCATGTCTCTCAGTTGCGGAAATGATTGGTTGATGATTCTGTAGTGGTTCCATTGGAGGATACTCAGGTGGATGATCACCTAAATTATATTGAGAGTTCAGTGGCAGTATCACAAGGGTTCAAAATGGACGTGTGAGCCGGAGGATGATATGAGGGAGCACTACCCAAATTTGTTTGGAGCAACGGACTTCGAGGATGAAGTCTGATTCAAGTGCGGGAGAACTGTAACATTCAAGTTATTGTATGTTACTCTTTTTAACCCTTAATGCTTAGTTCATTACATTTTGGTGCCTTGCTAGTACGTGGGTCATCTCTATGAGTACACTTAGTGTACTAGCTCTCCGATTAGTCGTGGGTTCACCCACGTACGTGGGTGTACGTTGGAGTATGCAGGGCGTATGCAAGGATTGGATAAACCCTAATTTTTAGGGTTTATACCCTATTTAAGAACCTTATGTTGCCTTGGTTGTATCTTTTGGTCAACCTCCACTCCCCTAAAACCTAAAAATGAAATGCTAGTGCCTTTTGTGATTTTTGGAGCTTGGAAGTGAGTTTTGGTGGTGTTTTTGGTGATTTGAAGGAAGAAGAAATCTTGGAGATTACCTTGGGGTAACTTGAGCTTGTAAATCCAGATTCATCATCATCTTTTCAAGCTATTTGAGGAATAAAGTTCCCTACTTTATGATTCATTATGCTAGATCTACTTTAGGGCCTTGTTTATGCACTTTTGGGTCCTTTAGGCTTTGTTTAGGAGTATACGCTACTCCAGAAACTTAAGATATTAGATCTTAGCTCCATTGAGGTCCCTTTTCCATAAAAATGTAATCTTTATGAGTGTTATTGGTCCATGAAAGTGTTAAGATTCTTATTAAGCTTCGTTTTTAGTGTTGGACCCCATTAATTCATGTATGGGTGTAAAGTTTCCAACTTTACGTGTTAAGTCACCTTCTACAATTTGATCTGAGAGTTTGGCATGTTGGCTTAACCGAATAAGTGCTTAATAAGTTGGTTTGGCTGTCTGCGGAGTACACGGGGCGTACTCAGCTTGTATGCTAAGCGTATTGTCCCTGGAAGGAGTACGCCGAGCGTAAGTCTGAGTATGCCCAACATACTCATCTATTTGACTTTTGGGTTGACTTCCTTGGGTTTGGGCCTTATTTTTGGCTTTTAGGGTTTGGGCCTTGTTGGGCCATTGGAATTCTGACTTTAAGCCATGGATAGAATATGGACTTTCTTGGGATTAGGTCCATAATGACTTTTGGTCCTAATTTGGATGTTGGGACTTATTGGGCCTTGGGATGCCATTTAGGATTTTGGGCCTCTTGAGTATATGGTTTGGGCCTTGGTTTTGTGCCAAGTAAGAAAAAGGGTAGAATGGTCTTTTACCTTAGATATCAGACAAGAAGCTTAGATTCTTAATTATGGGTCGAGATCTAATTATTAATTGGATATTATTTGATGATGTCAGAGCGGGGATTTTCTGGACCAACAGACCCAGATTTATTGAGAGATTCAACAGCTAGAGGTGAGTTTCCTCACTGAGTTTAGCAGATCGAAGGCACCAATGCCAACATATGGTTTATTATGTTTAGGATGCTACTTGTCTGTGTGACTCTTGCATGTGTTATATATATATATATATATATATATATATATATATATATATACTGGGTGGGGCCTGATAATTATATTTTATGCTATTTATCTTTGTGATTTATGGATGTGTATATGTTTGTATGTATAGTGGGTGAGGCCCAATGCAAGGCGGGGCCTGATAACTAACAAATATGTTCCGAGGGGGATCGATGTCGGGCGGGGCCCATTATATGTTTGATATGTATGGTATGTGGTATTTTGGGGAACTCTCTAAGCTTTGTGCTTACGGTTTTCAGTTTATGTTTCAAGTACTTCTGGTTCCAAGGGGAAGAGCCCGGGATGACTGCATTGCACACACCACATTGTTCTGCATTTTCTGTGACTCTGATGTACTTGGATATTATTTGACACACTCTAATTTTCATTATGGTTTTATGATATTGATTGGTTTGATGGTTTATTTAATATAAAAATCAAAAAATTTATCTTAATTTTTGGATGTTATATCTTCGCTTTTCCATTCTTGATGTCTTGAAAGTACTTGGGGCAACTTCATTTCCAATGGCTCTTATCATTTCAACATAGCAAATTACCTCTTTGGGATCACTAACAGTAGGAATATCATAATTGGGTATTGCTTTTGGACTATACCTAGACAACCCAACATGGGCCTATCCCTTTCAGTTTTGCTCAGGAACACATTTCCTTTTCTTTCCTTTGTTTTTCCCAATGGCAAGGACATGAACATTGTTAGAGGTAGGGGTTTGATTCTTCTTCATTCCTGACTTAACCGTTCGCAATAGGTTGTGGACTTGGGCCAATATGGTATTTGTGTTGTTCAAATGATAAGCCAAAATAAACTGATCATAACAAGGTGGGAAAGAGTTAAGGACCATGTCTATGGCTAACTCCTCGTTGAAATTGACATTTAGCCTTTCAAGGCACTCCATTTATCTTTGCATTCTTTGCACGTGGTTGCAGATAGACTCTCCTTCCTTCAGTTGGCAAGCCATTAGAGCTTTGACGACCTCATACTTTTCTTGATGAGATCTCTTGTGAAACCTTTCCATGAGATCCAAGTTTATCTCGTATGGCTAGTAGTCCTCATTGAATTTTTGAAACCCATGAATCATGGTTACAACCATGATGCAAGCAACCTTAGTCCCGTCGTCATAGTGTTTCTTGTAGGAGGCTATTTCTTCAGGAGTAGCAGTGGCCTCATCGATCTCAACGAGTTGTTTCTCAAGGACATACTCTTTGCCCCTGTATCGAAGAGCCATTTTGATGATGCGCATCCAATCGTTGTAGTTGGTGCCATCCAATGTCACCTTCAACATGATCGAGAGGTGTGAAAAGTTGTGGGAAGATTTTTGAGAAGAAAAAGCATAAATTAGAAGCATCATCAGAAGTAGATATCTATAGAGAAAAGTGGTTTTAGTTAAATGACAATAAACCTTAATATTTTAACCCATATTTAATATTTCATTCTACAAACCAATATAACAATTCGTAACTAAGAAGAGGGATACCGTAATCTTATTCTAAATTTATGAAAGGTAGATAAAATCAATTCGCCAATTCCAAACTATGAAATTCCTAGATATTTTGAGATTCATTGAATCTTATCAATGACATGTTTAATCTCAAATTATGCTCTTCTATTTGTGACTAGGATGTCGAGGATCACAAAAAAGATGTGAATAACCATTCAAATATGTTTAGCACTCTCGATGTCATTTATTATCTCTAATTAATTTACCGGTTGACCAAACGCGCTCCATTAACAATGATAATTTTCAAGATGCCCATTATTACTCTTTATAGTCAGTATGAGTATGCCGGTTAACCACACACACACTTCACTAGCTACATATAAAGCATAATGTGCAATTTTATGGATTATCATATTTTTCATATTTTTCATATTTTTTCTAGAGTAACTAAGAGTGAGTTTTTAAAAAATAGTTTAGTTACCTTATATCATTATACTTATTAATGAGATTATGTCCTATAAATTTCGTTCGACTAACGATCCTCCACTATACAAGAGAGTGGTGGGTAAGAGTGGATACCCAAAGACGTTCATTTTATAGGTCGCTTCCTTAAACTCCCCTTATAATATGGTTTCGTGAATGAGACTTACTATTGATTTGACTGACTTTGTCTTATACATATAATATATTAAACTTTTAATTATATATATAGTATAATGTGTATTTTAAAACATTTCAAAAACACAAAGCTTAATCCTTTAATTATTTAAATTAAAACTTTTAATTTAATTAAATTTAAACCATTTACAGATTTCTATAATTTTCTTTAAATTAAAGCATTTAATCAAATTAATAAAAAGATCCATATTGATTAATCTTATAATTAAAGTTTATCAAGTCTAATGATATTTCCCAACATTTAAGGTTTCTATTGTTTATCAAATATAGGAAAAAATCAGATTTTAACATATATGGAAACAAATAATTACCAATTAAAAACCATATAAATCATATTAGGAAAGTCAATCCGAAAATTTGGATCTGATCTGTGCTCATATCGTGACAGAAGCAGCCCACGTTGCGAGCATTGATTTTTCAAAAAAAAAATGTTCATTCAACAAATGTGCAATTAATGCAAGACACACCAATAACTTTGATACCACTGAAGAGTTTTATAGGTTACAACAAAAATGCACAAAGTGGAAAATACTTAACCATTAAGAATTTGGGCACATGCAACCTAAAGGATCTATGTCTTTCACATAAAGACAACATACTTTGAATTTAAAAAAATTACTATAACCTTAATGAAATCAAAATTCATAAGAGAAAGTTGCATACCTTTTTATTTAGCAAACAAATCAAACCAATCCTTCTTTAAAAAACTCTTGGAAGTAAGCACCAGAAATTACGTGCCTCTGATGGTTTACACCCAAACCCTAGCAACTAGGAAGCTTGAAGAGACATGAGAAGGGAGGTATAATTTCAGTTATCCTTTAGATGGAAGTCATGGCCGCATATATAAAGGGGTGAATACCTAACCTTAGATAACCCTTACATGATTAAAATAATAATATTTCAAATCAGATAATTATTTGATTTTCTAGTTATCTTCAAGGCATATTCTAGAAACCCTAGAATATTTTCCCAAAATTGTCCGCCCCTTATGGGGAAGGTTCTGGAAACCTTTTGTTCAACTATTGAACAATTACAGCTTAGGTCATTGCACTTTTAATTAATCCAATTAAGCTCAAATTTAATTCTAATTATATCATGGGGAAGGTTCTGGAAACCTGTGAGAATGATATCATCGACATATAGTAGCATATATAAAAGTGTTCCCTTAGAGGAATAAATGAAAAGTGAAGGATCGATTCTGGATCCTTTAAACCTAAGGTTCTTCAAAGCCTTGGTCAACCAATGAACCATGCACAGAGTGCCTGATTTAGCCCATATAAGGTTTTATGAAGTAAATAGAGGTGATCAGGTTTCGTTGAATCAATGAAACCTGGTGGTTGGCATAAGTACATTGTCTCATTGAGTTCTCTATGAAAGAATGCATTTTGAACATCCAACTGTCTGAGTGTCTATCTCTATGTAATGGCAAGAGAAAGAACTATATAAATAGTAGTATCTTTCACAACGGGTGTGAATGTTTCAAAATAGTCAATGCCATGTTGTTGTTTAAACCCTTTTGCTACCAGTCGTTCTTTGTAACGAGTGACTTTGCCTATTTGATCTCGTTTAAGTTTTTAAACCTATTTGCAATCAACCACATCTGATTAGTAATAGTTGGAACAAGATACCATGTGGCATTGTGCCTTAGGGTTGCGTATTCTTCAACCATAGCATCCTGCCATTGAGGGGATTTATTAGCATCGACAAAGGTTGTGGGCTCACTGTTATAGGAGTAGGTGTTAGTAGTATATGCGTAAGGGTTAAAGGGAACCCATGGTTTGGGATTCTAACGAACATTCGGTGGTCGTGCACAAGTTTGGGGTTGTTCGGTGTGCATAAGAGCAGTCAGATCGCTAATGGGAGCAGTAGACTGGTTTGGTGTAGAGGAAGAGGGGATAGAATGAGGTTTTTCAATATGAGGGTTGTCAGTAGGAATGGTGGTAGGTATGGTAGAGTCGGGTGATTTAATGGGTGTATCAGATGGAGTGGTGGTAGGTATAGTAGTATCAGGTGATGGAAGAGGCGTAGGGTAACTGGAGACATACAGATTTGAAAGAGAAGGGGAAGGTGGTATTGGTGATGTTTGTAGGAAGAGAAATTGTTGCTCATGAAACTGAACATGACGGGCTATGTAGATGTGATCGGTTTGTGGATCAAGGCACTTGTAACCATGATGAGCAGGACTGTACCCAAGGAAAACGCATGAAAGAGATCGAAAATCCATTTTGTGTTTATTGTATGTACAACGGTGAGGATAACACACACAGCCAAAAACATGTAAAAAAGAGAAATCTGGTTTGTGAGAAAAAAATCATGCTCAAGAGGAGAAACATTTGAAGAAGTACGAGACAACATGCAATTTACTAGATAAACAATCATGTCATAAGCAAAATGCCAAAAAACGAGATGGCCCACCAGATTGAGTGAGTAAAGTGAGCCCTGTGTTCCACCACATGTCTATGGCGGCGTTCCACAAAATCATTTTACTCACTTGTGTGTGGACATGAGTGACGATGAATGATGGAAATGGAGAAAAAAAGTTGGAGAGGTTTTAGAATTTTCCACCCCAATTTGTTTGCACATATTTGAGTTTGGTGTTAAACTGTCGTTCAACCATAGCAAGAAAGTGCTTAAAAGTGGCATAAACATCATATTTCTATTTTAGAGGAAATGCCCACATAGAACGAGTAAAATGATCAACACACAATAAGAAATAATTTTGTCCATCAGAAGAAGTAACATAAGCATGCCCCCAAACATCACAAAACACCAAATCTTAAATACTAGAGCTCGTAAAATTGGATAATGGCAATGATAGCTTGGATTATTTACCTAAATGACAAGCATTACAAGGAATAGTTAATGTTTTATGCAAAATAGTAATAGAATATTTTTAGAACACGGAATGTAAAAGTTGTAAATGCGAATGACTAAGCCGTTGATGTCATGTATAGACAGGAGCATGAACAATTGTGAAGAAACTTCTATAGACCAGATGAAAAAGACAGAAGATGAAACGAGTTGAGCCCATGTTCACTTGGACCCGTGAGGAGGGTGGTGTATGAAATCTCGTCCTTCACCGCATAAAATGTATCATGAAATTCAAAGAAAACATTGTTATCATGACATAATTGTTGAACATAATGAAAGTGTCGTTTGATTTGTGGAACATGAAGAATATTGGTTAAGGAAAAGGTTTTGTTTAGAGAGTAAAATTGAGATGAGCCAATATATAAGATAGGTAAACCCTTACCATTGCCAACATGAAGAGAGTCCTCACCATAATATGGTTCAACAATGTCGATGCTAGAAGGATCTGGAGCTACATGACTGTTTGAGCCTGTGTTAAGAAGCCATGAAGGATCTTATGAATGGTAGTCAGCATGATTGGCCGAAGATTGTTGTCTGGTGCGAAAAGTGGTAGGGTCACAGTTGGGGCAATCAGATGGAATATGGCTAATACCACACCAGTTGCATGTTTCATAAATCGTATTCTGATTAGATGCCCAATTGAATTGTCCTCTATTACTTCGATTTTTTGGACTATGACCATGTCCACGGTCATTTGTTGTGCGACCACGACCACGATTATTATGAGATGAAGAAGTAAAGAATGCTTGTGACTATTGGGTAATTGGTTGTAGGTTGAAACCAAGTTGTGAAGCAAGCTGATTGAGAGCTTGCATAGAATCCTGTTATGAGGGCACTGACTAATGAGATGTTCCTATGGTAGCAGTATGAAAAACCTGTGTTGTTGGGATAACAGGAATTAATTGTTTTATCATGCAATCATGATATGAAAGAAGTCCATGCAACTCGTTGAAGGTTGTAGGAACCTGTCGAGCAAGGATAGTATATTTTAAACCATTATAGTCATCACAAAGACCTACAATCACAAGCATTGCAATATGTTTTTCTTTAAAAGATTCACCAATATTAGCCAAAGCATCATCATACTCTTTTGCCCGATTGAGATATGCAGAGGATGTTTCATCTCCCTTCATCTGGATCTTTAGCAATTGTGTTTTTAGGATATATCCCCTGAAAGATGTATGTGGAGCATATGCACGTTCTAATGATAAACAAACGTCACGAGATGTAGTAGTACCTTGAACATAAGGAAAAACACCCTCTGAGATTGTAGAGATGATCAATATTCTTACATGAGCATCATTGGCGACCCATATCGCATAGTTAGGGTTCGGCTGAGATTTTATGGGAGCATCTTTGTCTAATGATGCTTGTCTAATCAGTGGTGATGGGCAAGGGACGATACCATCAACATAACCAATTAGGTTGTTTGTGACAACAAAATGATAAATCATTATTTTCCAAAAGCCATAGTTTGTTAGAGAGGGAGTAAAATCAAACTTATGAGAATTGTGAGAGGTTTCCTCAGCAGTTGTGAAAACAACAATTAATGCCATTGTTAGCGAAGAAACAAGATGAAGATAAGAGAAGGTTTGACGGCAGCTAGGGTTAGCGGCAACTGTGCTCTGATACCAAGACAAACAGATTGTACTGTTATGTATATTGTATTATGAGAAACACGATTACAATATATATATATATATATATATATATATATATATATATATATATATATATATATATATATATATATATATATATATATATATATATATATATATATATATATATATATATATATATATATACCCTTCGAATACTTAGCTATATTATAAACCGTCTAATAAATAGTTATATTATTTCTTTTAGTACGATAAAAATTTTGTATTTTTTGAAAT
This sequence comes from Lactuca saligna, assembly GCF_052625555.1. Lineage (NCBI taxonomy): Eukaryota > Viridiplantae > Streptophyta > Magnoliopsida > Asterales > Asteraceae > Lactuca > Lactuca saligna. Next base: position 245,152,223 of record NC_136421.1, read on the forward strand.
TATCTCATTTAAGGCTTCGAGACCTATAATCCGTAGACAACCAAAATGCTAGGTAATTAAGTGGTTGTTAATGGTTGTTGGTTACAATCTTTTAGATTACAATTTTAAAAGAATATAAGGGTTGTAATGCAACAAAAAACTAATATCATATTTTTTAAGAATTATATATATTAAAATATATTGGGCTTTTTGAGGTTTGCAACTATATTTATATAACTAAATCTTTTATTTAAATTTATAATATGATTTGTATAGGTTGATTTCAAAAGTATGTTTTTTTTTTTTAAATTTGATAGAAGACATGTTTTGGATGTATAGCTTTTATTATTATTATTATTATTATTATTATTATTATTATTATTATTATTATTATTATATATATATATATATATATATATATATATATATATATATATATATATATAGGGAAAATGACGTATAGGCCCTATAATGTTTCTAGGGTTGACCCATTTAGCCACTTAACTTATTTTGTGGTTTAATAAGGGATCGAATTATTTGTTAACTACCCATATAGTCCCTTTTACCTATTGTAGCCGGTTAACGTTGCCACATAAACCTAGCCTAAGACGTAAGCGATGACATGGCAAGAAGTTAAATCGTCCAACAAAGCATACGACGTCGTATTGAAGGCAAATCGTAAGGAGCAAGGATCGACAGTTCTAGCACCTCCATATAAAATGAAGACTTCCTTGACCTAAAAGGGCACATCTACAAACTTCATTACCCCAATCTCGTCTCTAACTTTACTCCAAAATGGCTTCGAGCGGACGTGCAGAACACAGCTAGTCTCCGAATTACGCTCGTCACATGGATGAGAATCATTCGAATGGTGTAACCAACGAAGACATGGTCATCAATCTACTGCAAACCCAGATGGAACTGTCGCTTATATGGGAGGACTTCCAAAACCATTTGCGTGAGCTCCGTCAGGCAGTTAATCGACACTTAGATGCCATGAACCTTGAGGTCAATGACGTTCGCGCTGGTCAGATGGATATCTCAAATATGGTTGTTGATCTTAAAAATCATGTCGTTTCTCTGCAAGGAGCATATGTGAGGATGGTCTTCAAAAACAACAAACTAAGAAGCTGATGTCTTGTGTTGGGATTTTTGGTGTTGTTTGTGCGTCTGTGGTGACGTATTTAGTGTTTAAGTAAAAAAATGTTGTTTAGGTTGAAGCATTTCACTCCTGGGTTTGTGTTTTTGTGTGTTGCGTATGTTGTTTAGTGTCAATAATAGTAGTATATTTTGTGTGGGTTGCTGGTATTAGTTTGTGATGTTGGTTTGTAGATTTGGTGGTGGTGTTGTTGGGCTGCTGATTGTGATCGTTTTTTGACAAAGTTTTTGGTCGATGATCTCTGTAATAAGTTATTGAATAGCAGAAACCGATGTAAACAAACCCATGAGTGAAATGTGTTTTAATGTTATTATTAAAAAAAATTGCCTTTCACCTGTATCTGTATGTGTGCATGAAAGAAATTGCCTTTCACCTATGTTTCATTGACTGGGACGGGACCACAACACAAAGCAAAATGAATTTAACTTCTTTAAGCGCATAGACAGGGACCACAAATGGTGCAGTTTCGGAAAAGGGACAAAAAATACCTTTGCACATGATTGAACCATATCTACTTGTCATGTTGAATGGATTAAGTTACAAGTCCCCTGTTTTTTACAATGACTTAATTACCCCTGCATGAAAAATGGTCAGTTTACTTTGTAATGACTTAATTACCCCTGCATCCAAAATGGCCAATTTACTTTGTAATGACTTAATTACCCCCACATCCAAAAATGGTTTTAATTTCTAATGAATAAAATGACCCCACATCCAAAATGATAAATTTAATTTCTGATGACTAAAATCCCCCCCCCCCCAACCAAAATGGTCAATTTAATTTCTAATGACTAAAATGCCCCCACAACCAAAATGATCAATTTAAATAGTAATAACTTAAATACCCCCACATCATAAATGGTCAATTTACATTGTTTTGGTTAAAATGCCCATAATATCCCTAAATATTCGTAGTACACCATAAAATAACATACAAAGATCATTTTTTACTGCAACACACATTCACTACAAATAACAAACAATTACTTAATCCAAGTCCATGGCCGTTGCAACACTGCTACCTTCACTTCCCACATTTTTTGCAAGCTTTATTTTAATGATTCGTTCTGACTTCTTTCGCATTATAGGTGGTTTAACATGCTTAACTTGAGCATTGAAATTCACCTCTTCTTCCCCTCCATTGACTCCCACCATTCGCTCTTCATCTCTAGGCCTATCCAAAGCATCAGTAGCATCTACGATTACCTCATCATCCCCTACTCCTGTGGCAACGTTTACAGACTCCTACGTAGGTATAGTTTTTTGTTTCTTTGTTCCATTTTGTTTGGATGTTCCTACACATTTACTACAAGTAGCCTTGTTGTGTCCTTTCTCCTTGCATATGCTGCAAGAAGCTTTCTTCCCTGCCTTGCAGACGGTATGTTTTCCCATCCGTTCAGAAGCATCTCTTCTTCTCTTTATGGTTGGCCTTCCTGGCATACGTCTTTTCAATGGAGGCAAAGGGGGTATCAAGTCAGTAGAAGGCCACATATTTTGTCCATTCATCCCATGGATTGGCTGTTTGTAACTATTATGGTATAATGCAGCCAAGTACATTGGATCTACATATGGACCGTTAGGTGTCAAATTTAAGTAGGCTAAGGTGGCAACTGAGTGTACGCAGCCATATCCATTAAGTTACATTAGCCTGCAACTGCATTCCTTTTTTTCAACATCCACAGTAAACGCTTCATCCATTTTCCTTGCCTCAAACTTCATCCTTCCACAAGAAATGACATGCCAATGCCTACATATATAGATGAAAACCGCAAATATCAGGAGATATGCAGAGTAAAGTACTAATGTTATTGGATAAATGTACAAACCTTTGCTCAGTTTGGAGCATATTCAACCGTATTCTGATATTTGGACAAACAGAATAAGCATTCCATCCTTGTCCGGTTAGTTTCATAGTCACCATCCTTTGCATCACATATATACGAATGTCCACTAACATGCTTATTATTGGTTTCTTCCGGGCATCCAAAATACACTATTAAAACTCTCTGAAAAACCATTCTCTACTGACTCACAAGAATTATGAACTCTGAAAAAAGCCAAAGACCAAGTCTTTGGATCTCTAGCCATAAGATGCACAACTGCTTTCGGATTTAATTTTCCAATCTCTTTCATAACTACATTAAATTGTGCTTCAGTTGTTGCCTTGCTCGCTTTCCAAAACAGATTTTCAAACTTGGATCCACTAAATGTCTTTCTAAAATTCGCATAGATATGTCTAGCACATTGCCTATGTTCAGCTGCTGGAAATACTTCCTTTACTGCCTCAATCAAACCCTACATAAGTCACATTAATGTTTGAAATTCGAATAGCAATAACTAAATTTAGAACATGCAATAGTTTTGAACCATACCTTGTGTTGATCAAACCGTTACCATCATTCCAACATTGCAAATCTTCTGAAAGAGTTTCTAAGAACCATTTCCAATTCTCTCTGTTTTCCACAGAAACAACAGCCAAAGCAATTGGGAATATTTCATTGTTAGCATCTCTACCCACAGTACAAAGCAACTCCCCTTGACAAAAAGTTTTCCGAAAACAACCATCCAGGTTAATGATCCTCTTACATCCTCCCCTCCATCCCTTTTTTACTGAAGCAAAACATATGTATATTTTGCTGAAATAATTCTTACCATCAGACATTGAATCAACACAAATTTTAACTGTGGATCCAGGATTTGATCTTCTAATCTCCTCACCATATGACCATAATTTTGCATAATTCTCAGTTATTGTCCCTTCAACTAGACTCAATGCATACTTCTTAGCTCTCCTACACTGACTCATACTCACGTTAATCCCAAAATCTGTTTTTACCTCCTCTCTAAGCATTCGGACGCTCATCTTTTGATTGTTATAAAATTGGTGCTTAAAGTGGGTCCCTACCCATTTGTAAGTCACAACTTATCCGAATTTGAAATTCTTTGCACAACTATGCTCACCGATAAGAGATTTTATCTAGAAAGAATTATCTTCACTCATCCAAGAACCCCAAAGCCTAAAAGTACATTTGCCATCACAACATTTGACAAGTAATCGTCTAGTATCATTCTTAACAAAACATAATTGATAACCATTCGCGACAGCATAGTTACAAAGCATGTGTTTCAATTGCTTAGGACTTTCAAACCTCATACTTAAAACAGGTTCCTGCTCCTTCCAATTGAGCTTATCATTGAAAATGTTTGGCAATTCGGGATAAACATGTTCATTGTCACCCATGTCTTCTTCGAAAAACTTACCTGCACCTGCTTTCTCACCCATCTCTACCTGAGTCTCATTACCCTTTATAAAAAAAATGAGGCTTCTGATGGTCATCCTCATCGCCATCGACATCCTCATCCTCGTCGTCATCATCATCGCCATTCTCTACCTCATCGTTTGTGTCACCCACATCCTGATACCCTGGTGCAACTTCCTTAACCATTCCTGCACCATCAAGTACTTCTTCCTCAACGTTACCAACAAACTTGTCTTTGTGTTCATTCAACCATTCCTGTATGTTACTATCCCCAAAATGGTCTACATACATAGGGAGTATAACACCACATTCATATGCAATTTCAATGAAGTCGTAATAATCGGGGTCATTGCAAATTAGAGTCAAACCTTTTGGAAAATCAATATCAGGTTGGCAGTAATAGAGCTTCTCACACTTTTCCCCAGTGAACCTTTCGATGAACGCAACACACCCATCCTTGTCCATTCCTGCGAAATCGATGTCCGAAAACCTCTGAGTAATTCCACCGGTGTAGCGTATGGGGTTTCTGGCGAACATTCCTTGGAAGTGGACATCTACTTGTAAGAATACGGGTTTCATGCTTGAAGATTCAGAAGCAGCTCACAAAAAAGAGTTTACCGATGAAGTGTTGAACAGTGGATGTAAAAGGGCTCTTTTATAAAAAAAATATACCGACATTACGAAGGAGGCGACTAATTAATGACATGGCATTAGACGAAAGTCACAGTCAATATCCGATGTGGTGTAAGTAGAAGGATGTGGACTTAAAATGACCGGCTAATCCCTTCAAAATTGAAATAAGGACTTAATCGACCCGACAAAGAGTAATTCGATCCCTTATTAAGCCACAAAATAAGTTAAGTGGCTAAATGGGTCAACCCTAGAAACATTATAGGGCCTATACGTCATTTTCCCATATATATATATATATATATATATATATATATATATATATATATATATATATATATATATATATATATAAAAGATTAGAACTTCATTAGGGAATCCCATTGGTTGATATTTTTTTTTCTTCTTTATTTTTTGATTGCTTATCCATTGTTGGTGGATTACACATGTAAACAACTATTTCTCTACCGTCTACGTGGCCGTATTTTGCCCTGCTCTAGCAGCTACATAGTCGTTACGTGTTCTGCTTCTGGAACTCCACCTCTTTTTTGACTAATCAGATTCTTACGCTTCACAAAGCTTCTCATTCATTCAATCCTACATTCTATCACCGATTCACGCTTTTCCAAAAACTAACCGACCCCCGTTCTATCATCCACCGATTCCCCCTCAGCTTGCTTTCATTCACCAAAAAAGCATCTCAGATTTCAAGGAATCAGTAGCCCTATTGAATGACTTCGACTCTTCTTCTTCGATTGCAGCCCGAGAAAACGTTGATAGAAGCCAACGCCACCGACGTCGTATTTTTTTAACCTCAATCACTGCCACCATCAGTCGCCTCATCTGGACCTGCGATTATTCTAATTAATTATAAAGAAAACAATACTTCAGAATTATAATTGCTTGATTTTTGGCTTATTAGTAACATTACTTCGAATTAATGTTTTTAATTATCAATTAATTCTTTGACAATCTAATAGTGTTGTTTTCTTATTTCATACTCGAATAGTTAATTGTTATAACAGAAATGCTAGCTTCTGTTAATTGTTTTCTTAGATATCAATACATATTAGACCAAATTTGCCATCAATCACTATAATTTCTCTTATAATAGAAATTTTAGATGATTGAATATTTTGTTTGAATATTCAATAAACGTAATGGTTTTAACTTAACAAATAACAATTCAAGATAAATGGTTGTTCTAACATTTCTAGTTTTTATCATAAATTACTAGGAAAAAAAATAGACAATTATAAAACGATATCAATTTAGAGATTCTATATTATTGAAGATATATCCATCACTATTTAATAGTGATTGGTATTTATAAGAAAAAAATTCAGAATTTTTCCAAAAACAACATATTTTGTAAAAGAATATTTTCATTTTTTAAAGTTTTAAATGTCGATGAAATATATATTTTGTAGAAAAGAGTAATTAATTAAAGATTTTCCCCACGAGGGATACTGACGTATGACAACCCCTACCCCAACCCCAGAAAAGAAAAAGGTGAAATCTTCAGCAAAAGCATGTTTAAATAAAGCTGTAGTCGAGATCCTTCAAATACCATAATTACAATATATATTTTTAGAAAGTTGCTTTTCTTATTTTTTATTTAAAAATTTGTTGCAGTGCAAGGTTATAAATAATGTAATGTGTGACCGGGGGTGGTGGTAATAGTCAATTAGTCATGCCTTAAATTTTTTTCAAACTATGGGAACCATGCCATTTGTAAGATGTTACTTAATATGGGAAATTTGTATATAATTCATAAATTTATATATATTTTATATTAATATTCATTTTTATACATGATTTAATGCAACATTTGTTAAAGTTTATCGGTAAATAGAAGCCTTAAAGCCACCATGAATTTTTTAGAATCTTGATTGTATGTAATAATATGTTTTTTGTTTGAAATAAACAACTTTAATATCAACCGTCGTAGTAGTAATTTATGGGTGACTTGTTTAATTGAGTGTAATTCGTGACATTGTTCATGCAAATAAATATTTAACTCATGTCACATGTAATATTTTTCAGTTATATATATATTGCATATTTTGTAGGGTTTACATTTAACTTAACCCAACCCAAAAAATTAGCTGAAAAGATTGAGATTTTCAAATTAAACAAGTTAATCCATTTAACCCTTTAATAAAATGGGTTTGGTTGAGATTAAAATCCCCGAACTGTTTACCATTTGTTATCCCATTTAAAAATTTTAAATAAAAGTTTATTTAATGTTTTTATTCAACTGATTATTTTTTATTTCTCAAAAAATGTGGGTTAGTAACTATTATTGAAAGTTGAGTTGGTGAAAGTGAAAGTGAAAGTCAAGATAAGTATAATTTAGAATTTAAACCTTTATAATGTTTTATGGTTGTAAACTTTTAATTTGTATATGTATCGTGATCTTATAGAATTGTGGTTGCATTATTCTCAAATTTAAACAATTATTGACGTTTTTAAGTTTTATCTTATTCTATTTAAAAGATTATTTAAGTTTTTAAGGATTTTTTTAAATAGATTAAACATGTTAAGTTGGAAAACAATAAACATGTCAATTCAATTTCAACCTATTACTAAAAAGCTGAGTTGGGTTAAGGATTTTCTATCTGTTTATTTAAACAACATAGCCCATTGCCACCCATAATATTTTGGTCTTGGAATAAATATTATTTTTTGTCTAAAACATTAAGGGTGCGTTTAGTTGTGGAAAAATGGGTCGTTTTCCGGAAAAATTTTCCAAGAAAAATAAGAATTTTGAAAACGCGTTTAGTTCGTCTATTTTTCTAAATTTTTCACGGAAAATGAAAATTTTCCGTTTTCTAAAATTACAAAGAAGTTGGAAAATTTTGAAAAACTGATAATCATTGTTTTCCACATTTTTCTAATTCCAAAATTTTTCTATAAACACACACCCACTCCACCCCATCCACCTCTACCTACCCCCCACACACACCCACCCGCACACACACACACACACACCCATCCGCACACACACACACACCAACCCACAAACACACGCACATACATACCCACTCACACATACACACACACCAACCCACACACACACATACATACCCAACCACACACACCCACCCACAAACACACACACATACATACATACCCACACACATACACACACCCCAACCCGCACACACACACACACACACACCAACCCACACACATACACATACGTACCCACCCACACACACACACCCACCCACCCACACATACATACCCACCCCCCCACACACACCCACCCACCCACAAACACACACACATACACATACATACCCATCCTCACACACACACCCACACACACACCCACCCTCACACATACACATACCAACCCACAAACACACACACATACATACCCACCCATACACACACACCAACCCACACACACACACACATACATACCCGCCCACACCCACCCACAAACACACACACATACATACATACCCCCACAAACACACACTCGCATCCCCAACCACCCAACACCATCACGACAATCACCGACCTACCATCATCACCACCACCACCACTAACCCGTCACTAGCACCACCACCACCGCTGCCGCCTGTCATCACCACCATCACCACCACTGACACAATTGTCGCCGCCACCACCATCGCCTGTCATCACCACCACCGCCGCCGACCCACTACCGTCACCGCCCCTGCCCACACCTTATCACCGCTACCGTTTTTTAAAAATGAAAACCGATAGAAAAAGACACATCTAAACACGTTTTATAATTTTCTAAAACTGAAAATGAAAAATGAATAAGTTTAATTAAACACGTTTTCTAAATTTTTCAATGAAAAATGAAAACGGAAAACGAAAATCGAAAAGGGAAAACAAAAAACGGAAAATGAAAACTGTTTTTCCGTAACTAAACGCAACCTAAGGGTGCGTTTAGTTGCGGAAAAATGGGCCGTTTTCCGAAAAAATTTTCCAAGAAAAATGAGAATTTTGAAAACGCATTTAGTTCGTCTATTTTTCTAAAATTTTCATGGAAAATGAAAATTTTCCGTTTTCTAAAATTACAAAGAAGTTGTAAAATTTTGGAAAACTGATAATCATTGTTTTTCACATTTTTCTAATTCAAATTTTTTTTTATAAACACACACCCACTCCACCCCATCCACCTCTACCTACCCCCACCAACACACACACCCACACACCCACCCGTACACACACACACACACCAACCCACACACACACACATACATACCTACCCACCCACAAACACACACACACACACATACATACATACATACCCACACACACACACACACCAACTTACACACATACACATACATACCCCCCCCTCCACACACACACACACCCACACCCACAAACACACACATACATACCCACACACACACACCGACCCGCACACACACACACAAACACCAATCCACACACATACACATACATATCCACCCACACACACACACACACACCCACAAACACACACATACATACCCACCCACACACACACACCTGCACACACACACCAACCCACACACAAACCCACCCACAAAGATACACACATACATACCCACCCACCCACCCACACACACATCCACCCCCCCCATCCACACACACACAAACCTACACCTACCCCTACAAACACACACTCGCACCCCCACCCACCCAACACCACCACGACAATCACCGACCTACCATCACCACCACCACCACCACTAACTCGTCACTAGCACCACCACCATCGCTGCCGCCACCATCACCACCACTGACACAATTGCCGTCGCCACCACCATCGCCTGTCATCACCACCGTCGCCGTCGATCCGCTACTGTCACCGCCCCCACCCACACCCTACCACCACTACCGTTTTCTAAAAATGAAAACCGATAGAAAAATACACATCTAAACACGTTTTCTAATTTTCTAAAACTGAAAATGAAAAATGAATAAGTTTAACTAAACGCGTTTTCAAAAATTTTCAATGAAAAATGAAAACGGAAAATGAAAATCGAAAAGGGAAAACAAAAAACGGAAAATCAAAATTGTTTTTCCGTAACTAAACGCAACCTAACTGTTTCATTAATTTGAAAAAATGAAACATTATATAGATATGAGTTTAACGCTTTCTAATTTAAATCAAAAACTACAATTGAAAACGTTTGTTTTTTATTCAAATGTACAAAGTACAACCACACATGCATACAAAATATGGACGAATTTTGAAACTTATGTCGTGATTCTCCTACGCTTTTATTATTATTATTATTATTTTGTCTAAATAAAAAAATGAAATAAAGACCAAAAAGATTTACAACCAATGTGTCATAAGCCGATCTAGTGGCGGGGTTTTTCTTAACTCATACGTACTAGTAATTCAGAAAAGAATATGAAGTGTAAATATTTTACGTTTCTCTTAATATAGTAGAAGTAACTTTATTCGTTAAACGGTTGGTCTATATATAAAACGAATAAAAAGGAATAAAAAACCGATTGTATCCCCACCTAAAATCTTGATATTTGAGGTTAAGTTGGTGACAAATGTGAACATATGATGTACATTTGTCTTGTTACTTGCCTTCGTGATGAAGTAATTCTTCTTTTTTTTTTTTTTCCCTAAGTGAAATATAACTAATTAGTTGGTATTTGATCTTGACTTTGAAATGTTACATCTAAAAATAAAATGAGATTTCAATGTAAGTAATTAAACTTAGAAATTTTGAGATGCAATAAATTATTTCAAAAACTAAAGTCCATTATAATGTTTTAAAAAATCGATGTAATTTGATTGTAGTGTTTTTAATACAACAGATTTTTAGAAGTTATATAAAATATAATAGTTTGAAAGTGATCATCACAAATATAAATTTTAGTAAGAGTTAGTGTTGAGGAGGTGCGGGTCACATGGACCTATTTTTACTTATCTTATATGACCTTCAAATTCAACGTACCCATCCTAATTTTATGAGTTATTTTAATGAGTTTTTTAAGCTAATTAAACGTAAAAAATTTGTATATCTTTTGATGAATGAAAATTTATCATTTTAGTTCTAAATTGATAGGATATTGGTCGACTAGTTTGAATGTCATTTATCATGGGCTTGAGGCTCACACGAGTAATACGTGAGTTTCTATTAGGTTTTAGAAATCTCACCTGAATGTGAGAGATGTATATTTACAGGATATATACAATCTCCTATAATTTTCTAAGATTTGATTGAATCATTCCTATAATTAGTTTCAGTTTCACTATATGTTTGAAATATCCATATATTTCATTGCTTAGTAATATTAATCAATGATAGGCATAGGATTGTATTCTAAATTTGTGTGCTTGGTGAGGTAAATTAAGTTAAAGGGTTAAAGATGTTGACGTTGAAAAGTTAGGACAGAAAGTGGATATCGGTAGTTGATTGTAGTTAGAAGGGATATACGTTGTTATACATGTATGATCATTGGGGCTAATGTTATCTATCATTATATTAGAATCATATATTTGCAATTTGCTCATTATATTAGAATTATGTATTTGAGATAGCCACAAGAGTTGTCTATTATGTTTAGTGGAACCCTAATAATTCGTGCTAATCTTTAAAGTTTTGTAGCATATAAGTTTCTCATTATTATTTTGTAATCGATTCTACTTCTTGTGTTGTGTTTTGTTTAGAGTAAAAGATTTGTTGGAGTGTGATTTTGTTTACAAACTATTTTCCAAGAACTTTGAGTTTTGAATCTCTTTTGGTTTGAATCTAATGACATTTTGTGAATCTGAGCATGATACCAAAGCTTCAATGAATATGGTGGTGTTGTTTGTCATGATTTTATGTTTAATAGTAGTTTACGATTCAATCTTTTTTGTTTATACGTTAAAATAAGTTTCATATTTTAACTTAATTATTGTCGATCTTTGAAATGTTCCTTCAATACATGAAAATTTGTTAATGATTTCTCTTAAAGAATTTGTGTTAAACTAATGTTTTCAATGTTGTTAGGGTTTCGTGGTTGAAACTATGTTATTGGTAGGGTTTCATGTCAAAATTCCCTATTCATGCAAACTAGTTCTAAAAGCTTTTACGGATTCAGATATAACACAAGACTCCTTTTCAATAAGGCCTATAGCTTGATGCTTGGTCACATTTAGTGTGAAGATGTGTGGTTGTAATCAAGGATGTAAAAGTGTGTCTTATTGTCCAATACTTATATAAAATTAATTGCTACCACTAAAGCTTTAAATAAAATGTTATAGATGAAGTGGTTTACATAAGAGATTAAAAAAGAGGTATATGATATCATAGTCAAGGTGTTATACACTTTGTAAAGAATATAAGTTTTCATTAAAAGTCGAAACACATTGTTGTGAGGTGATGCGTTGGAATCCAAATTGTTCAACATATGGAAAGTCCACACTAGCTTCAATGGATCAGATATGATGACAAAGAGTTTACCAAATACTATTCATTAGGGGTGTCGAACGGGTAAAATTTTCGGGTTTCGGGTAGAACGGGTATTTCCTTAAGAAAATAATATCCGATACCCGACCTATATTGTAATTCAGGTTTTCGGGTTTCAGGTATTCGGGTTTGAGGTCGGGTCGGGTAATTATCGGGTATACCCGAAACTTTCTTAAATGACACTTATTGATTATTTTTTTATTTTTTTATTTTTTATTTTTACATGTTGGTTGGTTTAATAATGAATCGGGTAGGAAAATACTCCATACAATTAATAAGTACATATATAATAACAATACAAATCATTATAATATGTTATGTACTTTTTTAATTCCATTTTGTGCGATAGTGAGAAACTGAGAATTGTGATGACGGTTCAGGACTTCAGCTTTAGCGTCGTATTCTCTTTGCAAGTTTGCGTCGACTGTCGAGCCATCGCTCATAAGTAGGAAACAAATGGTTTTGTTTTATTTGAAGTGTGCGTACGTGACTACATTGTATATTTGATATTATTTAAAAAACGAATTTGGGTATTCAGGTATACCCGAAAATAAATATTCATACCTAAAACCCAACCTATATTATTATCGGGTTAACCTATTACCCGATTGTTCATACCCGTTACCCATTCTACCCGAATACAAAACGGTTCGGGTGGGTAGAACGGGTTTCGGGTTTTTTTGACAGGCCTACTATTCATGGATCATTATATTTTTGTGAGATTACATGTATGATGGAATCCTTAACATTAGCCATGAGGGGGGAGTTTGATGGGTTTGGACTTCCCTCCCGCTTTGGTTGAAAATTTATTTAGTCTTTCTTTGATAAGTGTTTGGGCCTTGTTGAGCATTGGACCAAGTTTGCTAGGCTCACTAGACATAACATAAGGGTTTATTATGTGAAGAATGGAACGAAAGAAAGATTAGAGAGAGATCATATGTGAGACGGAAAATAAATCTTATTTTTTAGGGTACAAAAAAATCTAATTTATGGAGTTCCCACTTTGTAGAGTTAACCTCTAGATTTTCTGGTTTGAACTCACCTTCTCTCTCGTCCAATCCAGTGAGAAGGATCTCTTCTTTTGGATATCCATTTCATATATTCCATTTTATTTTATTTTCTAAAAATTAGGTCTTTATTTTTATCATTATTTTATACTCTATTCTACATAAATTGTTATTATGATTATTGTGAACTATAGAATCACAATTTTCCAATCTTTTATTTGTTGTGTCCCGATTCAGACTTCAAATTTTTATATATCAAATTCCATATCTTTTACTAAACTAGGGTTTTCACTTTCATTTTTAAAAAAGAAATATGAGTAAATGGTTGGACGATTCATTGAGGCATATATATCAGATGGAGAACCGGATTCGAGAAATATAAGGTTGTCCATCTCTATATTAAGCAGAAAAGCTTTCATTATCTCAGATCGTTAAAGCATGTAATGAGGCTGTAAATGACTTCCCTAAAGGCTGCAGAGGCAAAAGAAGTTGTTTCTTATGTAGTTGATATTGCCGATGAAAAGCTTAAAGCATAGAAAGAGCTACTGTTGGTAAAAAGACGACAATTTCAAATGGATACTTGAGTGTTTTCCTTCATTTTTGCTTGAATTTACGAGAATTAAGGAATACTCCATGTTGGAACTATAACCGACAATGGATCGATTTGGGTTGGGTTCTGGTTCAACCCATTTATTAATTGGGTTAAATATTTTAACCCAATCCAACCTGTTTATTTAAATGGGTGGATATTTCCAACACAACCCAACTTTTCAGATAAACGGATTGTCATCCGGTTGACCCGTTTATGTAATTCTCAACTCAACCTATCAAATAAATGGGTTAAACCCGGGTAAACTCATTTAAAATAAAAAGTAAATAAAATAACTAAAGATTACACTATTTAAATTGGTTTCAAACTTATATAAATTTTCAAAGTATAATAAAAACATAATCCCAATTCACAAAATATAAAGAAATTGTTCAAATAACATTAAAGATATGTAATTTCAAAGAGATTTTGAAGAGTGACTAGAATGATTAGCTCAAAAAAAAAAGATAAGAACTAGGATTGCATTTTTTTAAAAATAAATAACAATACAACATTGTAATTTATAAATTAATACTTAGATTAATACATAGTAATATTTAAATAATTATTAAATTAAATATATTTTAAATTTAAATAAGTTGGTGAGTTGAAAACGGGTTGATAACTGTTACCCAACCCAATCTATTTAATTAAATGGGCTAGGTGAATTAACCCATTTAACCTAAATAGGTTGGGTTGGTGGGTTGGATCGATTTTTGCTAGCTCTAGTTGGAATTAACCATTCCTCTTTCCTTAATTATAGAAATGAACCTATGGTTTAGCGAAAGTTGAAAGTCGACACTGAATTTGTTTCGTTTCGTTTTGTTTTTTTTTTTTTTTTTTTTTTTTTTTTTTTTTTTTTTGCTATGATGGTATATATGGTCTATTATTTTGCAAAACAATGATTATTATACCAACTCTCTGTTATATATCATGAAATTACTATTATGACTTTTCTTCTGTCATTACCCCAAGCAAGACACCTGTCTCTTTATTGCAATGTTTATTTGAGACGTTCTCATATTTATTCTCTTGGTACCTCCTCTCTCTTATCCTTTCTTCCTTCATTCGCTTCTGATTATAACTTCAACACTCCTACTTACCGTCTTTTTTTGCAAGTGCAAAAAAAGCATGACAACTTGGTGCTTTCTCTTGCTCCCAAATTAAAAAACTTGAGGGGTTAGATCCTCTGTTAAGATAAGCCACAACTGGTTGATTATGCTATTGAGACCATTCTAAATAACTGTTACGACACATACAGGAAGTGGACTTCAACAAGAGCTTTTAAGCTACTGATGAATCTTTGTCTACTTTAGGTCGTTGTTTTCCAGAACTTATTAAGCTCAACATCAACAGATGCTCTTTATTCAGTAGCATTTCTCTTTTGTATCTTCGTAGGTATTAAAAAAAAGTTGGGAATACTAAACCTTTGTGGTTGTGTTAAAGCTGCACTATGTGATTCATTTCTAACATTTTATACATATCCTCGTAGGCATTACCTTATTATGAGTGGTTGCTTGAATTAAATTTAATGCATTTTAGCTGCATCCCTTTTCAACATTTGTGGTGTCCTTTTTTATTAATTATATTACAACATTTTACTTTCATTGTTCTTTTATTATAACATCATACTTCACTATACTTTTATCTTCTTTAGCCATTTCCTTGGGTCCTCTCTCTCTCTCTCTCTCTCTCTCTCTATATATATATATATATATATATATATATATATATATATATATATATATATATATGTCTTAAAAGTTAAGATAAGTGGAATCAAAAGGAGGCTTATAATTTAGCCAATATTTTGTGAGATTTTTGTTGAATTTGCAACATAGGACACATCACCAGTAGTGATCCAAGTGCTTATCCTCTTATTTTATTTAGACCATTCTCTCTTTGTAACACCCGATTCAAAGTACTTTTCAGTTTAGACCCTTGGTGTGTTAATGTTTTGCAGAATTGGTTCCCAGGGGGCAGAATTGCCAACTTCAGGAAAATTAGAATTTGTTGGGCGTCCTCCTTGTATGCTAGGCGTACTAGTGCACTTCAGGATCGTGGGTCTCAACCACGTACACGGGACATACGTGGAGTACGCATGGCTTACATAGGTATGAGTGAAACCCTAATTTTTAGGGTTTGCACCCTATTTAAACCTTATAAAAGCCTCATTTGGTCATTTTTAGCTAGCCTCCACCCTCCTTTGCCCATAAATCGAAACCCTAGTGTGTTTTCTGAGTTTTGAGCCTTATCGATTGTTTGTTAGTGATTTGTGAAAGAGAAGAAGAAGATGGCCATTTTGAGAAGTGTCTTGAGCTTGAAGATTCAGGGTTAGTCCATCTTTTACAAGCTTTTTGAGGTAAAAAGCTCACATCTTGATGATCCATGATGCTAGATCTAGTTATGTTGTTATTTTTATGCTTTTTGTGTCCTTGGAGTGATAGATAAGCTTCTTGACTCACTATAGAAATTCTGGTGTTAGCTCTAGGTTCTTTGTGGTCCCCTTATTCATAAAAATGCAAGCTTTATGGTGTATCTTGGACCATGCATGTGTTAAGACCTTTGTTAAGCTCTTTTTGAGCTCTTGAGTCTCATTAAGCCATGCATGTGTGTAAAGTTGCCAACTTTATGTGATTAGTGGCCTTATAGAATCAAATCTGAGAGTTTGTCTTAAAGTCTCAATGGAGTAAGTGCTTAATGAAGTGGGGTGGTCAACTTAGGAGTATGTTGGGCGTACCAAGCTGGTACGCTACGCATACGAGCCTCAGAGGGAGTACGCTAAGAGTACGAGCTTAGTACGCCCCGTGTACTCAACAAGTGTGCTTTAAATTTTGGGCTTCTCAATTTGGGCCCATTTTCGGACCTTAAGAGATTAGGTCCTTATTGTGCCATCATATTTCGATTTTGGGCTACTGTCATTATGTGGGATTCTTTTGGTTGAAGGCCCACGAAGGGGTGTGGATCCAATTTGGAAGATTGAGCCATATTTGGGCTTTGGGTGGCCATTTTGGAATTATACTATTTTGAGTAGTTGGGTTGGGCTTGGCCTTAGGCCAAGTTAGGTAAAGGGTAAAATGGTCTTTTACCCTAGTTTAGACTCTTAGTATGAGTCGGGATCCAATTATTAATTGGATGTTATTTTATAATGATAACGCAGGAATTTTCGGACCAGCAGCCACAATTTTATCGATGAGATTTAGCAATCTGAGATGAGTCCTACTCTCCATATTTAGCAAGTCGAAGGCAACAATCCTTACCCAGGGTTTATTATGTTAGGGTGTTAGATATCTGCATGACTCTTGCATGTGTATGTGTTCGTATGCTTAGTGGAAGGGGCCCAAAGGTTATTCTGTATACTATTACCTGTTATACTTGCATGTTTGTATGATGGGTGGGGTACATTTTACATGTTTGGGCAAGGCCCTTTATACTCAGTGGGCGGGGCCCGTTATGCGAGTTAAGGCGAGGCCCGTTACACTCATTGGGCGGGGCCCATTGACTGATAGATCTGTATACCAGGAAGGGACCGATGACAGTCGGGGCCCATTATGTATTTGATATGTATGGTATATGGTTTTTTTTGGGAAGTCACTAATCCCTGTGCTTACGATTTTTAGTTTATGTTTCAGGTACTTCTGGTTCGAAAGGGAAGAGCCAAAGATGATCGCAGAGCACACACCCATTTATTCCGGATTTTGTGACTTACTCTGATATTTTGTGATGCAGTAATATACTTTGGTCTATCTTGGTTGTATGACAATGTTTTGGATTACTGTTTTATTAAATTAAAAATGAAATTTTTGGGACGTTACATTTTGGTATCAGAGCCTCTTTTTGAGGGATTCGGATGTACCCTCGGGTGTGTCTGAACTCAAACTGAGGATTTCGTAAAAAAATTCAAAAAGGAAATGATTTTGTTAAAAAAGGTTTTTTAGTACAAGAAAGGGCGTGGTGCATGCAATCGACCGAGCTCGAGTAAGTTTTCCGAAAATACCCATACATGTTATCTGATAGGATTTGATTTGTGAATATGTGAATAGCATGCTAGTGAGGGATAAGGATATGCTCAGTGTTTACATGCTAGAATGCTAGTGTAACATCCCATTTTCAAGTAGCTTCAAACTTATCCCTTGGATTTTAATTATGTCATCTATGGACCTTGGTTGGAAGGAAGTGGCAAGAAAGGACCATGCATGCAAAGGTGTCAGCTGTGGTACACCCAACGTAGGAGGTTAAATGGTTGCAGGTGTTGGAAGACGTACGCCTAGCGTATGCTAAGTGGCATAAAACCCTAATTTTTGGGTCAATCACTATATAAAGAACATGAGGACTGGAACCCTAGCCCCTTATTAGCCTCCCCAGCCTCAGAAAAACCCTAGAACATCTCATCCCCTTATTCTTGTGTGATTTTAACCTTGAGAAGCCCATTTTGGTGATTTTTAAGCTTGGAAGAGGAAAGAAGAAATTGGTAAGGAAGAACTTGGGAAGTTGGAGCCTATAGATCTGGAATAGCACCATCACTTAGGACTCTTTGGAGGTATAAAGTTCATAACTTTCCTCAATAATGCTTAGATTTAGTGTGGTTTGATCTTGAAGTAATTTTGGTCCCAAGTATAGAACTTTTGGGTTCAAATCTGATTACTGGACTTAGAGTTGTCACTCTCAGTTCAAAATGAGTCCCTAAGGCAGAAAGTTGCCATCTTGAAGGTCTTACTGGATTCATGCATAACTTAAGATCATTTCTATGAGAATGGAATGCTATTTTGGAGTTTGGGCTTATTAGGGTTATGCAAAGTTACCAAGTCAATGACTTTATGTATTAAGATGTTGAAAAGGGCTTGGATGTGTGATTGTAGCTTCTGGTTTGGAGTATTAAGCACTTAATAGGAAAGTGACTTAACATAGGAGTACACTACACGTAAATGCAGGTACGCCCAGCGTACTCACCATTTAGCTAGTACGTCCAACGTACATAGGAATACTCCCAACGTACTCATAGATATGGGCCTTGCGAGTTTTAGGCCTCAGTTTGGGCCATGTAGGGGATTTTCGTCCTTTAGGTCTTGGTGGGCCATCAAAAGTTAATTAATGTGTTTGGGCTCAAGTTAAGGCCCATTAGAGGGATTGGGCCCAATTTAGCAAATTGGGCCATTAGTGGGCCACTAGTGGGCTTGGAAATCCTACCTAGTGTTGGGTCTTGTTTTGGTATTTGGCCTTGGCCCAAATTGGAGAAAAGAAAAAATAGACATGATGGACTGCGTGGACCCCCGTTAGTCAAGATTTTTATGTTGTGTAATGACTTGGTATTTATCATGTCATAGTTCGGGATTTCATGTGAGATTGTTGGAAGTTGATACTTCAGTTCAGATCGGCATTGCGAGGTGAGTTATCCTCACTATACTTAAGGGTCTAAGGCATGAAGGCTGACCCTTTTGGATTGGTATCCCGATATGTTGTATGCTCGAGTATTGTATGATCTGTTAGATCAGTATCCTGGTAGATGTGATGTTATATGTTGTTATGATCTGTTAGATCATTATCCTGGTAAATAGGATGTTATATGTTGATATGATTTGTTAGATCAGTATCCTGGTAGATGGGATGTTATATGTTGTTATGATTCGTTAGATCAGTATCCTGGTAAATAGGATGTTATATGTTGATATGATCCGTTAGATCAGTATCCTGGTAGATAGGATATGCTATGTTGTTATGATCTGTTAGATCGGTTTGTCTGTCTATAGACTGTTATGTTATTATTTGTTATATGTGCACATGTTTGTTTGG
The DNA here is from genome assembly GCF_052625555.1 of Lactuca saligna. Taxonomy (NCBI): domain Eukaryota; kingdom Viridiplantae; phylum Streptophyta; class Magnoliopsida; order Asterales; family Asteraceae; genus Lactuca; species Lactuca saligna. Next base: position 245,172,094 of record NC_136421.1, read on the forward strand.
TGGTTGAGGCTTATCTGCTTTGTGTGAAAGCCAATAAACCTGGGCATTCCAACCTGTTGGTTGTGGACCGTGAGTATTCCATCCCGAGGATGATTGGGCGCATAGTATGTGGGCATTCCAGCCTGTTGGTTGTGGGCCTGGGGTATTCCATCCAGAGGATGATTGGACCCATAGTATGTTGGCATTCCAACTGATTGGTTGAGGGCCTAGGGTATTCCAACCCGATGGTTGACTGGACCCATAGTATGTTGTTTATGATTATATGTGTATTATTGTGTGAATGGGTATTTTGGGGGTAACTCACTAAGCCTTCGAGCTTACAGTTTCAGTTTATTGTTTCAGGTTCAACGGATGACCGCGGGAAGGCGAAGGTGTGACCATAAACTTCCTCGATTGATGATTATGATTTCTGGGAACTCTAATGTTTAAACTATTTTGAAAACAATTCCTAATAACTGAATGGTTTTAAATGATTTAAAAAGTTTTAAATTGGCTCGAATTTTATGGGTGTTACAGCTAGAAGAAGTGCTTTTTTATGCTTATTGTATGAGCTTGTAGACTTGCATGCTAGTATTGATCAGTCAGTGATAGATTGGCCGGATATGAGATGCCTTGTAGCCTAGGAAGCATTGGATGCTATGCTGAATTGGGAATATTTTTTGGAATTAGTGATTTCTAAGTGTATGCTTTAAAAGTCGTATACGATTAGGATCATATATCCCTAGAATGATGGATTTGGCCATATTTCCTATTCCTCGTTTGGTTGTGGTCCTATGGTAGAGTCTTTTATTTGACAGTCTATTTGATCGTGTATTGTGTATAATTTGCATGCATAAGGCAACCGACAGTGAGAGTGGAAGTTCTTAGCATGAGTTGTAGTATGTGAGTTTGAATGTTCTTTGGTTATTCCATGGATTGGAGTGCTACTGCATGAATCTTGCTTGTTTTGTGCTTTGTGGAACTCTTAAGTGATGCGAGTTAGTTATTAAGTGAATATGTTAAGTCACATGTGAAAAAAGGTTAAATAAACTCAAAGTGATGGATTTAGACCTATGGTGCAACTCTCATTTGAGTCTAACCTTTGTAGGGATGAGTCTTTTACTCGAAGGATTATCTAATCTTTGTTGCATGTGACTATATTCATGAGGTGGTTAACTGACATTATGGGGAGTTCTTCAGCAAATGATGGCAGGTTGAGGTTGAAAACCTAGGAAAGCCTAGGAAGTGCTTCAGTGGATTTAGTTGTGCTGTTTAGTGAGTATTTGGAGTATCAGTTGAGAAGGTGACTTAGAGGATTTGAAATGATTCTTGAGGAAAGTATGGATAGGTGTGGAAGGTAGTATTGGGCTCGTACTACTAAAAGAATAGGATCTATAATCGAATTGGGGAGAGTCTTGGAGAATCTAGGAAGCCTACGGGATGAGGATTATTGGATATGTTCTAATCATTTGTATGGTTGTTTTTCAGAATGGTGATGAGCACTCAGGAAGGAGGTTCGGATTCAGATTCAGGCTCAGGTGCAGGTACTGAGCCGGTCAATGAGCAAATCCGAGAGTTCATCTCATCGGAGATTACCCACAGTATAAAATCATATGGGAAGGAGGATCTTGTTGGATTAAGTGTCTAAGCCCATAACTATAATTGGTATGTACTTGATTTGATAATAGCATAGTCCTTTTGGGTTGCCTTCACTCTAGCAACTTGGCAGGATGACTTTTGAAGAGAGAGGTTAAATTTACTATTTGAAATAATAAATTGATTTATTACTGTATTATGGAAATAATATATTATTAGAAATCATGTTATTTAATTAGTATTTAATCAAAAATTAATTTGGAATTAATTTTGGGATTAAAGGAACTGATTAAAGGAACATGGTTGTTTTGCAAATCATTGATAATTGTGAAACTAGGCTATTGGACTCCTTAGATGGGAGTGGACGAAAACTATAGGGAGCCCTTATAGGTTTCATCCAAGGCCTCTAGATGAGGATTCCATGTGAAGCTTAAGCCTTAAGCAGGAAATTAGGGTTTCATCTAGAAAACCCTAGCAGCCTACAGCTATATAAAGACCCTACCACCTATGATTTTCGACCAATGCTTACATTTGTAAACCCTAGCCGAATTTCTAAGAGCATCCCTCCTCTCTCCTCTCATCCTCTTGCTAGTGGTGTATGTAATCCATTAGAGGTGTCACATTTGAGGCACTAAGCTTTCAAGAGTCAAGGATCTTCAAGGTGTTCTTGTTATTGCTACATAACAAGTGAGTTAAACTTCTAAACCCTAATTATATATCGATTTCGATTTATACATGTTAGATCTAGGGTTATGCTTTGGTATTTAATTTGCATGTTCAACTAGTGACAAACTTAGGTCCAAAGCAATTAGGATTGCATGAACACATAGGTTGTAGTTCTGCTCAAAACCCATAAGTGGTATCAAAGCCTAGGATGTTTTTAAATTGAAATTGATGCATATGTGAATTGTCCAAAGGAGGAGGGAACAGATTCGTCAATCTGTTCGTTGAACTCAACGAGTTTCTCATGGGACTCGACGAATTGGTCCAACTCGACGAGTTCACTGCCCAGAACTCGACGAGTTGACTCGTCAGATCCCTGATTTTTCGATTTTAATATCTTGATTTGATTAGGATAATTACATTAATTCATTTTTACTGCTTAAAATTGAATTTTTTGAAAAAGTTAATGGTATATCCTTATCAAAATAAATGATTTGGTTAAATTTTGGATAAAGATAAAAATTATTTTGTTAATTTACAATTTAACCAAGTATTTTGAAAAGTATCAAAAATACACCCTTTGGTTTTATAATTTAAAATTTTGATTAAATAGTTTACTTTTGAAATCTTAAATTTAAGAACCCTAGTATTTTAAAAGTTTAAAATATACCCTTATACTATTATAGAATTAAAAGTCTAATATATATATATATATATATATATATATATATATATATATATATATATATATATATAAGAAAAGTTAGTCATACCGTTAGTAGGCCTCATTCACAAAGCTGGTCTATAAGGGGTGTTTAAGGAAGTGGCTTGTAAAATGACTGTCATTGAGTATCCATTCTTACCACCACACTCTTGACTAGTGGATGGTTGTCAGCCGAACGGGTATGATAGGACACTAAAATCTCATTAAGAGTATAATGACATAAAGTAACCAAGCCTTTTCTAAAATCTCATTCTTAGTTACTTTAGTAAAATGTGAATTTGATGTTAACCCATGTAATTGCACATTGCACCTTATTGGTCGTTAGTGTAGCGTGTGTGGTTAACCAACACACTAATATGGGATCAATATTGTTGGCGATGGGTGTCTCATAAATTATCATTGATCAATGGAGCGTGTGTGGTTAACCGACACATTGATTGGGTGATAAATGACATCGAGAGTACCAAGCTAATTTGCATGCTTATTCACATCTCGTTTGTGATCCTCAATATCACAGTTAGAAAGTGAGAGCATAATCGAGATTAAACATGTCATTGAATAGTTCAATGAATCTCAAAAGATCTAGGAGTTTCATTATATTGAAACTAGTAAATGCTTACCTACCTAAAATATATTCAAATTTGATTATGACATCCCTATTCAGAATTCAAATTGAAAATATGGATCCTAGACTTAATTTAAATTTTGGGTTAATAATTAAGGATTAAATAAATCAACTAACTTGAATTCTTTTTTCTCTTTATAGATGTCAAGTTCAGACCACTATGCTCATCCTCATCCTTTGGAAATGGTTTTCCTTTTGAAGATGATCTTCTACTTGTCAATCAATGTGAAAGAACGTTCCCTTCTTCGAGCATTGGTGGAACTGGAAATCATACTTCTCCAACTCTTCCTCCACCTCCACCAGTGATTCTCCCCATCCCACGTTTTCGTCAAATTGAAAAGTTCAAGGTTACTCAAGCCCTGTTGGCATGCAAACACCTAGATGGAAATTATGTGTGTGCACATGTTCTAAACATGAATTCGCACATTGACAGATTGGGAATGTTGGGTGTGTTTTCCCAAAGGATCTGGCTGTTGACTTGGTTCTTCACTCACTTCCTGAGTCATATAGTCAGTTTGTTAAGGACTATTATATGACTGAAAACGACGTGACCCTATTGATCTGACATATTTGCTAATTGCTACTGAAGCATAAATGCTAAATTGCAATGGTTAAGCAAATGTGTTTGGAGGATCAATCTCCCAAATTTCCATGGACCTTAACAATGGGAACAATGGTAGTCCAGAAAAGATTTCTCTTCCCAATGGAAAAGGATCAACCAAGGTCTAACTGTTTGACCATATGGTAAAAAGAAAGGCTAATTTTGAGATAGTCCCATGTGCTATTCCTAAAGAGTCCATATGTTTTATTGCCAATTGAATGGACATTAGATGCAAAGCTGCTCTGTTTACCTGAAATATCGTAAAGATAAGAAATTCAATTTGTATGACTCTACTTCAGGTACACCCACTATCTAAATCTATTTTATTAAGTTCCTATTCATAGATTCTTAATACATGATGTGATAGTCACATTTTGATGTTTTTGCAGGATCTAAGAGAAAGAAGGATGCTTAAGAAGAGAAAGCTAATTCTGATTGTAAGAGATGAATTTTGGGCACATGGTTCGATGATCAGAATTTGGAGCTACTGCTTTGAAGTTATGATAGTTTAATAGATTGCTTAGAAAATATGTCTAGATACATAGTTTTCATATTTTGCATTGTAAGGATAATTTTTCTGCATTTTATCAATAAAGTAAATTTTTTGTATTATCTTATTTACTTTACATTTCCTTGCAATGGAATTTATGAAAATTGGTGGTAATATTTCTGTTATTAGCAATTTTAAATATGTATTTGATTCTTTGTTATATCATTCGTGGTAATGTCAGAATTAACCAAATAAGAAGGAATTCTCATCACCCAAGTTTCAGTTGGATAGAAACTTGGAATCGTATAATTTGAATTGTGTGATGTATGAGAATCTTGATATTTGGAAGATTAAGACTAATTCGTTGATCACATGTTTATGTGAGTCAAAGTGAAGGACTAAGGAATCTAGTACACATTGATATGGACTATTTGGATCCACCACAAAAGATAATAAATCTATTCGTCATGATTTGCTTATAGTTCAGTAAATATTGTTATACTTATAAGATTAAGTATAATTTTGATTCTTTGAAAAGTTACAAAGAGTAGCAGAACGAATAAGAAGAATCTATTAGGCAGAAAGATAAAGGTTTCTCAAATTTGAAAGGAAAAAAGAGTACCTTAGTATCACGTTTTATGATCATCTTAATGATTATGGAACTATGTCGCAATTAATCCTCTAAGTACATCTTAGTGAAATTGTTTTGTCTAAGAAGAGGAATGGATAATTGTCGGAATAGTTTAATCAAGCGATGATTCATACTTCATTTCCGAATAAAGTTTAATAGTCACACTCTATTAATTTCCAATCCCATCTCAAACTAAGTAGGTTTATAACACCTCATGAAATATGGAGTAGAAACGTTTTCTTACTCTAGAACATTTTAAATTGGTAGTTATGATGTTTTGGTTAAAATAAAGATAAACTAGTATCAATTAAATGAAGTGTTTTTCATGATAAAAACTCACACTACCCTTTGATTGTTTGGTTTTGCTTGTCAAGGAATGTTCCTTAACAAAAAAACTTATATTGCAAGGAGTCAGTGAGAGTCTTAATGGTCTTGAATGGATTCAGGAGTCAATCGAGGATAAACCTTTTTGTTATCACTAGCACATGACCTGAGGTTAATACCCTATCATCTTAAGTTGACACATTCTTGTTTCTATACACCTTCCAGTAAAGTTAACTATGCATGTGAGTTCTATAAGTTCTCATTTGATTGCAATAGGCAGAGAACATTGGTCAGTGAGAGTACATTGATCAATGGAAGTGAGCTTCTTGACAACTTAGAAGCATCGGTAGGCCCTTGTGCTACCAAAAGGCAAGAAATTAAGAATAAGCAAAGTTTAGTTCATGAAACCTAAATTTGTTTTTGGTTTTGTCCTCAACCTTATCTTATGATTGTAGGTTTGGTATTGATAAATTCACATGGATAGGAAGACATACACCATAAAATCTAAGTTGCAAAAGTTTTCTCTCTAATTCGTGAAAAAGATTATGAGGAAACACTTTCGCTAGTAGATTTTAAATTTGGTTGATGTCATTATGGTTAGCATTTGTGATAATTGTAGTCTCAAATTCGTGTATGATTACGACATCCTTTTTCATAGTTCTAATTGTGAGAATGGCGCAAGAAATAGTTTGAACGTTGAGGAATTATTGCTATAAGTTCTGAAAGGGTGTAAACACACACATATGCTATCTATTGAAGTTGTATGATATTGAGAAGTTAAGATGAAGGCTGATCCAAGTGCCACATATTAGAAATCCAAACTTTAGTAAGAAAGTCAAGAGCATTGATTTTCTGGAAGTCTAGTTGATTTCTGAATACATGTCAAAGATAGTGGGAGCATAAGTGTTGTGATAATGAGAGCATAATTGTTATGCTAGCAAGAGTATAATTATTATGCTAGTGGGAGCATGCTTGTTATGCTAAGTATTGCAAGTTGGCAATGCTATTTATAGGAAACAAAGTTTTCAATTTGCAAATTGCTATATTTGAAAATTGTTTCACTATAGAAAGTTATAGGGGAGAGAGCACATATACTTCATTTCAAATCTAAAAGTTAAGATTGAAGGATTTTAATGGAACTTAGTCATGAACATATATGAATATTGTGATGAAATGATTCAACATAGGAAATTATATATATGGAAATATTATAACAGAAGACTGATCAAGTATCAAGTCTTTATGTAAGACATTATGTATCAAATCCTATATGCTTCAGATATGGGATTGATTACATATGCTATGATATTCACTTGTTCTAATTTTTCAAATGCCTAGGGCATTAAGAAGGGAAAAGGACTGGAGATGGATATGACTAGAGTTGTTGAACAACTGTTAAAGGACAATCTGAAGTTTGCTGAAGATTGGTTGCTTATGGATAAGTGGAAGTATAGCATTTGGACAGACCATACTGATATGTTTCAGATTAGGATAATTCTTGATCAGAATTGGTAGTCATATGGAAATATGGAAATGTTTCCATAATGGGAGTTGGTAATTCAAATCTAAATGTGAGCTAGAAGCCTTAATGCATAAAAGGTGTTCAAGGAGTTACCTTAAATTTGATACTTCATTACCATGACATTGTTTTAAGAAACAAAGTTTCAATGGAACATTTTGTGACACCATTGACAAAGTCTTTGTGACTTTTAGGCCACATCATCACAAAAGGATCATTGCTTGAAAGGTTAGATTCTGACACATTTAGTTGTGACAAGTATTTTGGAAATTCTTACACTTGTAATATGGATTTGGAATTGTGATATGAGTATCATTGGAATTATATCCAATCGATCTATTTACAAAAGAAGGACCATAGAGAGACATAGTATACATGTTTATAACATGGCCTGACTAATATTTAATTCAACTTTTTGGTTAATTAATCGAAACATTATACAATTAATAAAGTCTGATTAATATGGTGATTTAATAATAAGTGTTTTTATCTATATTCAATAGTTTTGACTTTTGAGACCATAGTTAATTAGGTTATTATTGTGTTTCACTTTGCATGTTTTACTTCCCGGATAATTTGATTATTGAAAACATCCACAGTCGATCATACTTTGGAAGTAACTAGTGAATTAAGACTGTCGGGAATTCGATTGTAGATTGTTTAAGGGTTTAGACACAGAAATGGTTTGCTGCAACAGCCACGAGTACTTTTGAAATTGGTATTTGAGTATTGAATTAACCCACACTTAAAAAATTATTCCATGGATTTTATCACAAGTAATTTCGAGACAATAATATCTCATATTCTTGAAACGAAGACATATGAGTTGTTGTTTACGACTCAGTTGTGCATTGATAATACGTAAACGCATCAGTAACTTGATGTTATAAAACATATTATTGTGTGTGATTTGATGAGAGAATAGTGCAGGAATATGAGTCAAAGTTTATCCTTTCCTTTTTCCCTAATGGGTAAAAGAGATATATTTAGGCCCCTCGATGATTTGATGATGACATCTAAAGCGCTTGGCCAAGCTTGGACTGAATTGATGTGTTCAATTAGTAGTCTGATACCAATCGTCTTAAATCAGAAATTGGGAAAAAAATTTAGACAGAGAGATTGATTCTAATCCATGTCTCATGTCTATATGATATCTTGTAGAATATAGGAATATTTGATCGCTTATCTAAGGACATGTAACTGGTTAGGTCAGAGTTCGACAACGGCTTTTGAAAGCTACGATTGTTGGTCAAATTTTGAGGTCAGACTTGCAATCATGGTTATTAGACTTATCCAAGTGGGAGACTGTTGGATTAGGTGTCTAAGCCTATAACTATAATTGGTATGCACTTGATTTAATAGTAGCATGGTCCTTTTAGATTGCTTTCACTCTAGCAACTTAACATGATGACTTTTAGAGAGACAGGGGGAGGTTGAATTTATTATTTCGAATAATAAATTGATTTATTAATGTATTATGAAAATAATATATTAATTAGAAATCATGTTATTTAACTAGTATTTAATCAGAACTTAATTTGGAATTAATTTTGGGATTAAAGGAACTGATTAAAATAACATGGGCTGTTTTGCAAATCATTAATAGTTATGAAACTAGGCTATTGGACTCCTTAGATGTGAGTGGACGAAAACTATAGGGAGGTCCCATAGGTTTCGTCTAAGGCCTCTAGATGAGGAGTCCATGGGTTGCTTAAGCCTTAATCAGGAAATTAGGGTTTCATCTAGATAACCCTAGCAACCCACAACTATATAAAGACCCCACCACCTATGATTTTCGGTCAATGCTTACATTTTTAAACCCTAGATGAATTTCTAAGAGTATCCATCCTCTCTCCTTTCATCCTCTTGCTAGTGGTTTTTGTAAGCCATTAAAGGTGTCACATTTGAGGCACTAAGCTTTCAAGAGTCAATGATCTTTAAGGTGTTCTTGTTATTGCTACATAAAAAGTGAGGTAAACTTCTAAACCCTAATTATTTGTAGATTTCGATTTATACATGTTAGATCTTCGGTTTTGCTTTGGTATTCAATTTGCGTGTTCAACTAGTGAAAAACTTAGATCCAAAGCAATTAGGGTTGCATGAACACATAGGTTGTAGTTATGCTCAAACCCCATCAGATCTTACTACTAGCTCTTGTTGTATGGGATTAGAGGTGGGTTATGCATCATGTTTTCAGGGGGATCAATCCTATGACTGGATTGCCATAGAGGTTTCACAAGATTTATGTGAGGAGTTACCCAACATCATTTGTCGTGTCACTGATAGATTGGTAGCCAGGTTCGAGGGTCGGATCTTGGCTGTTCAGGCGGTTGATGGGATGGTCGGGGTGACTCAGGAGCAGGATATTGGTTTGGAGAGGCGAATGGGGAAGAGGAAGCAATCTTATGGTGAAACTCGACAATCTGGGTAGTTAGATGTTGTCATGGCTAGTGTTAGAGACCCTTGGGGCCACGATGTTTACACGAAGCATGAAGAAGCACATGAGCATGTGCACAGAAAGTCTAAATATGGCAGGTGTGGATGGAAGGGCCACCTCCGCCAAGAATGCACCCTAGAGGTATAACTATGTCATCGTTGTCATCAACATGGCCATATATGGGCGAATTGCTATGCTTAGTGGTTGCGGCAGCTCAGGTTCCATCGTAGGTGCTTCGGAAGGAAGGATAGGTCAGGATTTAATCAGATGCTATTACGGGTATATTATATTTTTCTTTCCTCTTGAGTGTTATCCGTAATTATATTTCTTTGAAATCTTGTTGGGTATAGCTAAGCATTATCTCTGGGTTAGTTCTCTATTTTTTCCTGGGTTATATCATCAAGAATTGTTATATGCCATTTTTCATGCCAAGAGTCATCAGTGGGTTGTATCTTATTGAGCAGGATTCAATTGTTTGATTGATTGTTTCGGTTCATTGATGGGTTTAGTTCAGGGGTATTGATGGGAATATTTATGATCGAATCAGATAGTTCATCAGCGAAGTCGGAGTTTGGACATGATAACATTTGTTTAGGTAGGATCGACAGTCATCTATGGCAAGACCTTTGGGTCCAATCACTACCATTGCTAGGGAAGGAGACGTCAAGAGGATGTGGATGGTAGATGCATGAGTTTGTTTGTTCATTGGAAGTTTCAAGGAAATTTTATAATCATAAGGGTTGAAGATGGTTAGAACTTAGAGATCCTTCTAAGGATGGGAAGTTGGAGTGAAGATTCGCTTCCCATGACCGCGCGAGGGGTGGATTCGATTTGGGTCATCGTCGATCGACTAACCAAGAGCTCTGATTTTATTCCGATTCAGGAGAGCATAACATCCGAGAAGCTGGCTGACATCTATATCAGGGAGGTGGTTGTGTGGCACGGGGTGCCAGTGTCGGTGATTTCAGACAGAGATGTTCGGTTCACTTCCAGGTTTTGGAAGAAGTTTCATGATGAGCTGGGTACTCGTCTACATTTTAGCACCGCCTTCCACCTGCAGACAGATGGTCAGAGTGAGCGAACCATCCAGACTTTGGAGGACATATTGCGAGCGTGTGTCTTAGACTTCGGAGGTAGTTGGGATACCTACCTTCCATTGGCTGAATTCTCGTACAACAATAGTTATCACACGAGTATCAATCGTCCTCCTTTCAAGATGTTGTACGGGAGGAAGTGCAGGACCCTAATATGTTGGGAGCACCAAAGTAGTGCTCAAGACGACAGAGAGGATTCAGCAGGTCCGGAGCAGGCTTCAGACTACTCAGAGCCGACAGAAAAGTTATGACGATAAGCGTGGATCAGATCTGGAGTTCCAGGTCGGGGATGTGGTTCTCCTCAAGGTGTCGCCATGGAAGGGCGTCATCCGATTCAGGAAACGGGGCAAGTTGGGCCCCAGGTACATTGGACCATTCAGGGTCTTAGCCAGAGTGGGCAAGGTTGCGTATAGGTTGGATCTACCAGCCGAACTCAGCCAGATCCACAACACTTTCCACGTCTCCCAACTGCAGAAGTGCCTGGTGGACGACTCAGCAGTGGTACCCTTAGAGGATATTCAGGTCGATGACAGCCTGAATTATATTGAGCGGCCAGTAGCGATCCTCGACCGGAAGTCGAAGGATCTGAGGAACAAGAGGGTGGAGCTAGTAAAGGTGCAATGGCAGCACTGGAAGGGATCAAAGTGGACTTGGGAGCAGGTGGATGAGATGATGGAGCATTATCCATAACTTTTCCAGAAAAGAGCAGTAGACTTCGAGGATGAAGTCTGAAATAAGTAGGGGAGATTTGTAGCACTTGATTCCTGGTGTGTAATTTATTTTGTTTTATTTTTCATTTTGGCCTGGGACTCGGCGAGTTGAAGGCCCAACTCGTCAAGTGACACGGGACTTAAGTGATGGAATCATCGAATCCGCGGCCAGATTCGATGAGTAGGCTCTGACTGGATAAAACCCTAATCGGAGGGTTTGCACCCGATTTAATCATCTCTTTCAGCCACCACTCGTCCCTAATGCTCTGAAAGACCCTCCATAGCAAACCCTAAGTGTTTTGGTGCAAGATCTAAGGCTTTTGAGTGTATTTTGGTGGGTTTTGACCTCAAGGAAGAAGGAAGAGCATAGAAGGATCAAGAAGCGGATGAAGGATTCGAGTTTGGTTCATCATTTATAGTCTTTGAAAGGTATAAAGTATGTACCTTGCTTGTTTATTTGTTAGATCCCTTTTCGGGAATATTTAGGGCTTTTAAGCCATCTGAGGTGACCAAACATGATTTGAAAACATGGTTGGGGCTCAATACTTCAGATCTAGCACTTGGGAAGAGTCACAAGACAAATTTGGGTTGCTTTTACACCCAAGGAATGCCCTATACAACAAAAGAGCCATTTTAGAGCCTTTTTGGCTCAATATTCCCATGCATGCATGTAAAGTTCGTAACTTTACGTGCTAGATCAAGCTTAGGGGCTTGGATCTATCATTTGGACAAGTGTTGTACATCAGAAATCGAGGATTTAGGGTGTGGACATTATCGACTCGGCGAGTCCGTTCTTGGGACTCGACGAGTCCAAGGCCTTGAGTCCCATATCTGTTGAGGGTCAAAAGAACTCAGTTGGGTGTTAGAAGGGTTGTAGCAGGATAGAAGGAGTGACCCAACGCATTGGACTTAGTTTTAGACCTGGAGTTCATGGGACTTGATGAGTACTAGAACTGACTCGGTGAGTCCAAGGCAATATTCTTATGTTTGAATATGAACTTGACGAGTTGTTCATACAACTCGGCGAGTCAAGGTCAGGACTTGTTCATCAGATGAAGGTGAACTCGACGAGTTGTTCATAAAACTCGGCGAGTCGGATGAAGGTTCATTGATGTTCGCAAAGAAGGGGAACTCGTCGAGTCATTGCCAAACTCGACGAGTTGAGTCATGTATAAGGACGAGCAAAGGGTAGGGACTCGACGAGTTTACGATCCAACTCGACGACTCGGGTCAACTGGAAGTAAAGCAAGGATCACAAATTCTAAGTCTATAACGCCTTAGTCACATGTAACCGTATCCACTTAGCAACTATTTCCCTACTAGTGACAACCTTTTTAGTTCTCACAGAATACTCCTATAGTATTCTTGTTCTAATGTTCTTGTAGTAGTGTCGGTAAGTTTTTAGACTTGTTGCAACACCGCAACCATCCTTAGGAACATGCTAGTCACTCCTAGGAAGATGTAATTGATCAAGCAATATCCACCTAGATTTGACCATATGTCTCTAAGTCTAATTGTGTTGTTCAACAATCTTACTACTTTTGTTCTGTTCTAGTATGATACTGACCCTTTGTATTTATGGATGTATATATATATATATATATATATATATATATATATATATATATATATATATATATATATATAATTAGTTAAATATTTTAGTATTTAAAAGTATATATTGTTGGTCAGAGTGTATTAGTCCCGAAGTGTTTATAGTTCATATATCTTTTTATGGGTTGATATACTTGATTCACTATAAACAATGCTCTGATACCAATCTGTCACACCCTAAAACCGAGAACGGCGGAATACGTTCTAGGGTGGAGGACGTCATGTGCTGTATCATAACAATGCATAATAGTAAAAAAAAAATAAGCGACAACAACCATTGAGTTAATATAGTAATTGTAATACAAGCGTGTTCTGTACAGTTTGATAGACACCAAAAGTATAAACAAAATAAAAGATGGGTCTTGTATATATATACCATCTTCTCAAAAGCTGCACCTGTACCTGCCTACTGATGACCTGAGAATACAAGTTATTTTGAAAAACGAGTACCAGCATAAAGCTGGTGAGTTCATAAGTATTTAGTATCATTGCATGCATAAAAAGCGTGTGAAACCAAGTATTACAATAATTGTTATCAAGTTTTGAAAATAGTGTGAACCCTAGAAAATCCTAAATTTTCCAGCAAAGGTAGTCTTTTACCCGGACTCAGATATTTGTAAGTTTGATTCTTTGAAAATGTAAGAGTTTCCCCAGTGTAAATGTCAGTGAGAAAATATAGTTTTAGATTTCGTTCATATAAAGAAATTGGAAGAATAGAGTTTTACCCCAACAGTGTCACTGCCGGCTAAACATAGTAGAGATGTAAACTCCAGGTAGTATTAAATGTGTATACACCTCGGGAAGTCTTTTTTACCTTTAATTCTTAATATGTTAATTACGGTCTAAATGTGAACTCGTATGTAACCATATTGAGTGATAGTAGTATAACAGTTGACCCTCCAGGTCACATGTAGCGTAGTGATGTTTTGTCATCCCTGGGCCTAGTCGGCTCGGACTGTAGCTAGCAATCGGAATGTGGGAGTGTCCATCCCGTATAGATCTATACACATAGTGTTTGCTCTCCCTCCAGGAAGCTCAGGTTACACGACGATCTCATAGTGAAGTGTCGTATCAAGAAGTAGTGCATCACATTCTATTTTAGTATATTCTTTTATATAGTATATAGTATTTTCTTCATGTAGTATATAGTGTTCTCATCGTATAGTGTATAGTGTTTTCTTCTTATAGTGTTTAATGTTCTCTTCTTATAGTGTATAGTACGCATAGACTCATAACGGTACTGACCATAGTGAGTATCATAGTAGCAATAGTAATGAGTGGAAACCTTTAACTATACCTATTATAGTTAAATAGAGATGTTAGTTGAATGCCTTTGATACACAAAGGTGTTGAAATGAAGCGAAGACTTTTATATCTAACACCATTATATATGATATATAACTAAGAATTCAACGACAGTCAGACAAATAACAGAATACCCTAAGTCCACAATAAAAAAAGAACAGGAAATAAAGTGAGCTATTAGTTCTAAGTCCTTCAATCCTTACTTATATAAATATATTGGTGTAGATATGATTTGAAACAAAACAATTTTGAAAGCATTGGAAAATAGTTTTTAGAACAATTAAACATGAAAATAAGTTTGATAAACGTTTAAAACAACTTTCTTGACATGGTGATTTGAAAATATAGAAAATCCTTTTGACAATAAGTTGTAATTCACGTATGATTAGTACTATAACTTGTTTGGTTCAACTTGTATTCCCCCCCCCCCCCCAATAAAACGTATAAAAACATTTAAAAGGTTGATTAAGGGGTATGAACTCACAGTTTAACGTAGGGTTCGAGTGTGTGATCGATATGAGTGTTGAATGTTAACGGATGCTCTGAACACAAGTGGTCCGTATTAATCATATGGTGACACGTATATGAGTTAGAGCTAGGGTGTTTCATGACTAAACATGATGGGAAATCACCCTAAAGACTTGGATTCATTAGGATTAAGTGTCCCATGTTTCGTACTTAGTGATTCTTACAAGTTTAAGGCCAAATATGGGTACTAGAGTGGGTGTATGGCCATAAAAGTGAGTAAGCGGCTAGGGAATGCGACCAGACTTGTGTGTGAGGCTGCACACTAGAGTGTGCGGCCGTACAGAGGGTGTGTGCAGCTGTACACTCCTTGTTTGAGTCTTATGTGTCGATTTTGAGGGGTTTCAAGTGTCAAACTAAGTCTTAGATCGATTATAGAGGTTATACCCTCACTTTGGAGGATGTTTTGATTGTGTGCGGCCACCTGATGAAGGTGTGCGGCCGCACTCCTTCAAGGGGTGAAGAACACGAAGAACACTATGAGTTTTAAGCTTAGGTTCAAGTGTTTTACCATTATAACAAGGTGAAAGATGATGTTCTTCACGTTTTGGAGGCCTTCTAAGTGTTCTTGGATGATGTTTCTAGAGAGAGAAAGTAGAGAGAGAGAGAGAAGGTGCAACAAAAAGTGAATGGAAGGCGGTCCTCTACTATATATAGGGTCGGGTGTGAGGTTGGAAGGGGGTTTGCGGTTGGGTGTGCGGCTGGCTGGCCGCATACACCTCTCTTGGTGTGTTTGGCTTGATTTTGTGATGCAACACCCTTCCTAACCCTTCTTAAGGCCCATATCTATGATATACTAAGCCTAAAGCACCAGTGCTGACCCAACATTCTGATGGGTTTTGGTCATAAGACATCCTATGTGCTCATACAAACCCTAATGCTTGGATCTAGGTTTCTCTATTGTACATGCTTTTAATCCAAAACTATAAACCCTAATTCTAACATATGGAAATCGACATTAACATATAATTAGGTCTAAGAACATACCTTGATTGTTATATAGAAATAACAATCACAAATCTCCTTGTATTGACTTTGGAATGCTTAGAGTCACAAGTGTCACTCCTCTAATGGCTTACAAACACCATAAGCAAATGGAGAAGGTATAAAGAGAGAGGTGAGAGGTTAGAATTCGTATCTAGGACCTCTTGGGAAGGGATACCCGAATTCATGGCCCTAGGGGTGTTTATATAGGTGTAGAGATAGGGTTTCAGTCATTATCCTTATCTAGTTGATTATCCATTAAGCAACCAATAAGATAATCCTTGAATCCTTATCATACTCGAATTCTAAGGCTTTTCAACCTTAAATTCGTCCACCATATAAATAAGATAATCCTTACCTTATTTTGTAACTATCACATAATTACAAATCAGCCCCTCTAGTTTAATTAATTACATTTGATCGCAAAACTAATTCTTAATTAATTATTGACCAATATTAATTAAACAAATATGATTTCTCCTTTAATATATTATTCTTATAACATATTAATAAATCATATTATCCTCTCTCTCTTTATTCATTTCTCCAATCAAGTTGCTTTGGTGAAGACAACCCAAAAGGACCATGCACCATCGGGTCAAGTACATACCAAAATAGTTATGGACTTAGACACTAATCCAACAGTCTCCCACTTGGATAAGTCTAACAACTATTCTGCGTATGACTTCAGATCCTGATCTGCAATTGTAGCTTTCCAAAGCCGCTGTCAACTCTGATCATATCAGATACGCGTGTCCTTAGATAAGGGATCATATATTCCTCCATTCTGATATCGTATGAGATATGATTTCAAATCATTCTCTTTGTACTATATCTCGATTTCCGATTTATGACGACGGACTAATTGAACAAATCAAATTAGCCCTAGCCCGGCCGAGCATTTACGTATGTCATCACTAAACCATCGAGGGGCCCAAAGATATCGCTTTTATTCTTTGAATAAAAGGAACGGATAAACTTTGATACAATGCTTGCTTGCACTCACTCACCGAATTACACACAACAATATGTTTTATAACACCAAGTTACTGGTGCGTTTACATATTATCAATGTGCAACCGATTCGCAAGATACAACTCACACATCTCGGTTTCAAGAATATAAGATGTTATCGTCTCACTAATCACTCGAGATAGTGATCCAAGTGAGCGTGGGTTTAATCCAATGCTCAAATCATATTCATAAGCACTCATGAACATTGCAGCAAACATTTGCTTATGTCTAATACTCTTTTAGACAATCCACACACCAATTCACGACAATCTTCATTCATATCTACTTCCAACATATGAACGACTGTGGCCCGTTTCAATAATTCGATTATTCTTAATAAACTCAATTATTCTGGAAGTCAAAACATGCAAAGTGAAACACAAGAATAATACTAATCCCATATGGCCTCAAACCTTTGAGTATAAACAAAACACGTTTTATTTATTACCATATCGATTACTCATTATTTGTCGTTTCGGGTAATCAACTTCTTGAATTCCAACACTTGTCCCATGCTCCTAGCATGCACACAATGTTTACCTATGGTTCTTACTTTTGTGAAATAAACAAATTGAACACATTTCCAATCATTCTCATTTTACAACTCCAAATCCATTTTCTTAAGTGCAAGAATATCAAATTCTCGCTACTTATAGAATATGCTAGATTCTAACACTTTATGCAACGATCCTTTCATAATGTCACTGCACCAAAGTCACAAAGACTATTGCCAATGATATTACAAAGTCCTCTATCGGAGATTGTTACAAGACAATTCCTTAGATATGATGTCTCTCTCTCTCTCAAATTACATTCCTTTGAACATCCTTTTGCATAAAAGTTTCTAATCTAGACATAGATTTTCAATATTCAATTCCCAATATAGATACATTTCCATATTGTTAACAAAGATAATGTCGATATGGTCCATCCAATATGGAAACATTTCCATAATTTCCAATACTATACTTCCAACTACTCACAAGCGACCAATCCTCATCGAATTTTGGATTGTCCTTTGATAGTTGTTTAATTATTTTAGTCAAAACCGATTCTAGTCCCTTTTCCCTCTCAATGCGCTAGACATTTGGAAAATTTTAGAATGGTCATAACATTAAAGCATTTGCAATCGATCCTATACCGGAATCGTATGGGACACGACGCATAATGTTTTATTTGCTATGTTCTCAAAATTCGAATTGTGAAGAGGAATGCCGTAATCATAATCGAAATTTTAAGAACACACTATGTACCTTTGACTAAATTTATTAACATTTCACAACCTAATCCTTTAGATTTGAAATGAAGCATAATATTCTCTCCCTTAATTATAGCAAAACAACCTTTCAACTCTTACAACTTTGCAAAGTATGACTCTTGTTTTCTATAATTAATATTGCCAACTATGCAATACTTGCCTTAATAATCATACAATCATAACATTTATGCTCCCACTATCATGATGATTATTATAAAACATAACACTTATGCTCCCACTAGCTTCGACATGTATTCATAAACATCTTAACTTTCAGAAAAACAATACTTATTGAATTTCTTAAGTTCATGTTTCTAATACTTAGTGCTTTGATAATCTTTTATCAAGACTTCTTGAACTTATACACTTTTTCCTTAGATAGTTCATATGTGTGTCTTAACAATTAAGACTAATTGCCAAACCTCACAATTCAAATTATGGAAAGGGATGCCGTAACCATGATCGAATTCAAGAATGCAATTTTACAATCACTATCTTTTAAAATCTTTCTTAGTGAAAGCATTTCCTCACAATTCATTTTCATGAAGGAGGAAATCTTATGACACTTAGATTTAAACGGTGTATGTGTTCCTATCCATGTGAATTTGTTAAAAACCAAAGTTTACGACAAATTCAAACTCATGGATCGAGCTTTCTTAATCTTGATTTCTTGCCTTATGGTAGCACAGCTACCCACCACGTCTTCCAAGTAGTTAAGCAGCTCACCTTTTCCTATCAATGTACTTTCCATTGATCAAGGTCCTTGCCTTTTATGCATTCAAATGAGAACTCATAGGACTCACATGCATAATTAATTCGATTGGATTGGCACAGAAACAAAATAATGTCTTCACGATAGGTTGTAAACCTCAACTCGTGTGCTAGTGATGATCGATAAGGTTTATTTGATTTGTTCTTGAAACTTTTCAATACTATTAAGACTCCCACTGACTCCTTGACATATACGATTCTCTTATCAAAACATTTCTTGACAAACAAATATTCAAGAGTTAGTGTAGCTTTTATCAGAACAAAACACTTTATAATTTTGATCTTAGTTGGTCTTTGTCTTATCCAAGACATCACAACTTTCCACAATTGATGAATGTTATAAACCTTCTTAATACTATTCACTCAATGTCACAATCTTGACTTTAAGACTTGTTTTGGAACGAAGTATGATTGACTTCTTGATTTGACCATTTCTTCAATCTTTGATTCCTCTTCTTGGACATACAATTGTACCAAGACTCATTAGAGGATCAATTGAGATATGGTTCTTAATCATTAAGACCTATCATAAAGCTACTCTCCCTTCTTCTTAGAATGGAGAAACTCTTATCTTTCTGCCTACTTGATTCTTCTTATTCGTTTTGCTATTGATCTAAACCCTTTAATCAATTCAAAATTACACTTAGTCTTGTAAGTGTAATCATATTTACTAAGCCTTTAGTAAATCATGACGAATATCTTTGTTACTCTTATGGTGGACTTGATCAACACACAACTTTGTGTACTCGATCTCCTAGTCCTTCACTTGACACTTTGTCAATGAATTAGTCCAATTTCCAAATACGAAATTTCTCATTCATCGTTCATCCACACTGCATGATTCCAAGTTTCTGTCCAATTGAAACTTGGGCGATGAGAAACTCTCCCTATTTGGTAAGTTCTTGACATTTCCATAAATAACATAACTAAGAATCATATCCTTTCGTTGTAGAAATATTCAAACATCAATTTACATAACAATTTCATTGCAAGGAAACAAATAAATAAGTGAGTCAAAATTTATTTTATTTATAAAAGCAGCGGAAAAACATTTGTCCTTACAATGCAGAATCTATTAAAAACTATGTAAAAGGAAAATTTCTAACAACTCTATCATAACTATCTAAGCTCAAAATCCAATCTTCAAGTCCATGCGATCGAGATCCATCTCTTGTGATTAGATTCATCTTGCTCTCTTATCAAGCTTCCTTTCTTTTCACCGATCCTTCAAAACATTTCAAATGCAATCTTATCACATCATGTATTAAGAATTAATGAATAGGAACTTAATGGAGTTAGATAGTGGATTCTTACCTAAAGCGTAGTCATACTTTTGACTCTCCCATCTCTTAGATCTCTTAGGTAAATAGGGCAACTTCATCTCCAATGCCCCTTCTCTATTGGCAATAAAAGCAAACTGACTCTTTTGGAACAACACATGGAACTACCTCAGACATCGCCTTTCTCTTATGATCAAACTTTTCGATCATTGCATGTCTTTCATTGCCATTGTCTATATCCATAGAGGTCTCGAAGGTAGATTCACCAATCAACCTTGCTTTTCTATTGCGCCAAACCATTGTTGATTCAACAGCAATAAGCATGTAGGTGAGATCTATAAGGGTCACGTCGCGGTTCATCATATAGTACTCTCTTACGAACTCACTATATGAGTTAGGAAGCGATTGAAGAACCCAATCAACAGCCATCTCTTCACCGACAACGGATCCCATCATTCTTAACCTATCAATGTGTGACTTCATCCCTAAGACGTGTACACACACCGACTTGCCCTCTTTATGTTTACTTGCCAAAAGGGCTTGAATGATATTGAACTTTTCAATTTTACAATCTTGTGGGTTAGGGAGAATAATTGGAGGAGGATGAGGAAGTGAAGCATGATTACTTTTTCCTCGATCGAATCGTGGAATATCATCTTCATGTGGAATGCTTGTTCCACGGGATTTGAGAAGACCATAGTTGTCGAACTTTGACATCGGGAGAAAAACGAATTCAAGTTAGTTGATTGATTGAGTCCTTGGTAAATCACCCAACTGAAATTCCAAGGCTAGGACCCAACAAAATATCCTACAACTCGGGAGAGGGATGCCGTAACCCAAATTGCAGAACATTTGAAGGTAAGTGAATGACGATTCACTAGTTTCCACCATGAAAAACGAAAAAGAAATTTAAGTTTTAGATCTATGAAAACTCCTAGATCCTTTGAGATTCATTGAACATTTCAATGGCATGTTTAAATCTCGATATGCCCCTCTAGTTTGTGATTGGGATGCCGAGGATCACAAAGCGGGTGTGAATAACCATGCAAACTACATGGTGCCCTCACACGTTACAATCACCCATTCGATGTGCCGGTAAACCACACACGCTCCACCGAACTATGACAAACATTGAGTCACCCTTTGCTACCTTTGCTTAGAACCATTTAGTGTGCCGGTAAACCACACACGCTCCACTAACGTCTTCACAAGGGCACAAAGTGTAATTTCATGGAATTGCATCAATTCACTTTTACCTAAGTAACTAAGATTGGGAATTTGAAAACATTTAGTTACTTTGTATTTCATTATACTTATAATGGAAGGTTTCGTCCTATCCTACCCGTTCGGCTAACGACCCTCCACTAGTCAAGAGTGCGGTGGGTAAGAGTGGATACCCATTCAATCGCCATTTTATAGGAAATTTCCTTAAACACCCCTTATAGACCAGCTTCGTGAATGAGGCCTACTAACGATAAGACTGACTTTTACTCATATATATATATATATATATATATATATATATATATATATATATATATATATATATATATATAATGTTAGACTTTTAATGTTATATATAGTATAGAGTGTATTTTATACTTTTAAAATACTATATGGTTAACTTTAACAATTACAGTTTTAATTCAATTAAAAGGTTAACGTAAACTTTTATGGATTTATTAAACCTCTTTTAATTATACTCCTTAATTAATTAATAAAACCATAAAGGTGTGATTTGAACTTTTCAAACGATTACTAGGGTTTTAGAATTTAACATTTCTAATTAAAATTTTAATCAACTTTTAAATTCCAAAACTTGAGGGCAAATTTTGAAACCTTTTTCAAAACATTAGGGTTTTAACTATTTAAACTTCAAAACTCCAAAACTTTTGGGTTCAAATTTAAACTATAAAACCTAAAGGGGAAAATATGAAACTTTTCATAACAACAAGGATCAAATAACAAATAATCTAAACTAACATTTAGTTACATAATTATCCATATTTGATTTGTTTAATGATTTCTTGCAAAACAATTTATCAATTTACTCAAAATAATTAATCAATTATCTTATAAGGAAACAATTATCTTGTTAATTGATAATTATCTTTAATTAGATCAAGAATATAGTCATATATATCATAAAATTGGATTTATATTGATCTAACATGATAAGGTAACTATCCATATGCAAAAACAGCAAGAAATCCCGAGATAAGCATTATCTGACGCTCGAACTCGCCGAGTACCTCACTGTACTCGCCGAGTTGAGGTCGACTCGCCGAGTACACTGTGGTACTCGCCGAGTTCCTCAGCTATAAAGCCCAAAAAACGATTTTCTAGTTATACAATGCATCAATACAATTGAAACCAAGCTAGGCTCTGATACCACTGATGGGTTTTGGTCATAAGACATCCTATGTGCTCATACAAACCCTAATGCTTGGATCTAGGTTTCTCTATTGTACATGCTTTTAATCCAAAACTATAAACCCTAATTCTAACATATGGAAATCGACATTAACATATAATTAGGTCTAAGAACATACCTTGATTGTTATATAGCAATAACAATCACAAATCCCCTTGTATTGACTTTGGAATGCTTAGAGTCACAAGTGTCACTCCTCTAATGGCTTACAAACACCATAAGCAAATGGAGAAGGTATAAAGAGAGAGGTGAGAGGTTAGAATTCGTATCTAGGACCTCTTGGGAAGGGATACCCGAATTCATGGCCCTAGGGGTGTTTATATAGGTGTAGAGATAGGGTTTCAGTCATTATCCTTATCTAGTTGATTATCCATTAAGCAACCAATAAGATAATCCTTGAATCCTTATCATACTCGAATTCTAAGGTTTTTCAACCTTAAATCCGTCCACCATATAAATAAGATAATCCTTACCTTATTTTGTAACTATCACATAATTACAAATCAGCCCCTCTAGTTTAATTAATTACATTTGATCACAAAACTAATTCTTAATTAATTATTGACCAATATTAATTAAACAAATATGATTTCTCCTTTAATATATTATTCTTATAACATATTAATAAATCATATTATCCTCTCTCTCTTTATTCATTTCTCCAATCAAGTTGCTTTGGTGAAGGCAACCCAAAAGGACCATGCACCATCGGGTCAAGTACATACCAAAATAGTTATGGACTTAGACACTAATCCAACACATTCTGCTAAAAGATGCTAAATTCAAGTGAATTATAGATATATGGATCGATTGTACATTGTAAAAGTGTCGGGTTGTCACACGAGGTGAGTTACGTTCCAGTAGGGGTGGGTCTAAGGCCACAATGTCGGCCCACCAAAGAGGAATAATTAGGAGATGGTTGTCTTTGTGATAATTATCTCCATCTGTTTATGTGCCTTGGTTATGAGATTTATCTGTATGATATGTTATGTGTATAGTAGGGATCATTTTCCCTGACAATGGTCCTTAGGACAGAAGGGTAGGTCAGTACCCGGATATGCCTGACTGTATGTTATATCTTGATGTTGCATGCTAGTGGTAGGGTGGAATAGTCCCTAGTTACCGGTTGAAAGATACTGATGATAGTTACCGGTTAAAAGATACCAATGATGATTACCGGTTGAAAGATACTGATGATGATTACCAGTTGAAATATACCGATGACGATTACCAGTTGAAAGATACCGATGGAAGTTACCGGTTGAAAGATACTTACGATATTGTATGGTATGTGGTATAATGGGGGAACTTACTAAGCTTTGTGCTTACGGTTTCTGTTTTGGTTTCAGGTACCTCTTCGTCTAAGGGGAAGGAGTAGGCAGTGTAGCATCGCATCACACACGTACATGATTCCGCATCGGATTTTCTGGGATTGCACTCTGATTTTCATTATTTTGATGTCGTGATTTGGGCCAATATTATGATTTTGTAATGTGTGGCTTTATTGAAAATGTTATGGAAAAATGTTTTAAAAATTATTAATTCAAAAGAGAAATTTTCGGACTTGAATTTTGGGATGTTACAACTTAAGATATGAACTTATCTTGGTCTCTATAGCTATAAAGTCTCCAGGTTTAGCAAGTATAAGCCTTCCTTTTTTAGTTAAACCCCATTATAAGCTTCGATTTGGTATTCTAAGCATTTAGAGTCTTGCATGCATGTAAAGTTTGCAACTTTACATGATAAACATGCATTGTGAAACTTGATTTGCAATATAGACCTTTGGGGTGGCTTAGAAGCATCTGAATGGTGAAAGGACTTAAGGGACTCGACGAGTTGCATGGCCAACACGGCGAGTCCAATGAAGAATAGACTTCAGGGTTTTTTCATGAACTCGGCGAGTCAGCAAGACGACTCGACGAGTCAGTTAGGGTTTTCTCGACTTTTGGACACACAGAGACTCGGCGAGTTCTCTAGAAAACTCGACGAGTCAAATGGGATTTCATGACTTCTCGAGTGATGTAAGTACTCGACGAGTCAGTGAGCTGCACTCGATGAGTAGGGTCAACATGGGTTGTTGACCTTGACCGTTGGCTTTGACTTTGACAAAGGGTTAACCAGTTTGACTTCTACGGTATTTTGGTAAATTAGAAGTTTATGGAAATGGTCTTATTGCAAATATAGGTGGTGGATTTCGTGGCTGTGATTTGAGAGTTTGAGCTTATCACTTCAGTTTGACAGTTGTAAGGTGAGTTTTCATCATTATACTAACAGGGTTGAAGGCACCAATGTCGACCCTTTTCGGATTTGTATATGGGTTTATTGCATGTTATGCGTTATGATATCTTTCTTGGTTATATGATGGTTGCTATGTTAGTGATATGTTGGATCTGCATAACTACTTATTTATATGTATGTGCAAATGCTTGTATCTTTAGGGAACGGGTTGAGGCAGGTCCCACTGTGTGCAGTAGGCCAAGACACTCGGGGTGGAGCAGGTAGACTGCAGGCCCGAGCCAGGAAAAATCTAGTCAGGCCGAAGGCCCAACGAGTGGTCTGGATAGGGTGAAGGCCCAAAGGGGCGGTCCAGACGTGCCGAAGGCTCGAAGAGCGGTCCATATAGACCGAGGGCCTGAGGAGGTGGTCCAGTCAGACTGATGGCTCATTATGTATGATGTTTTCTTATTTGTTTATGTGATATGGTTATATATGTATTTCGTTGGTATTTTGGGGGAACTCACTAAGTGTCAGGCTTACAGTTGTTGATTATGTCTTAGGTAACTCTGACGATTCCAGGAAGGCGATCGCGTGATCGTACAGCTCCTCATGTTTCATGTTTTTATGATTTGATTTTGGGATACTCTGATATTACACTATTTTAGAAACCTGTTTTGTAATAATCGTTGTTTTGAAAATGTTTTTTAAAAAATAGTTTAAATTCGGCTTGATTTTTATGGATGTTACAGAAACACTTACACATAAGGTTTATGGCCCACATCCTTAACCTTATTGTTAGAGATGGGTTTGGTCAACATCAATGTAGTATCATGTGCATGCAAAATGCCGTTATATACATTAGGCAGTCCACACAACGGATTCAAAGGTTCAAAGAACGCATGAAAGAACTAAATGTGGAATCCAAGCATTTTTGTGCAACAATAGCCCAACCCGATGGAACTCCACATACGAGTTATTGAAGATTGTGGTAAAGTTAAAAAGGTTTTTGGCATGTTTGAAGTTAAATGTAATTTAATATTCCATTCCATTGTTTTTTTTTAAATTTCAGTATGTTTGCAAAATTTTAGCTAACTTTGAACAATCATAACGTCTTCGTTATATGTTCGATTAGCCTGATTTTTTTTCCAGCTTGTAGCTCACAATTTAAACTATAGTTACATTTTTAAATGAATTATTTGTTTGTATATTCAATGAGTTACATGCCTCTAAACATGGAGTATTGAAGCTGAGTTTTCTATTTCAGCATGTTTGCAAAATTTTAGCCAATTAAATTTGAATTGTCATAACGTCTTCATTATTTGTCCGATTAGCCCGATTTTTTTCCAGCCTGTAGTTCACAATTTAAACTATAACTTAAACTATTTAAATGCATTATTTGGTTGTATATTCAATGAGATACATGTCTCTAAACATGGGGTATTGAAGTTGAGTTTTCTGTTTCAACATGTATGCAAAATTTTAGCCAACTTTGAATTGTCATAACGTCTTTGTTATTTGTCCGATTAGCCTGATTTTTTTCCTGCTTGTAGTTCACAATTTAAACTACATTTTACATTGTTTAAATGCATTATTTGGTTGTATATTCAATGAGATACAATCCACTAAACATGGGGTATTGAAATTGTTTTTTTCCTTTAAAAAAACTAACATTTACTTTATTGTAATAGATCCTACATATGTTCGAGATGTTTTGACCCCCGTAAAAGAAGATTTCAACATTTGTAGAGTTATGGTTGGATTTCTCGAGAAATTCAAGGTGAAAAACGACATAATATCAACCTCATGTAACGTCCTAAAATTCAAGACTGGAAATTTCTTTCATTAAACATTACTTAAAACATAATTATCAATCCATAACATAATCAGAGTATTAATTTCCAAAACATATGTTCATTATCAGAGTAAAACGTTCCCAGGCTATCTAATTTATGGTGTGTGCCATGCAATCACCCCGAGCTCTTCCCTCCGCTACTGGAAGTACCTGAAACCAAAACTGAAAACCGTAAGCACGAAGCTTAGTGAGTTCCCCAACCTACCACATACCATGCATAACCACATACTGCATATACTGGGCTACGCCCGCTATTCTGGGCCTCGCCCCCTCACCTCAGGCCTTGCCCGCTACAACGGCCCCACCGCTCCAGGCTCCGCCTGGCTTCGAGCCCCGCTCAGACACATATCTGTTTCACTTAGGCATCGCCTGTCACTGGGCCTCGCCCGCTAACATATAATAGCACATAAACATATCACAACACATAAGCTAAACATATACTAATGGATCCTGTCCTAAGGCCTCGCCTATCCTGGGCCTCACCCTTGTCCTGCTACTGATGAGTCATGGAACCCCATCCACGCTTCTACTGATAGTGAGATACAGGCCCAGCCCACACTCACTCTTTCCCTAACTTGGGCCTCGCCCCTATTCTGCTGCTAATGAAATGTGGAACACCATCCACACTCTGCTATTGCTGAGATACGGGACCTCGCCCAC
The DNA here is from genome assembly GCF_052625555.1 of Lactuca saligna. Lineage (NCBI taxonomy): Eukaryota > Viridiplantae > Streptophyta > Magnoliopsida > Asterales > Asteraceae > Lactuca > Lactuca saligna. The sequence continues at coordinate 245,199,401 of NC_136421.1, forward strand.
ACTCACCTCCCTACCATGCACATACAAGTATCACACAGACAACAAGTATAAACTATCATATATACCATTCCTTGGGCACCCGCCCGCTATCATTGGACCTCGTCCTGAATATCATACTAGCATACTGTGCCTAGGACTAACCCTCGGGTCTTCTATTCATAACTACATGGGGAGACATTGTGGCCTTAGACCCATTTACACAAAGGGAAACTCACCTGCACTTGTTGATAACCCCTCTAGTAGCTGCCCAACAACTCTCTGAACTCCTGCTCCACTAGCTCCCCGAGGTACCAAAAGCAATGCAACACTTAGTCTAACTGTCCCCCGAAAGTCAACTAAGTCAACTCTGGTCAAAGTCAAAGTCCTGGTCAAATTCAACCTTCTAGGTCAACCCTAGTCGCCGAGTCTGCCTACTGACTCGCCGAGTTCATATGCTCAGAGTCCTTCCATTCGCGACTCGACTCGCCGAGTCCACCCATGACTCGTCGAGTGCACCGATTTCCGAGTCTTGTCCTGTCCGGGTCACTAATTCTCCACCCGACTCACTAATTCGAGTCTTACCTCGAAGGGTTTGAGGTTTCGCGACTTGATTCGTCGAGTCCAAGAACAGACTCAACGAGTCCAATGCATTCTTCAACAGACTTGCCGAGTTGTTCTTCCAACGTCGAGGCCCTGCCCATCTTCATCCAACTCATCGATTCCACCCTTGTGACTCGCCGAGTCACTTCAGTTCTTAATCCATTCAATGGCTTTTCAAGCCATGTAGGGGCTCCAAATCATAGATCCATACTTCCAAAGTCCATCCCCCAAGTAAAGTTGCAAACTTTATGTATAACTAAGGAGAGCTAGGCTAAAAACACTCTAGGGTTAGGTGTTAAGACAACCATGCTTCACCTACACCCCAAGACTGATACTTTATCACTCTCTAGGCCATATGACACTTAGATCTAAAGTAGCAACTTCAGATCTGGGCTCTAACTTGAAATGATTCCAGAACATGGCATAAGAGTCCCAAATCTCACAATCAAGATTGATTTACATGCAATAGAGGGAAGGTAACGACTCCTTACCTTGAAATGCTTTGTAAAGGCCCTCAAACTCTGGATCTACAGCAAACCCTTGAATCCCCAATGGTTCCTTCCTTCCTTCTTCCTTCAAATCACCCAAAAAAGGCAAGAAACTTGAATGAGTAATAATGGGGGATTAGGGTTTCAGTTTCAAGATGAGAGAGGCTATATGGAACCTTAATGGACAAAATAAGATGCTTAAGTAGTGCCTAATGTCCCGGATTTAGGGTTTCCCTCTTCAGACCGGACTCGCCGAGTCCATTCTCCGACTCGCCGAGTCGGTCACTTACTCCTCGACCAGGATCCTGCTCGGACTCGCCGAGTTCCTCCTTGGACTTGACAAGTTGGCCCTTTAACATAGGGTTTTCTTTCCTTTTTTGTTCTTTCTGATTATGGGTGTTACAACTCTCCCCCACTTAAACTAAACTTCATCCTCGAAGTTTCTCTACGTCTAATCGCCGCACAATCTTCTTTCAACCCTCTACTTGGTAGTCCTAACATCCGCTGGCTACCTTTGTTGGCCTTCCACCCGGTCATTCTGACTAACCTTAATCCTTGCGGATAATAATCTCGGGTCAACCCTGACCCTGAACCTTTTGGAACCACAACTTACTCAACTGACAATCCTTCTGGTACTCTCCGAGTACTGCACTGGAACCATAGGGGTTCACCCCCTATCCTTGTGCGTTTTCTTGCCTTACCAACGCAATGTTCCATAACCAAATCCATTACTCCTGCTACCTCCAGTACGGGTCATTACCGCCAGTATCCACTGGGCATTTCTCTCTACTATAATTTGGTGTCGAGCACCCTATGATAACCTAACTGAATTCCACCATATACTACTTACCAGCACTGCTACTGACTGAAAAATTATGATATTCCTTATCTGCCTTCCGGATGAACCCACCCTGGTCCCTACCAATCTATCAATATCTGGATTACCGGCTCCCACCAGTCACTAGTCCCAACCAAATCCTAGTTGCTCCTATCGACTTTTGAAGAAACTTCGACTACCTATAACTGCTCAATTTATTCTGCCATTCTAGCACTACAATCCTAGGATCCTCGATCCCCTATCTTGACACTAAGGTCCTTACCAGGTCCCACCTGTGCTACTAAACTCACGGGCCTCACCCACAAGTCTCACCCGCCTCTATCCTTCTAGTCTCACTTGTCTAACCACTCTCGCACGGGCCTTGCCCACGGGTTTCACCCAACCATACTACTGAGCAACCCTACTCTCAGGTTTCACCTATACTGCTACTCTCATACGGGCCTCTGATGCGTTTTGGCCATAAGAACATCCTATGTGCTCATACAAACCCTAATGCTTGGATCTAGGTTTCTCTATTGTACATGCAATTCATCCAAGACTATAAACCCTAGATCTAGTATATGATAACCAATATAACATATGAATTAGGGTTTAGATCATACCTTGATTGTTATGTAGCAATAACAATCTCAAATCCTCCTTGTAATGACTTAAGAATGCTTAGAGTCACAAATGTCACTCCTCTAATGGTTCACAAACACCAAGAGCAAAAGGATGAAGAGGAGAAGAGAAGGAGGCTGCCCAAAACGTGTGGAAACCCTAACCAATTAGTTCCCCACGTTTTTTAGCCTTAAGGGTTCTTTAAATAGAGAGGCTATTAGGGTTATCTAACAAGGAAACCCTAATTTGGATGCTTAAGCCCTAAGCAACCCATGGACTCTTTCCTTAACAAGCCTTGGACGATTTCTAATGGGTTTCCCCATAGAATTCTTCCAACCTTATATTATAAGGTAATCCATAGCCCAATTGCAATTATCATATAATTACAATTCTAGTCCCTTAAGTTTAATTCATCTCTTTTAGCCACAAACTTAATTCTTATTAATTCTTGACTAATATTAATTAAACAATATGATTTATCCTTTAATATATTATTCTCATAATATATTAACAAATCATATTTAATCCTTTCTCTCCATAATTCATCCTATCAAGTTGCTTTGGTGAAGGCAACCCAAAAGGACCATGCACCATCGGGTCAAGTACATACCAATATAGTTATGGACTTAGACACTAATCCAACAGTCTCCCACTTGGATAAGTCTAATAACTATTCCGCGTATGACTTCAGATCCTGATCTACAATCTTCGCTTTCTAAAGCCGTTGTCAACTCTGATATTATCAGATATGCGTGTCCTTTAGATAAGGGATCATATATTCCTCCGTTCTAGATATCATCGTATAGACTGAGACATGGATCTAAATCATTCTCTCTGTCTATGTGTTGTTTCCCAAATTCAGATTTATGACGACTAACAACAGACTACAATTAAACACATCAATTTAGTCCCGGCTTGGCCAAGCACTTAGGTGTCATCACTAAATCATCGATGGGCCCACCTATATCTCTTTTATCCTACTTTAGATAAAAGGAACGGATAAACTTTGACTCAATGATCGCTTGCACTCACTTACCAAATCACACACAACAATATTTCAATAACACCAAGTTACTGGTGCGTTTGCATATTATCAATGTGCAACCAATTTGCAAGATACAACTCACACATCTCGGTTTCAAGAATATAAGATATTATCGTCTCACCAATCACTCGTGATAAAATCCATGAAGTGATCCAAGTGAGTGTGGGTTTAATCCAATGCTCAAATCATATTCATAAGCACTCATGAACGTTGCAGCAAACATTTGCTTATGTCTAATGCTCTTCAGACAATCCACACACCAATTCATGACAGTCTTCATTCATACCTACTTCCAACATATGAACGACTGTGGTCCGTTCAAATAATTTGACTGTTCTTAACCAATTAAATTATTTAGGAAGTCAAAACATGCAAGGTGAAACACATGAATAATACTAATCCCATATGGCCTCAGACCTTTAAGTATAAATAAAACACCTTTTATTTATCACCATATCGATTACTCATTATTTGTCGTTTTGGGTAATCAACTCTAACTTGAACTATAACAATACTTGTCCCATGCTATTAGCATGCACACAATGTTTACCTATGGTCCTTACTTTGTGAAATAGATCAAATGAACACATTTCCAATCATACTCATTTCACAACTCCCTATCCTTATCACAAGTGTAAGAATATCAAATTCTTGCCACTTATAGAATATGCTAGATTCTAACATTTTATGCAATGATCCTTTCGTAATATCACTACACTAAAGTCACAAGGACTATTGCCAATGAAATTACAAAGTCCTCTATCGGAGATTGTTACAATACAATTCCATAGACGTGATCTCTCTCACTCAAAGTACATTTCTTTGAACATCCTTTTACATAAAGTTTCTAATCTAGACATAGATTCTCAATATCTAACTCCCAATATGGAAACCTTTCCATACTTACCATACTAAAACTCATTCTTAATATAATATTATCTATTCATAATTATGTCGATATTCTCCATCTAATATCATACTTCCAACTACTCACAAGCGACCAATCCTCGGCGAACTTTGGATTGTCCTTTGATAGTTGTTTAATTGTCTTAGTCAAAACCGATTCTTGTCCTTTTCCCTCTAAATGTCCTGGACATTTGGAAAATTTAGAATGGTCAAATATTATAGCATTTACAATCGATCTTATACCCGAAGCGTATGGGACACGATGCATAATGTCTTAAAAAAAGATTTGATACTTTATCAATCTTCTGCCATAATATTTTATGTGCTACGTTCTCATAATTCGAACTTTATGAAGAGGAATGTCGTAATCATAATCGAAATTTAAGAACACACTCTGTATCCTTGACTAAATTTATTAACATTCCACAACCTAAGCCTTTAGATTTGAAATGAAGCATAATATTCTCTCCCTTAATTATAGCAAAACAACTATTCAACCCTTACAACTTTGCAAAGTATGACTCTTGTTTTCTATAATTAACATTGCTAACTTGCAATACTTGCCTTAATAATCATACAATCATAACATTTATGCTCCCACTATCGTGATGATTATTATAAACATAACACTTATGCTCCCACTAGCTTTGACATGTATTCAGAAACAACATAACTTTCAGAAAAACAATACCTATTGAATTTCTTAAGTTCATGTTTCTAATACCTAATGATTTGATAATCTTTTATCTAAGCTTCTTAATCTCATACACCTTTATCCAAAATAGCTCATATGTGTGTCTTAAACAATTCAGACTAATTGCCAAATCTCACAATTCGAATCATGGATTGGAAAGGGATATCGTAACCATAATCGAATTCGAGAATCCAATTTTCACAATCACTATCTTCTCAAAATCTCTTTTTAGTGAAAGCATTTCCTCACAGTCATTTTCATGAAGGAGAGAATCTTATGACACTTAGATTTTAATAGTGTATGTGTGTGTTCCTATCCATGTGAATTTGTCAAAACCAAATTTTGCGACAAATCCGAACTCTTATAGATGAAACTTTTTCAATCTTGATCTCTTGCCTTGTGGTAACACGGCTGACCACCATGTCTTCCAAGTAGTTAAGCAATTCACCCTATCTTATCAATGTACCATTCATTGATCAAGGTCCTTGCCTTTTATGCATTCAAATGAGAACTCATAGGGCTCACATGCATAATTAACTCTATTGGAACGACATAGAAACAAGATAATGTCAACACGATAGGTTGTAAACCTCAAGTCGTGTGCTAGTGATGTTCGATAAGGTTTATTTTGATTTGTTCTGGAAACCTTTCAAGACCATTAAGACTCCCACTGACTCCTTGACATATAAGATTCTCTAATCAATAAGCATTTCTTGACAAATGAATATTCAAGAGTTAGTGTAGCTTTTATCAAGACAAAACATTTCATAAAATTGGTTCTAGTTGGTCTTTGTCTTATCCAAGACATCACAACTTTCCAATTTCAAATGTGCAAGAATAAGAAAAAGCTTTTCCATATTCTACAATTGATGAGTGTTATAAACCTTCTTAAGACTTGTCACTCAATATCACAATCTTAACTTTAAGACTTGTTTTGGAACGAAGTATGATTGACTTCTTAATTTAACAATTTCTTCAATTCTCGATTCCTTTTCTTAGACATACAATTGCACTAAGACTCTCCCATCTTTTGGACTCTTCAGGCTCTTAGGGCAGACTTGTATCCAACGCCCTTTCTCTTGGTAGAAAATGCAGGTCGGTTCTCCTTGAACGTCCTCGGAAGCATGGTTGGTTGACTTTCCTAACAAATACGCTCCATTGCTTTGCCAAATCATTTCTGATTCAGCAGCAATGAGCATGTAAATTAGGTCAATGAGGTTTTCGTCATGATCCATCATATAATACTTTCTTTTGAACTCATTATATGATTCAGGAAGTGACTGCAGAACCCAGTTCACAGCCAACTTATCCGGGAATGACGCACCCAACATTATCAACCTATCGATGTGTGATTTCATTCCCAGAACGTGGGCACACACGGGTTTACCATCTTCATGTTTCATTTCCAATAGGGATTTAGTGACATTGAACCTTTCAATTCTTCGATCTTGTGGGTTAGGGAGAACAACGGGAGAAGGAGGAGGAAGTGAAGCATGATTTCTTATTCCTCGATTGAATCATGGAATATCATCTTCATGTGGAATGCTTGTTCCACGGGATTTGGGAAGACCATAGTTGTCGAACTTTGACATCTACAAAATGGGAGAAAATAAATTCAAGTTAGTTGATCGATTGAGTCCTCAATAAATCACCCAAATGAGATATTAAGGCTAGGACCCAACACAATACGCTACAACCTAGAAAAGGGATGTCGTAATCTAGTTGCAGAATATTTAAATGTAAGTGAATGACGATTCACTAATTTCCACCATTGAGAACGAAAAGAAATTTAAGTTTTAAATCTATGAAAACTCCTAGATCCTTTGAGATTCATTGAACATTTCAATGGCATGTTTAAATCTCGATATGCCCCTCTAGTTTGTGACTGGGATGCCGAGGATCACAAAGCGGGTGTGAATAACCATGCAAACTTACATGGTGCCCTCACATGTTACGATCACCTATTCGATGTGACGGTAAACCACATACGCTCCACCGAACTATGACAAACATTGAGTCACCCTTTGCTACCTTTGCTTAGAACCATTTAGTGTGCCGGTAAACCACACACCCTCCACTAACGTCTTCGCAAGAGTACAAAGTGTAATTTCATGGACTTGCATCAATTCAATTTTGCCTAAAGTAACTAAGATTGGGAATTTGTAAAACATTTAGATACTTTTGTACTTCATTATACTTATAATGGAAGGTTTTGTCCTATCCTACCTGTTCGGCTAACGACCCTCCAATAGTCAAGAGTGCGGTGGGTAAGAGTGGATACCCATTCAATCGCCATTTTATAGGTAATTTCCTTGAACACCCCTTATAGACCAGCTTCGTGAATGAGGCCTACTAACGGTAAGACTGACTTTTACTCATACATATATATAATGTTAGACTTTTAATGTTATATATAGTATAGAGTGTATTTTACACTTTTAAAATACTAGGTGGTCAAATTTAACAATTATACTTTTAATTCAATTAAATTGTAAACCATAACTTCATGGATTTATTAAACCTCTTTTAATTATACACCTTAATTAATTAATAAAACCATAAGGGTGTGATTTGAACTTTTCAAAACAATACTAGGGTCTTAGAATTTAACATTCCTAAATTAGACTTTTAATCAACTTTTAAATTCCAAAACTTGAAAGTTTTGAAGCATTTCAAAACATTGGGGTTTAGAATTTAAATATTTCAAAATTAAACTTTTCAATCAAAATTTAAATTCCAAAACTTGATGGCAAGTTTGAAACCTTTTCAAAACATTAGGATTTCAACTATTTAAATTTCAAAACAAAACTTTTGAGTTCAAATTTAAACTATAAAACCTAAAGGGGAAAAATTGAAACTTTTCATAACACAGGATCAAATAACAAATAATATAAATGAAACAATTAATTTCATCATTATCTATATTTGACCTAATCTCATAGGATAATTACCAAATAAATTAAATAATTCATATTTATCATATAAGGAAAGTATTATTCAAAAGATTTGAAATTATCTTTTGTTTTATGAAGGATAATCACCCAAATATAATAAAATTCGGATTTTATCATAAAAATACGTTTTTGGTATTAATCCTTCAGCAAAACAGTAAGAAATCCCGATATTCCCTCTGTCTGACCCTTGGACTCGCCGAGTCACACATTGGAACTCACCGAGTAGGGCAGACTCGACGAGTCCATGTAGTGACTCGCCGAGTCAGTTCGAACAGGAGGCCAAAATTTGATTTTCAGCTTGAACAAACATACAAGGAATCAATACAATAGAAACCAATCAAGGCTCTGATACCACTGATGGGTTTTGGCCATAAGAACATCCTATGTGCTTATACAAACCCTAATGCTTGGATCTAGGTTTCTCTATTGTACATGCAATTCATCCAAGACTATAAACCCTAGATCTAGTATATGATTACCAATATAACATATGAATTAGGGTTTATATCATACCTTGATTGTTATGTAGCAATAACAATCTCAAATCCTCCTTGTAATGACTTAAGAAAGCTTAGAGTCACAAATGTCACTCCTCTAATGGTTCACAAACACCAAGAGCAAAAGGATGAAGAGGAGAAGAGAAGGAGGCTGCCCAAAACGTGTGGAAACCCTAACCAATTAGTTCCCCGCGTTTTTTAGACTTAAGGGTTCTTTAAATAGAGAGGCTATTAGGGTTATCTAACAAGGAAACCCTAATTTGGATGCTTAAGCCCTAAGCAACCCATGGACTCTTTCCTTAACAAGCCTTGGACGATTTCTAATGGGTTTCCCCATAGAATTCTTCCAACCTTATATTATAAGGTAATCCATAGCCCAATTGCAATTATCATATAATTACAATTCTAGTCCCTTAAGTTTAATTAATCTCTTTTAGCCACAAACTTAATTCTTATTAATTCTTGACTAATATTAATTAAACAATATGATTTCTCCTTTAATATATTATTCTCATAATATATTAATAAATCATATTTAATCCTTTCTCTCCATAATTCATCCTATCAAGTTGTTTTGGTGAAGGCAACCCAAAAGGACCATGCACCATCGGGTCAAGTACATACCAATATAGTTACGGACTTAGAGAATAATCCAACAGCCTCGCCCACGGGTCTCACCCAACTACATCCTGGAGCGCCCTCTCCCAAGGTCTCACCTCTCTAGGGTTATACATGCAAGCTCCCTACTATTCTCATCCACTACCCATCCCTGATCCCTATGTGGTGGTAACAATACAATCCCTGCTAAAATGACCAGTCCATCCGCACTTGAAGCAACCCGAATCTCCACCACTACCACTCCTGCACGCACCCTCGTGCGTCCTATCGCACCTTCCGCATCGGCCGTGGCTCTGGTAATCCCTTGATCTCGAGTCTGACCCCTTGGGCCTTTTGCCCGAACCCGCGACTGTCTGAATCTCATCCGGCTTCCTCTTCCGGATCTGTTCCAAATCAATCTCCCTTTCTCTGGCTCGTGCGATCATATCCTCCAATGTTTTGCAGTTGGACCTGCTCACAAACTGCCTGATGTCATCCCTCAACATCTCATGATATCGGGCCTTCTTCATCTCCTCATCTGCGACATACTGGGGAACAAGAAGGGCCCTCTCCCTGAACTTGGCGGTGATCTCCGCTACAGTCTCAGTAGTCTGCGTCAAATCCTGAAACTCCCGTCCCAACTGCTGCACCTCAATAATCAGTGAAAATTCAGCCCTAAACCTAGCTGAGAAATTGCTCCATGTCATCGCGTCCAACGTGGCATCATCACCAATGGCATGACCAATCTCCTCCCACCAATCTCTTGCTCTGTCCTTCAGTAGACAGGAGGCGAGTCTGACCTTGTCCCCCTCAGGACACCGGCTCGTACGGAAAGTGTTGGCAACATTAGCCAACCATCTGCTGCTAGCAATGGGGTCCCTGGCCCCATGATAATCCGGTACCCCGCAAGCCCTGAAATCTCGGAATGTCATAGTACGCGCTCCCATCAAAGCCATCATCTCGGTATGGAAGGCTCCCAGCCTCTCATCCAAAATCTCCAGTATACCCTCCTTGACCGTGCCAAAGATCACAGGAGTCTGGTCTAGTATGTTGCGCGTAACCTCAGCTGATATCAACTCCCTCATCCGGTCCTCGAGCTGCTCGGCTCCTGAAACCGAGCCTGATCCCTCTCCGGCACCTGATCCATCCACTGGTCTCTCTCGCAACGTCACCATGCTGAATATATGATTAGAACTAGATATAAACATATAATTACAACTACGAAATGTCATTCCATTTAAAAATCACAAAATCAAATATGATTACAACACATACCTTAAACATTTTCTTTCTTTGACTTTTTCTCTTTACCTTCACGAGAAACATATTCATATTCACGTTGATTACATAGAAATAGGAAATAACAAAATCAGTTTGATTATAAATAAAAATGAAAGTCACCGGTTATGAATAAAAGTAATAAGAATAGAAGAATATGAGCAAAACATAACATAAACCTCTTTGAACATCATTTTTTTAAATGTATCCTTCATTATAACCCTACTTCTGCCGCCTTCAAGATTTTTTTTTTTTTTTTTTGAAATTTTTACGACCATATTTTGTTTTGAAATCCTTATATCAGAACATATAAACAACTACTTATAAAAAAAATACCACAAACAAACATAGTATAAACATATGAACACTACACAAAGAAATCATCAAAATCAAGTAAAAATGAAGAAAAAACTATTAAATAAAAAAATCGTCATTATGAACAAAAAAAACTACAATTAACTACTAAAACAAACATGCTATCAATAGAATGAGAAAAGAATCGCATTTTAACCTTTCATTTTGATTAACGAATATGCGATTTCGTTAGGACGTTTTTCTAAAGATAATACAGGTTTTTTGACTTAATTTGGACAAATAACAATGGAAATCTATAACTTAATGCGATAAAGAAAGAAAAGAGAGTTTTCGTAAAGGTTTATGAGTGGAATTTTGAACGAGCATAGACGTAGGCGGTTTTATAATATAATCGTAGCCTTCATCATCATCTCTGTGTAAACAATTTGATATGATGTCTAAAATATCGATAATATCCCTAACGAGCCTACCAATACCATTAACTTTAACAAATCAACTACAATTACAATTATGCCCCAACTTAAATTTGTTCAATTAAGATCGACAATCAAATGTATGTAAGACTATGTCAAGATCTCTAATTATTTTAATCTCATATATATATATATATATATATATATATATATATATATATATATATATATATATATATATATATATATTTTATGTTTCGGTTATATATATATCATGATTCGACGTTAGCTAGTCGGTGGACTAAGGTTAAGCGATTAATCGGTTAGGCAGAGATTAATCGGGGGATAAATCGGAGACCAATAATTGCTAATTTGATGAATTTAAAAAAAAAAATTAAATATGACTAATATCATATCAAAGTTCATAAATACCACTAATATCATAACAAAATACATTAATATGATTACTACAATACTAATCATGCCTCAAATAAAACTCAATTGAGATAAAACTTATTCAAAATGTTAAAATTTCATCGTTTTATACTGTTTCGGTTATTATGTATGTATGGATTAATCGCTAGGCGTATTCTAATCGGTCGAGTAGCGCCTAGGGATTAATCGGAACCTATTCGAGATTTTTACAATAGTGATATATATATATATATATATATATATATATATATATATATATATATATATATATATATATATATATATATATATATTTGTTGGTTATATTGACAGTTTAAAAAAAATAATAATAATAACAAATTTAATGATTTTCTTAGAACTTTAATCTAGTTAAATCACTAAATGATAGTAAAACCAAAACTTAAGTAATCTTATATAACCTTAACCCTAAAATAAAACTTAAACTTTTAATAAAAAAAATCAAGTGAACACATTTTATTTCACACTATTATTTTTATTTGATTTAACGCATAAGCTATGAAATGCTAAATGATTAACGGTTACAACATTTATTGATGCAAACCTTTTACTAAAATATTATTAAAAGTAATCATAAACAAATTGCTATATATTTATATATAAAAAGCAAATATGATAATAATATATAATATCTTATTTTTATCATTTTATACATATAATCTAAATTTGTTAAACACGCAAAAAATATATCAAACTTATTGCATTTTAATTTCAAATAAATTAATCTAAGCACGTTGTCTTAAAGTGCATTTTGAATAATAATTAATTTTATTAAAAAGACATAATTATATAACCAATCCCAAACACTCCTTTAATAATAAAAAATCTTTCGTCCATTAAAAATATCAACAAATCTCATATTTTTTTGGAATTTACCATGAACATTTAATTATGGGTCAGGAAAATGGGTCATATAACTCCAAGTCAAAATTGACCGTCCAAAAATGAATAAGTCCAAATGAATTACCAAAAACAAAAAGTACACTCAAAGTGATTCGACATGACAAGGGAACCAAGTACATGTACATTGATGTATATTATTATTATATTTATGCACATAAAACTCGGGTTTGAAAGCAACCACGATAGTTCCTTTAAGTTGAGTACAACGTATTTATTTATTTATTTTGTTTTTTTTTTATTTCTATATATTTTATAGAAAAACAAAAACAAACATCTAAGAATTAATTTTGATTTTATGTATGTACGTACAATGTAGTATCTATTTGATACCGTGAGTATAATGTATACGCCTTTGATAAACATGCAGTTGAAGTTGAGTCCAACCTTTAAAAAAAATCTTAATGATCAAATAATATATATATATATATATATATATATATATATATATATATATATATATATATATATATATATATATGTTTTTTTTGGATTTATATGATGCAAAATTTACATTAGATGAATATAATCTTCATGGTAATGTTGAAGAAAAATCTAATTATTAATCTTAGTTTTATTTAGATAGATTCTTTAAAAAACTATTATTGTTTATTTATTTATTGTGTAATCATTGATTTTTTTTCCTGATACAACCGATGAAAATTTCTTTTTTCTGGTTCAACCCCTACTAGTTTGTATTTTTTTTTTTGAACGGCAAATGCATTGAAAACTAGCAAGAGGCTAGCAAAAAAAAGAATTACAAATTACAAGTGCATAAAGGAGAAATACACCAATTAAACCACGAGATAGAATTAAAGTTCGATCTATTCTTAACCCAATTGAAAGCAATGATTTGAATATCATCTGTCGTCTTGAGATGCGAACATCTCTTCTTCTTAAAAACAAAGTCATTGCGAGTTCTCCATATACTCCACAACACCGAATATATTAACATCAATCTGAGCTTCAGTTTCTTCTTATTAATGCCCGGGGAAATCAAAACAATTTTTTTAAGTTCATCATAATTGCATTTTTTTTCTGGGTTCAACCCTTACTTGATAGTATACAATAACTTGATTTTAAAGCATTAAGGCTATATTTGGCGTAGTAGTTGAAAAGCTAGCCAATAGTTGAAAAGCTAGTTGTTAAATAAAAAACTATCTGATAGTTAAAAAGCTATCAAATAAAAAATAATGTTTGATAAACTAGCTAAAAAACTAACTGAAATATATAAAATTACATAAAATGATATGTAAGAGTGTGTGTTTCTATAATTAATTAAGGGATGTATTTGGAAAATTTTAAAAAAAACTCATAAAAAACTAGTATAAGTAGATTTTCAAAAAGCTCGTTTATAAGCTACTTTTTGGATTACCAAACACAACAACATAAAAAAGCTCGAAAAACAAATTAGCTACTAGCTCTGGGGTGCCAAACACACCCTAAAAAGTGACTTGTGCTTAGTAATTTTTTACATTTAAGTGATTTTTATATCATCAAAATAACCGGAAAAATCTCGTATACCTTGTAATCATAGGTTGTTTTACAGAATACATTTTTTGTGGTTAAATTAATATTTTTTTAAAGTTTTTGTTGTTAAATCATAAAAAATAAGTTTCGAATGTTAAACGAGAAAAAAAAAACTTAGTGGTTAAACTAAAAATATACAAAAATACAATGATTTTCATACAAACTAGAAAGAAAGGTTACCCCCTCTACGCGGGAGCCAGAAGCTTCCAATGTTGTTTACGAATCGATAAATATGACAGACGTAGAAAGTGTAAGGATGAAAAGTTCGGGCTTTGCCACGGATCGTTTTTTTCATGGTTAAATAATTAAAGGGATAGGAATTAGCAACTTTTTCGAAAAGGGATCAAAGTTATCACACCATTAAAGTTTTGTGACCAAATTTTAAATATTAAAAGGTTTCTAAAAAGTGTAAAATTATTGATTGCAATGATCAAATGTGTCAGAATGGCCAAAAAATGAGGAACAAAGTTGCCAAAAAAATAGCAAGTTTACTATTGCTAAGATTCATTTCTTTATATATATATATATATATATATATATATATATATATATATATATATATATATATATATATATAGAGAGAGAGAGAGAGAGAGAGGGGGGGGGGGTGGGTTCAATTGAGAAAATAAAAAAGTTGAGAATGTGAGAATTATTCTCAGCCACTCATTTAATATAAGCATAAAAAGACACAGTGACAAACTTGTAAATATGTTAATAACCTTCAATCTCAAATTCGTAACTATAGAGAATTCGATAACAGTTCGTTCATCATCAAAAAATTTCCTCCAACCTTCAATAATAATCCAAATTTCTTCAACTAAACCGGAGTTTCTTCGTTGTTCATGAAATTGGAATCGAAGTTTCTTCGTTGTTCATGAAATTGGAATCGAAGTTCTAGACTTGCAGTCACAATCGACATTGAAGGACTCAGAATCAGTACTCACAAGTTCCCAATCGGATTTTCGAAAATCAAAATCAAAATGAGAAATCGATCAGACATAGGATGTCGCATCTGAAGTCGAAATCGAAAGTATATGATGATTTGGAATTGATAACTTGATGTTTTTAACATTTTTAAAATAGTTAACTTGTATGCACTCCAACTGTTTGATGAAATGCATAAACTAAATTGTTACGTTATATTCACATATGAATATGTTTTCTCATCTGAATCAGTATATGATTATTAAAAACACAAAACAAATATGCAAGTCTGTATGTTATTCATATGTGAATAACGTATAAAAATTATATATATATATATATATATATATATATATATATATATATATATATATATATTTGTCAAAATACCTTCAAATATTCATATGTGAATATATTGTATAATATTCATAAGTGAATATATCATCTAATATTCACAAGTGAATATAGTATGTAATATTCAAATGTGATATACAATGTAATACTATGTAATATTCATATGTAAAATATTATTTAATACTCATAAGTGAATATATCATCTAATATTCACAAGTGAATATACTATGTTAATATTCATAAGTGAATGCATCGATCAATACTAAAATATGAATATACTATGTTTATTATATGCTATATTCATATATGAATGATACTTCAATTGTAAAAAAAAAAAAAAAAAAAAAAAATCATACTTTTTATTCATAAGTGAATAACGAATGTACTGTAATAAAACATGATGCATTTTTATTCACTTATGAATAACGATAGCTGAAAATATAAAAAAATAATAAAATTTTTATTTTATCTTAAAACTATATCAATATGGATGTCTATTTGTAGAGAATAAAAAATCATGAATTTTGGTATATTTAAAATCATTTTTTTTTTATAAAAATAGCTTCGAAAAATTAAAAAAACGAAAAAACTATGTTTTTGTATATATTAAGGTAATTATTAGCATAATTTAAGAAAATATGTTTTGTTGGAAAACACATGTCTATTCATTTCTCATTTCCGCTGGTACGACGAAGACTTTTGCGGCAAAAATAAATGAGTGGCTGAGAATGATTCTCACATTCTCAACCCTTTTATTTTCTCAATTGAACCCCCTATATATATATATATATATATATATATATATATATATATATATATATATATATATATATATATATATATATATATATATATATATATAGGGTTAGGTTCATTTGAGACCACCTATATTTTGTGAGACCGTGAAACGCATTTTTTTTATTTTTTTTATTTTTTTAGTTAATTCATGTTCCAAAAATAATATTTAAAAAAAGAATTTTTTAATTTTTCCATTTATTTTGCATTTTAAAATTATTTTTAGAATATGTACAGTGTAATATTCTATTTAGAATAGTTCACGTATTTTTCAAAAAAAATAGAATTTTTTTAATTTTTTTTTAATTTTTTTTAGTTAATTCAAGTTCCGAAAATAATATTTAAAAAAAGAATTTTTAGATTTTTCCATTTATTTTGCATTTTAAAATTATTTTTTAGAATATGTCAGTGTAATATTCTATTTAGAATATTTCACGTATTTTTAAAAAAAAAAAAAAAACGGAATTTTTTTTTTATTTTTTTTTGTATTTTTTTATATATTTTTTATTTTTTTTAGTTAATTCAAGTTCCGAAAATAATATTTAAAAAAAGGATTTTTGGATTTTTCCATTTATTTTGCATTTTAAAATTATTTTTAGATTTGGTCTCACAGTCTCACAAAATTAGAATGGTCTCAAATAAACCTAAACCTATATATATATATATATATATATATATATATATATATATATATATATATATATATATATATATATATATATATATATATATATTCAATTAAGAACTGTAAGAACCATTTATTTTTAAATTACTATAACTTTATAACCGGTATTTTTTGTCAATCAATAAAACAAATGGCATAATGGTAAATATCTTAAAATAAGAACCTAAATATCCAGTCATAATATCATTTTGTAGATCTGGTTAACATAAAACCACCGAATCAAATTCTCTCAACCATCATTTATCTCCTATCACAACTGCATGACTACCACATCTAGCAAATCACCACTGCCGCTGTGTCAGTCCGATCTCTGTTGCCTCGTCCGACAACCCTACCACCATCACTGCTCTTCGTCTATCATCCTACGATCACCGGCGGAATACCACTATTTTTTGAAATAAAATCGGACAAAAATCGATCACCACTATCAGATCTATCTACTACCGTTGTTACGTTTTTCCGGCGACCAAACCAGGGCCTCCGGTGAACCAGCAACCACTCCATACATGCGATCTTCGGCGAACCACCACCTCCATATGCTGTCGCCGCTGCCACCAATAGACCATCGTCAATTTACATATCTATTCCTTCTCTTCCTACCTTCGTCGATTTCCACCATCGACCTTCACGAAGTCATAAATCTAACACCACCACCATAGTTATCGCGCTTATCGTCTCCTCCCTCTGACGTTTCCCTACCACCGCCACTACACTTGTTGATCACCAGACCACAGCTCTACAACTGCCTCAGACCGTTGTCTACCACTGCTACTTACCACCTTTGATGTGCTTTTAACTAAAAAAGGAAGATGGAGGTCGATTGTGTGTCTATATGTAAGTAATTGCTGAGATTGATATGAGATCCATTGTAATTGTTACATTGGAGAACTGGCATTTGCAGATACAAATGCGATTGAGAGTGTTGAGATAGCTAGAAACAGATCTAGATCTGTAGTCGTCAATTTATATCTCTGCTAAAAATCAACGCACAACAAGAAAGGCTTTGGTGAGATGCATCTAGTCGTCAATATTATGGCAAAAGATTGATAAAGTATCATATCTTTATGTAAGACATTATGCATCGTGTCCCATACGCTTCGGGTAAAGGATCGATTGCAAGTACTATAATATTTGACCATTCAAAATTTTTTCCAAATGTCTAGCACATTTATAGGGAAAATGACAAGAATCGGTTTTGACTAAGACAATTAAACAACTATCAAAGGACAATCCAAAGTTCGCCGAGGATTGGTCGCTTGTGAGTAGTTGGAAGTATAGTATTGGATGGAGCATATCGACATTATTATGAATAAATAAGATTCTATTAAGAATGAGTTGTCATATGGAAAATATGGAAACGTTCCCATATTGGGAGTTAGATATTGAAAATCTATGTCTATATTAGAAATTTTATGCAAAAGGATGTTCAAAGAAATGTACTTTGAGTGAGAGACATCACGTCTATGGAATTGTATTGTAACAATCATAGAGAGCTTTGTAATTTATTGGCAAAATTCATTGTGACCTTAGTGCAGTAACAATCATAGACATCACGTCTATGGAATCCCACCGCCACTACTCTTGTTGATCACCAGACCACAGCTCTACAACTGCCTCAGACCAATGTCTACCACTGCTACTTACCACCTTTGATGTGCTTTTAACTACAAAAGGAAGATGGAGGTCGGATGTGTGTCTATATGCAAGTAATTGCTGAGATTGAGATGAGATCCATTGTAATTGTTACATTAGAGAACTGGCATTTGCAGAAACAAATGCGATTGAGAGTGTTGAGATAGCTAGAAACAGATCTAGATCTGTAGTCGTCAATTTTTATCTCTGTTAAAAATCAACGCACAACAAGAAAGGCTTTGGTGAGATGCATATAGTGGTGTTTTCGATGGATTAATGGAGTTCCGGTTGTGAGTTTCACATCTACAAAAGTTCCGACAAAGGATTCTCTCACCATCGAAGATGTTAGGGCGATGCTGGAAAAATTGAAAGGTATGGGCGAATCTAATTTAATCTATTTTTTATATCCTTTTATATCATTTCTTTTTTCATTTGTTTAGATCGAGATTGTGTAAGACTTTTCTAAAAATAGTTCATTTACAGTTGTTTAGTCTGACATATTTATATTTAATTGAATTGAGAATGACATAATGCATAGAATAAGAGTCTCATGTATTTAAATTTTAATTGCGTATGATACATTAGATAGAATAAGTAATAGTAAAATATAGTTAATATAAATTGTGGTTTGGTTCTCATAAACTTTTGGAATTAGCAACCTATCAAAGATATTGGGAATATTAATAATTAACACAAATGTCTTTTTTTTAATTAATACACACTTTAATTTATCAATTCCTTATTATATGAACTTTTAATACTTTTAATGTGAGATTGATTACGTGGAATAATACAAACTTTAATTTAATGATTTAGTTACATATTAATATATGTAGTAAATGAATTTTAGTGTAAGATTGATATATTTTATAGCCTTAAAATTGATTACACAAGATGTTTAATGCAATGTTTTAGTGGATTAGTATAACTCTTTAAACTGTGAATGAGTGCTTGTGCTACTACATTAAAAGTGTAAATGAGTGTATGAATTGTGTACTAAACAGATAATTTATTGTATTTGATTGTGAATTGACTGTATTAAACTATGATTTTTTTTTAATATAAATTTTGTGTTTGCTTCTGAAATATAAGATAAAAGAAGCATTGTACACATATATGATTTTTCTCAAATTTTGAATAAAGTACATAGAAATGCCTCCATACATGAATGTATATATGTAAGTTTTAATTTGAGAATATGACTATGAATATATATTATGTGTATTAAACTATAAATTTGTTACATTAAGCCGTGAAATTTGTGTACTAAATTGTGAATTGACTGTACTAAGAATTTTAAGTTGATAATATGGTTGTGAATGAATAATGTGTGTATTACACTGTAAATTTATTGTATTAAGCTATAAATTTTGTGTATTAAGTTGTGATATTTGGGTTTTAAACTGTAAATTGACTGCATTAAGTTGTATAATTTCTGTTTAAACTGTGAATTGTTTTTATTAAGCTATGGATTTTGAGTATTAAATTGTAACTTGTGTGTTTAGAAATATGAATAACCGCATTAAGCTTAAGTTGTAAATTTGTCGTTTAAACTGTGAATTAATTATATTAAGTTTAAAACTTTTAATTAACTTTGAGTTAAAATATGAATGATTTGTGTATGATATGTTTTAAGGTTTCATAAATTATTTAGTTATGTTAATGTTAGTTTTAACTATTATTAATAAAAAAGTATAAGTTTTATGTAGTGAGTACATGACTTTTTTTTTAAAAAAATTTAATTTTAATATGAGAATATATTATTTTTTATAAGTTTTTTTTTTTTTTTTTTTTTTTTTAAATCGATCATCTGAATATCTTTTTAGAGAGCATACAAGGTGTTTGATTAAATTGTGAATAAGAGTCCTGAAATGTTTTATTAAACTGTGAATTCTATTTTTTTTTATCAAGATTTGGATTTTGTACCTATAAAATAGTTGTAAACATAGTGTATTAAAATGTGAATATATGTTTTTATGCATTAAATTGTGAATTTGTAAGTTAAGTTATGAATGTGTTTTTTTTATGCACTAACTTGTGAATTAGTGTCTGAAATATTGAATTAAGTTTTAAATTACTATCTGAAATATTAAATTAAGTTGTGAATTAGTGTCTGAAATAATGAATTAAACTGCAAATTCTGTTTTTTTAATCATTTTCTGATTTTTTAGGGAATGATGTTGTTGGTGTTGACATTGGTGCTTTGTGGTGATGATGGTTGATGGCAACGTATGGTAAACTAGTACTTGAGAGTGTTAATGGTGGCGATTGTGGAAGAGTAATAATATTTTCTATTTCTCACTCACCATCTTCGTTGATTTCAGATAAATTATCCTTTTTTATGATTCACGTATATATTTTTCTTTTGATGTTTGCTTATGAAGTATGAGATAACTTATGTATGTATTAAAATATAAATGAGTTTTTCATACACTGAAATATGATATTATACTTCTAAATAAGTTGTGAGTATATTGTATTAAACTGTAAATTTGTTGTGTTAAGCTGTAAATTTGTTCACAGCATAGTATAATAGATTCATAATTTAATATATAAAAATGCCTCTAGATATGAACATATAACTGTTAGTATTAAGTTAAAAAAAAATATAGTCGTGCATATATATTTTTTATGTATTAAACTTTAAATTACTGTATTAAGTTGTGAATTTTATGTATTAAACTGTGAAATAATTGTATTAAGCTATAAATTGACTGTATCAAGATTTGAAATTTCTATGAATTTTGTATTTGTTTCTGAAATACGAGAAGAAAGAATCATTATATACATATATATATATATATATATATATATATATATATATGATTTTCTCTAATTTTAACAAAATTATATAAAATTTAAATTGTGAATATTATGTACATTAAATTTTAAAAAACACCAACCGTTAGATCTAAATGTATAAATGTATGTTTTAAGTTAAGAATATGATATTTTTATGTAATAAAGTTTTAATTTTTTATGTTAAGATTTAAATTTTATATATTAAACGATAATTGAGTATATTAAATAATAAATTGACTACATGTTGTGATTTTTTTTAAATAATTTTTGTAATAATATATGACTGATTTATGTAAAAAAAAATTGTATTAATTTCTTGTAAATATA
The DNA here is from genome assembly GCF_052625555.1 of Lactuca saligna. NCBI lineage: Eukaryota > Viridiplantae > Streptophyta > Magnoliopsida > Asterales > Asteraceae > Lactuca > Lactuca saligna. Next base: position 245,221,007 of record NC_136421.1, read on the forward strand.
TTTATTTTTAATATTATATAAGTATGTAAGAATGCCTTAGTTTTTATAATTACTTTGCATTAAATTCAAAATAAATGAATAAACCAGCTTATTAAACTATGAATGTAATATTTAACATGTCATTGTCTGACTTTATATGCATATCTCATTTGGAAGAAAGAGTTGTTGCAATGTTGACACAGGTGGTTGGTGGCGGTATTTGGTGGTGGTAAAGTTTGGGTTTGATTTCTTTGAATTTGAGAATTAGTGTAAAATAGGTTCTGTTAAGTTGTGAATTTTATGTATTAAACTGTAAATGAACTGTATAAAGTTGTATTTTATAAAAGTTTTGTGTTAAAATATAAATGAATGCATGCACGGTAGTATTAGATTAAAAAAATTATAATTTTGCCATTTTCTTACCAAAAAGCCAAAAATAAGGATTTTAACAAACTTGATAATATTCACAATATATATTTAGTTATTAAATGAGGTTTTTAGGGTTCTTAATCTTTTGTGGTTCTCATTTGAATCACTCCATATATATATATATATATATATATATATATATGATATATATATATATATATATATATATATATATATATATATATATATATATATATATATATATATATATATATATATATATATATATATATCAGAATTTGGTGGTTGCCTGAAAACAATTAGCAGGGATGCGATGCCTTTAAAAAAAATAACATTTTTAATGGTTAAATATAAATAAATACATTTCGTTGGTTAAACCGAAACCATTTTAAACTAAAATGATCGTAATTTCTTTTTTTAATTAATAGGCAACCTTTATTAATTTACATTTTTGGAAATTAAGTGAACTAACCACTATAAAAAAGTTTTTTTAAATAATAATAACTAGGTGTGAGATCCGTATATTATACGGGTTAATTTAAAAAAAATTAAATATAAAAATATAAGCAGTAAATATTTTTTAATATAAAACTTTAAAATAAGAAAGAAAGAAACATATTTATTGCAATTTAATTTCATATATATTATATTTAATACTTTACATATATAAATATATGACTTTAATTTAAAAAAAAAAAAAAAAAAAAAAAAAAAAAAAAACAGAAATTGACAAGTCTCCCTAGGTCTTTGAGGTTTGTAATATATTGCAAATTTGGTACAAGGGTATAATAATATTTTTCATTAAAATCTAACAGCCGAAAATTTAAATTTAACGGTAGGACGAACTTTTATGTAATTTTGCAAACCATAGGGACCGGTGACGTGACGTTTTCATTGAAATTTTTCAAAATGAGATATTTTGCAAATCAAGAGACCAACTATGAAATTTTACCTATTTATAATATATATATAATTTCGAATTTAAAAAATTATAAAAATGATCATTGAGGTTTGTAGTATATTATAAAAATTAATACAATGATAAAATAGTATTTTGTATTAATATCTAGCAGGTGAAAAGTTAGATTTAATGGCACGAAAACCTGTCATGTAATTTTGAAAACCACAAAGACCAATAGCATGACATTTTCCTTAAAAGTCCTTAATATAAAATATTTTGCAAACATAAGGACTAATTATGAAAATTTGTCTTTATTTAATAATTTGTAAACTATTATTAGAAAACTAAATTATCTAAAAACGTATAATATATTTTAATCGTCATTTATAACAAGCCGTTTTTTTAAATAATTTATTAATACTGACAGTACTAATAAAAGAGTAGTTCTTTTGTCATGTGTCACAATATTAGACATCTTAATTAATGTGTTGCTACTTGTCAATCTATTAGTTCTCCATTTTAAATTTATTAAACAACTTTATTAACGTGATGTTATTTTCAATGTATTTATTCTCTATTTTAAATTAAATTTTAAATGTTGTATTATTGTTTTCATTAATTCACAAAAAAAGTCTAATATATATTAAAAACTATTTTTATATATTTATTTGAATAAACGATTATAATTTCACATAACTAATAAAAATATCTCTTAATTATTAATTTATTTAAAATAATTGATTAATAATTTTGATTTTTCTATTATAAAAGTTTAATTATTTTTATAACTGTGGTTCACACGGGTTATAAACTAGTGGATAATATTTACTTCAAAAATACCACAAAATTACAAGTGTCAAAACTCATGAGAGATTGATAAGCGTAAAAAAACCTTCATTTATTAGAGGAGAGATAGTCATTTATTTTTTTAGTTTTTAAAAAATTATCACTTACTCATAAATGCTTCATTGTGAATTTGATCTTCAAATTTCGGAGTTCTTTTATGTTCAAAATATCTATTTCGAAGTGTTTAATGTTACCGTTTTTAATTAAATTTATGATTTTGTGTCCTAATACATGATTACATAACTTAACTGAAAGAATGAGAAGATTTATAATAAACATTTTAGTCTCATTCAACGAATTATCCTAAGGTTTTGATGGGTTAAGCCAAACCCTAAATCCTAAAACGACTCTTGATTCAAAGTTAGATCTTGAAAGATTCGTTGGCCTGTCTTGCAAGGGTTGTAGGGCCATTATCGTCTAAACTAGACAAAATCACCACAAGAATAAAGTTGTGGGAAATCGATTCTAGTTTCTAGAATGTCTGATATTTTCTCGTTTGGAGTTATGGATTTTGTTTTATGATTAAACCATTGAATATGGTTAACCTTGGAAATTTTAAAACTCTTATATAAATGAGTGTTGACCAAATGGGAATGTTGATACTATATTTGAGCAAGTAGTAATTTTTAAAACCCTTAGATATATGATTGTTTGGGTTGGTTTAGGGTGTTCAGTAGCAATGTTTAGATGTTGGTTATTCATTATACCACTCGTAGCGGATTCGAGTTGAGTCAATCCTTGTGGAAATCTAATTACCTTGTTAAGGAGATTCCATATCTTTGATTGGTTGAATTTAACCTTGAATTTTGTAGGATACATGTGCCCTATTTGAGGTTGAAAATAAATAGGGCTAAAGTAACCGTTAAAAATAAATGGGTAATTAGGATAAGTGATATAAATGAAAGTCGAAGTACTCATCAATACCTATGTGTTGATATAGAGAATGCCAAAATCTGACTTCATATGAGAAAACTATGATTTTTTGACGCATCGAGTGTGACACTGTATGGCAGTGTGTGGAAAAGAAATCAAGATAAAAATTGCTTGATTGTTAGACAAAAAAATATATAATGAAAGTTGCAATACTCAGAAATAGCTACACGTAGATATAAAGAACGTTGAAAACGGAGTTCGTATGAAGAAGTTTCAAATTTTGCAGTGTTATTTACAGTCCAAGCCTCCTCGAATCAAAACACAAAAAATAAAATGAAATTTAGGCAATGAAGTCTAAACTAAAGTTGTATTACTCTTTGATAGCTACGCATGGATATAAAGACCATCGGAAACGAAGCCTGTATGCGAAAATTTTGAATTTTAGAAAAATCATAAATTCAGGTTGCCGGATGAGCGACACGTTTCACCACTAAAGGGTTGTAGATGTAACAATCCTACTCCAAACATCCTCCCCACGACAAGGCCTCGGATCATGACACGTGGCAGGATGCGGCGTGCACTCTGAAAATCCTATATATAGAAGCAATTTCTTTCATGTTTAGGTGCTTAATTCCTTCCAAACTCTCCTACAACATTGACACCCATTTCTAGTGCTTCTTAGGCGTTAGTAGCAAAGCTCTAGAGCACTAGAGATCCTGGTGAAATAGAGTTTTCGGTTTTGAAGTTATGTCTGCGAAGTGTCTGATTTTATGTTAAACAACATGTCAGTTGAGTTGTACTTACCATGCTTTAAGTATAACTTATATTTATGTTTATAATCATTGGTATGAACTTACAAGTAGAAATTTATCAGTAATACTGGTCGCTATATTGATCGATCTACTTACAAGAATGATGGCAATGCTAGATAAGTGAGGTGTTTCAAGTAAATTTTCCAAATAGTATATATTTATATGCTAAGTAAGTGATTCATTTGGGATTATTCATAAAATTTGAGAAAGTATAATTATAATCACGAGAAATATAAAAAGATGAATAAGGTTTAGTAATATTTATTTATAGGCCGCTTTAAATAGAGCAAAAATATGTATTTGTCAAAGATATTACTTTTCCACTAATCATCCACCTTTAACATGTGAGTATATAGTTACTTTTATCACACTCATTGATACAAAGTTTTTAATTGCTTAAATGCTATATGGCCTTATTTATTATTTTTTTTCTATTTACAATACTTGTGTTATATATGATTTTACTTGGTTTAAATTGTATTTTATTAAAAGTGTTCATTTATTTATTTTATCATATTAAATTATTTTTGGGTAGCAAAGGGTTGTAAAGAGTAAAAAAAGATGTGAGGTCATCACATTTATAGTACTATTGTAGTGATGATTAAGTTATCTAGCAGAGTATAAATGATGACCATGGATAATTCTAGAGAGTTCACCGGAACATTGGCAAAATTGTAATATGTAGGTGTTAATGAACTATGCGTTCATTTGATGTACTCCCCCCCCCCCCCCCCCCTTCCCAAGGTTACCTTATTGACGGATATTTTTATGGAACCCATGAAACGATATTGTATATTGGTTGCTTATATCGATCCTTTAGGATACCTCCCTTCAATTAGTATTTTAGGATTACAAAGTGAGAATAACGGGAATGGGTAATCGAGTTAAATATTTGGTGTGAAATATATATTTAAAAGATTTTAATTATATTATTGTAGGTTGAAAAACTTTATGTGCTCACCAGGCTCCCAATCCTAAACCACTTCGTTTATTTGTATCACAAGTGACAGTAAAAAGGTTATGGAATAAGTGATTGTATCTTCCAAGTGTTAAAGAAGATTAAGGCTATTGATAAATAAAGAGTTGTAAGAATAAAGAGTTGTAAGGCCTGTAACGACTAAATTATGCTTATCCTTCCTATATCAGTTATGACATTCGACGTTTTTAAATATTAATGAAAAATGTTTCTTCGAAAATGTTTGATGATGATTTTATCTTACAATAAAAATATTTTGGAACAATTCCACATTAGTATATTCTTTAAAAGGATAATTTATATTAAATAAGCATAAAGACAAAGTTTTTTGCCCCCCACAAAAATTGGGGAATCTGTATTGGGGATATCACACATTGATCATGATTGAGACAGATCACGATTCAGATTTTAATCTCGAGTGAGAGATTGATTATGATAGGGATATATATATATATATATATATATATATATATATATAGAGAGAGAGAGAGAGAGAGAAGGATCATTACTGAGTAACAAATTATTATTGTGAAATTAAATACTATTAGAGCTGATAAGAGAGTATGAGTATAACATTAATTGTTGTAATTTGTTTATTACATATTAGTGATGATTAATTGATTGCGATATATGTGATTTATATGATTATATTATTGTAGCTATTATTTGGTAAGACACAAGACTTGCGTTTCTATGATGATTGTTTTGTAGGTAGATTATTGTGATGCCTAACTCAATTCTACACTTGAGGCCAATATGATCCTTGTGATAACTTATTGTATACTAGAGTGCCAATGTACACCAAAATTATTTATAAATTTTAAATGGGAGATGAAAATTTTGGGGTGTACTTGGTATGTAAACATGAGCGTTACATTTTTGGTGACTAAGGTAGCATTTGGTGGATGATACTGAACTAGAATTAACAGAACACGCCTCTTTAGAAAGGCATTTGGCGCGAACGTGACAAGAACAATACATAATATTAGCCGAGTCAAATAGGATTATTTTAAAATATTTTAGTCCCATCCAAAATGGTGGAACACATTGGCTCACAATGCTTAATGACGAAAAAACCCTCACATTTATCGTCCATCCACCCCCCTAGTGACTCCAACTGTTTTCCCGATAGAGATCCCTCCCCTTTCCTATTGAAATTAACCACTCCATCATTTCTAAACCCTCTTCACCAATAAAACTAACCACTATCACCCCTTTTTGTTCCCAAGAAAAACTCACGACCACCCTATTCACCTAAAAAACCTCACATACAACAAATAAATTAATCCAAAATTTCATATATTTTTTTTGATTTTGTTGTAATTTATAGGGTTTGCAATAGAACTAATATGGATGAGTTGGTGTTTATAGAAAAGGGTCATCATATCATCTTGTATTCTAAATGTTCTGGTGGTAAATGATGGTGACATCACGAAAAAGATTAATGTGGTTGGAGAAAACAGAGAAACACAAGGACTCGATGGAAACTGATGTTTAAGCTTTAATTATGTTAGCTCATGGGATGTTTGGTTTCGATGAACGTGTATTTGATTAAAATGAAAGTATGTTTATCCAATTCATATTTTAATAACTAGGTATAAGACTCGTGTACTACATGAATTAATTAAAAAACATAAAACATCAATGCATTTGATTAAATGTGTAACATCCCGGAATATCAAGAGTAGAGTTGAAGGGCTAAAAGTGTAAATTTAAAAGGGGAACTCGGAGAGTCCATGGGTGGACTCGGCGAGTAGGGTCGCGACTCAGGTCGCGTATTAAGTGGCCAACTCGGCGAGTCCAAGGCTGGACTCGGTGAGTAGGCGTTGTGTGAAGAAAACCCTAAATTCGGGGGGATGAGCCCTATATAAAGGACATTATACCCTCTCCCCAGCCTCTTTGATCTCCCTTGAAGTCCAGAAACCCTAGATACGTGATTGTGGAGGATTTGAGTGCATTTGGAGCTTGGGGAAGTGATTGTTGAAGAAATCTTGAGGGAGAAGAGACTTGGATCAAAGGGCTTTGCAAGGATTTGGATTAACCTTCTCTTGGAGCATCCTTTTGAGGTATTACTTCATTGTTGAGCTACTATTATCTAGATTCATCATTTTTGGAGGTGTTAGAGATCTTATCTTTTGATGTATTGGAGTTTAGAGGTTAGATCTGAGGTTGCTACCTCAGATCTGGAATGGAAGGGGGGGGGGGGGGTTAGAATGCATAAAGGTCCCTGTTTTTGAGTGATTGATGGAGCTATCTTGTACAAAAACCCAAACCCTAGAGTGAAAATGCCTAGATCTCCTTGGATTCACGTAAAGATTGCCACTTTACGTGATGGATGGCCTTAGGAGGGGTATATCTATGGTTTGCATCATATGCATGGCTTGGAAAGCCTTTGTATGGATTCAGACCCGGTGGTACTCGGCGAGTCACATGGGTGGACTCGACGAGTTGCTTGAAGAAAGGCTGGAACTCAGCGAGTTGGATGAAGATGGCCTGGAACTCGGTGAGTTGTAAGAAGAACTCGGCGAGTAGGTTGAAGATAGTCGTAGACTCGGCGAGTCTGTTCTTGGACTGGGCGAGTCTGGTCGTAGGGTCCAAGTTTCTTTTGGAAGGGCTATGACTCAGTGAGTCAAGGGATGAATCGACGAGTTGGGTCATGAATTGAAGGAGGTTTTGTGTATGGGGACTTGGCGAGTCATCGAGTTGACTCGGTGAGTAGAGTCAGTCAGGGGTAGACTTTGACTTTGACTTTGACCAAAGGTTCACAGTTGATTTCCAGGGGCATTTTGGTAATTGTTGAATATTGTTTTAAGTTCAGTGTATTGGTGGTTGGCGAGTGGTGGAGATCCTACCAGTAGTCGGAGCAGCTTGAGTTATCCATCCAGCCGGCAATTTCGAGGTGAGTTATCCTCACTATATCGATAGGGTCTAAGGCACCAAGGCCGGCCCTTTATCGGATTGAGATCCGAGTATTTGTTATTATGTTATTGCTTTGATATGTCTGCATCCTGGTAGCTAGGGTGATATATGATTACAGACCTGGTTAAGGTCGGTTTCCTGATATATAGGGTGATGCTATGCTAGTGACCGGTTAGGTCGGTATCCTGGTTAGGATGATGATATGTTATGTGATCTGTTTGATCGGCTTGTTGACTGTGAACTCTTATATGATTGTATGTTTATGTGCACATGGTTGTTTGGACTGAAGTTGGGTTGAGGCGGGTCCTGCTTTGTGCTGTAGGCCAAGATACCCAGGGCGGACCGGTTGTTCCGAAGGCCCAGCGAGCGGTCCGGATAGGCTGTAGTCCCCACAAGGGCGGACCAGACGTGCCGAGGCTCGGAGAGTGGACCAGGCCGACTGAAGGCCCGATGCGGGCGGACGAGTCATATTGTAGACTCAGAGAGTGGACCAGGTGGGTTGCAGGCCCGGTGCGGGCGGACTAACCACACTGCAGACTCGAGGGACATGACTGGACTCGGAGGGTGGACCAGGTGAACTAAAGGCCCGCCACGGCGGACCAGTCACACCGTAGACCCGATGTGCTTGGCTGTTCTGTGATTTGTTATGATATGTGTATGGTATATGTGGTTGGTATTTTGGGGGTATCTTACTAAGCTTTCGGGCTTACAGTTGTGGTTTAATGTTTTTCAGGTTCTTCAGGAGACCGTGGAAAGGCAAAGGCGTGATCGTACCGCTCCTCGTGTTTATGTTTTATGATATGGACCTAGGAATACTCTGATAATAAATGTATTGAAAACATTTTTGTAATAACTTAATGAATTGGGATGTTTTTGAAAAGTTTAAATTTTGTTGAAATTTTTGGTCGTTACAAAATGCAAATGAAGTGATGAATAAATAAGTAATTCCATGTATACTAATATAAAACCTTTTACCATATTTTAAATAATTGAATAGAATCACAAATTTCCAAATACTTATTTGAATACAACATAAATCTATTTTTTTATCACTCGATAATACAACATACAACAGCTCATATGTGAACATTGGTTTTCTAAAAAACCACCATACATTTAATAGCGACTGCTATTTACTCTTATTTATTGTCATCGTAAAACATATAACCAGTGGGAATTTTATTATTTAAAATGTGAAAAATACATTTTTGGAATAAACGTATGGTTTTTTATATTACTTTAAGATATTATCTCCGCTTTTATAACAGAATTACCTAATTCTATAACTCGTAGCCTTGCTCCATTATACAAAACGCATTTCAAATTAATATATGTACGTCCTAGGAGAATGTGACATAATGGATCTTGATTTCTCGCTTTTGATAATCTTTTAGTTGAGAAATATGAAAAATGGTTATATATACGTCCCTAGAGAATGTGCATTGCTATTACCACATTGTTATTACAGAATTCAAAAAGATTTTATGTTGTTTAAGAATTTTGAATTACCTTTTATAGTAAAAGCACTTCAAAAATCATAATTGTGTTCTAAATTTTCCTATACGTAAATTTCGAAATAAGTTTATGTTAGAAATTGAAGTATTGAAAATTATACTAAGTTCAAAAAATCGTTATGAGTTCGAGTATCTTGAAAAAAAAAATTATTTGAAAATGCTTTACGTCAAAAATTAAGAGTTCGATAGTCTGTTTAAAAAAATCATAATTTTTGAACCATGTTTGAAAATTTCTAGTTAAGTTCGAAAACTGTGATTTTCGAACTTACATTATTTATGGATTCATAGTTCGAAAATCAAGATTTTTGAAAATTATTATCAATGTTGTATTCTTAATAAAAAGTAGTTATTATATGAGATTAACAATAAGTAGCTACGACCATTAACAAAAGTCAATACAATCATTATCAGATGTTGGATTATACTTGGATAGATCCGTTTTGACTCATGGTCAGTTATACGTATTTGTTTCCCGTGTCACAAATAAAAATGGTTTGAAGGTACTCATATGTGACACAGAAGGTCGTTCAACTAATAAAACAAAAAATATTATCTATAAAGAGGTCCTTCAACGATTATAGTTATTTATCAATTTATGTGTATCTTCTACACATTTCAATAATTCCAATAGCCATAATTTTGTTTAATTATTATGCAATTTATAGACGTTTGTATGTTTTTATGCATTCACCCGCATTTAATGCGAGTTATAATATAGTTATATATATAAATAGACATTTTATGTGGCTTTTTAATTTTAAAAACTAAAAAAACCGATAAACTGACATGTGGATATTATTTATTTTAAAAACACCATAAAATGAAAAGTATCAAAACTCATGAGAGATTTACATGTGAATATGATTTATTAGGCGGGGGAGAGTGGTACCGTCCAAACCAAGTTCCACCTTAGCTCTAACAAAGAAGAAAGGGGGAAGAAGGAAGGAAAAGAAGAAGAGAGGGTGTTGTTTGCTCAGTGGGGGAGAAGGGAGGAAGAATATAGAGACTTGGTTTGCCATTGCTCGACATGCCAATTGTGAGCTCCAAGGTCAGCATGCCTAGTTCAAGGCCTATTGTTTTCCGCATCCACCTTACTCGTGTTGAGGTGCTAGCGAGATGACTTCATCTAGCCTTAGTAATCACAAAACAAAATGATGATGTTTGTGTATATGTTTTGTTCTGAAATTGATTATTGATAATTAGTATAAGGTAATATAATGTTTGCATATGAAGGACATTGTAGTAATTTTAACATTGTTCTTTGTACCATTCTAGTTTCACCAAAAATTCTACACCAAACCAGTTCAATAAGGTTCAGTCCATTTTTTTTTTTCCTATTTGGTTCCATCGAGTCCTATGTACCAAACGCTACCAAAATGTTTTGCCTTTAGCAACGATTGTTAAAATTCCTTTTCATTGTTAAAAAATAGGGATTCCAAATGCAGTATTGTTGGAATGTGTGTATTTTAAGTCCTTTGTAATGGTTTCACCGATTCTAGTTACTTGCAAGAATGTGTGGTTATATGAAAACTTTAGCTGTTAAAAAACAGTAACCATCATATTTTTTTTAATAAAAGATGTGGTATCTTACGTTTTGATAGTAACTTTTTAATTCATTGATATCTTTTTGAACATTTGAGATAGATTTGTTACGTTTTTGAAAGCATCCACCATACTTTTTTAGTCGATGGGGATGTGGATCAAAGGAAAGACTAGGTATATGATATGTGTCATTCGTTAAGTATTAATTATTTTATTTATTAACCGCATGCAGAGAATTATCATCAACCGAGCACATCCATAATATCTATCACATAATTAAGCAATGTCTTAACAAATCTTAGTGGCATTTGTAGTGATTAAACATTAGAGTTTGTTATTCTTAATTAATAGTAGGCGAACTATAAGGGGCACCATCAGGGTGAAAAAGTAGATGAGCATCTTCACGGCTGCTATGATTTACGGCCTCCTGTTTACAATCATAATAACAACGACACACAACTGCATTTTTGCATGCTCCAATGGCATAATATCCATGTATTCTTTGACATATGTGAATACATGTATATCATTCACATGGCGGTAAAAATTGAGTGTCACTACAAATTTGGGCCATGAGCGACTCCGCACCAAAAATTTAGAAAAACATGTATGATTTTTCATATGATAATAATTAATTTTTAGAATGGCACACACATTCTAATCAACTCCTAAATTAAATCACAGTCTCATACAATATTTAACCCCTCAACCACTTGGATTGAAGTAATATTGTGGTACATTAACTGATGATCATTTAAATGGTCAATAAATTTACCAATAAATTTACCAACCAGAACATCATGTTCTCGCATTATTATGGTAACAAATATCAAAAGAATCCCATAAACATTAAAAAGTAATATTAATGGTTTTATATTATTTACTCGGACATGCTAATTGTTCAGAAACAAAATCCCTTTCTATGAACTTGTAGTTAAAACTTTTTTAATAAAAAGGAAGAGAAATAATAGACATTACCGACGGGGTGATGAGAAACACAAGAAATGTGTAACGAATCATGGATTTAATCATCTTGATATTGAATTGATAGATTCTATGTAGTAATGTCTAGTTATATAGAACATAAGATCAAATTCATTTATCGTTGAAAATCAAACATTAATTTTTCATGTTTAATTTCAATGTCATTTATTGTTGAATTTAATAAAAAAATAAAAAAACTAAAAGTCAAACATTAAATTTTGCATGTCCATGGTTTTATATAAATAACAATTTAAATTTAAAGTAATAAAATTTTAGACATAAAATTATTAGACCATATGGTGTACTCATTTGTAACGTCATGATTTTTACTCCATCAACCATACTTTTCTAGTCTATTGGGTGTGGATAAAAGGAGAGACATGGTATATGATATGTTTTATTCGTTAATTACTAATTATTTTCTTTATTAACCGCATGAAGATAATTGTCATCAATCGAGCACATCCATAATATCTATTACATAACTAAGCAATGTCTTAACAAATCTTAGTGACATTTGTAGCGATTAAACATTAGAGTTTGTTATTTTTATTTAATAGTAGGTAAACTATGAGGCGCACCATTAGGGTAAAAAGGTAGATGAGCGTCTTGAAGGCTGCTTTGATTCCCGGCCTCCACTTTCCAACCATAATAACAACGACACGCAACTGCATTTTTGCATGCTCCAATGGAAAAATATCCATGTATTCTTTGACATACGTGAATACATGTATATCGTTCACATGGCGGTAAAAATTGAGTGTCATTACAAATTTGGGCCATGAGCAGCACCACACCTACAAGTTTGGAAAAAATATGTATGATTTTACATATGATAATAATTAATTTTAAAATGACACACATATTCCAATCAACTCCTAAATTAAATCACAGTCTCATACAATATTTAACCCCTCAACAAATTGTATTGAAGTAATACTATGCTACTCTAACTAATGATTATTTAAATGGTCAAAAAATCTACCAACCAGAACATGTTTTCTATCATGTTCTCGCATTTTTATCATAACAAATAGCAAAAGAACCCATAAACATTAAAAAGTAATATTAAGGGTTTTATATTATTTACTCGATCATGCTAATTGTTGAGAAACAAAATCCATTTCTTGAATTTGTAATTAAAATTTTTGAATAAAAAAATGAAGAGAGATAATAGAAATTATCAATGGTGATGAGAAACACAAGAAATGTGTAACGAATCATGGACTTATTCCCCTTGATATTCAATTGATAGATTATATATAGTGACGTCTAGTCATATAGAACATAAGATCAAAGTTATTTATTGTTGAAAATCAAACATTAATTTTTTTCTGGTTAATATTAATTACATTTATTGTTGAATTTAGTAAGAAATAATAATCAAACATCAATTTCTTTGTTTCTATATGCAACATTATTTCCATCGTTTATCATATATAATGTTATAGAATTGTTACTATACAAGATCACCATTCAACCATTTAAATAAATTTGGAGTTTCCTAGTAACTCCTAATCCAGAGGTTTACCAATTCGTTACTTGTGTACCCAACTAGTAAAAGTCTCTAAGTGGCTCATGATTTCCCCCCAAAACCTAAACTCCGAAATTTCCACTTTCACTACTTCGACTTGCATGGCACCGGTACTTGTGATGTAAAGGGATATTTGATTTCAAAATATGAAGAAAAAGAGTTAAGTCACAATGTAAATTACATATATGATTATACAACTTAACTGAAAGAATGAGAAGATTTAAAATGAACATTTGAGTCTCAATCACCGAATTATCATAAGGTCTTGATGGGTTAAGCCAAACCCTAAATCCTAAAACGACTTCCTGATTCAAAGTTAAATCATGAGAGATTGGTTGGCCTGTCTTGCAAGGGCTATATGGCCATTCTTATCTGATCTAGACAAAATCTCCACAAGAACAAAGTTGCAAGAAAATCGATTCTAGTTTCTAGAAAGTTTGATATTATCTTGTTTGGAGTTATGGATTTTGTTTTACGATCAAATCATTGAACATGGGTCAACTTCAGAAATTATAAAACTCTTATACAAATGAGTGCCGACCAAATGGGAATGTTGATACTATATTTTAGCAAGTAGTAATTTTTAAAATCCTTATATATATGATTGTTTGGGTAGGTTTAGGGTGTCCGGTAATAGTGTTTTGATGTTTCTTATTCGTTATACCACTCGTAGAATATGAAGGAAGGTATATTCCATTCTGGAATTTAACTTTAAAAAGACCGAGTCTAAGCGTCGCATCGTGCGATGAAGGGTCAGTAGAGTACAACCCATCGGTCTGTTACAATAGATAAAGGAAAGTGATTATCCTGAGAAGAAGGAGTCCACAATAAGGACTTATTTGGTAACTCGAAGGTTATGATTGAAAGTACAACATAGTACGATAAGTAGAGGCAAGATTGAGCATCGTCTGCGATCAAGAAATCCATAGAGTTAAATACTCTTTCGAGGAAAAATAGAAGTTACGGTTATTACCTAGGATGAAGAGATAGCTTATGGAATCATTATACAAGTTCTATTTTCGTTGATGATTCCGGGACATAATCATCCTAAGGGGGAGATAATTGTAATGCCCGTAGATCAGGGTTAGTCAATTTAGAGACGATAAGCACCAAAAATGAATTTTGATGAAAGATTATTTAGAATGAATAATCTTAATTAAGTTATAGTATATATTACAAGGTTTCCGTGCATATAAAGAACGCCGAAATCCGAGTTATAACGAAGAAGTTATGATCTGTCAAAGTTTCACAACAGAATCAGCACGACACAGCGTGACGTAAATAGTGAATTTATGTTAGAGCGATATTTAGCCTTATCAATCTAAACTAAAGTCGTAGAGTTCGTTAAACCGTGAGCGTGCATAAAAAGAACGTCCAAATCTGACTTCGTATGAGGAAGTTATGATTTTTCTAAGTTTCAGCTTAGTAGTATGCAGTCCGAATACTCGATTTGAGATCGAGCGGTTTTTAGCCGAAACAATCTAAACGAGAATCGAAGATATCGTTAATTGTAGCGAAACTATAGAAAGATAGGCGAAAACGGACGTCGGATAAAGAAGTTATGATTTTATAACTGAGTTTTCCTATCCCGGCCTACTAAAAATAATAATAATAAAGTCAAAATTAGCCGACGGAGTCTAAACGAAAGTTGTAGAGCGTAGTCTCACCTATGCGAGGATATAAAGAACGTCGAAAACGGAGTTCGTATGAGGAAGATATGAATTTTTGAAGTTTATTAAATATTTGTGA
Source organism: Lactuca saligna (assembly GCF_052625555.1). Classification (NCBI taxonomy): domain Eukaryota; kingdom Viridiplantae; phylum Streptophyta; class Magnoliopsida; order Asterales; family Asteraceae; genus Lactuca; species Lactuca saligna. The sequence goes on from NC_136421.1 coordinate 245,236,026, forward strand.
TATTAAATTTAAATATAAATTTTCGATATTATCCAATGGGGGAATCACCGGGCTTATCCAGGTTACGCCCAGCGTAACCTAAGATTACGCCCAGCGTAATGTGGGTTTCAGCCCCCTATAAAAGGAAGTCGAGGTTGCCTTATTCCTTTGCTCATTTCTCTTCTTTCTCTCGTGTTTTTGCATCGTTTTTCGTGCAAGAATTATCCCGAAGCTCCGGTATCATTCCCGAGCCCCGAAGCAAGTCCCGAGGCCCCGAAGATCCCGAGAAGTGCGATTCCCGAGCCGAAGCTCTACCCGCGAGGAGCCCGGTTTTTGTGAAGATCTACCGAAGAATACTATTTCTACAAGTCGTAGTGTTGTCCGATCATCTTCTAATCAAGTGAGTGTGTGGTTACTTTCTTCTAACGCATAATTATGCAGTATTTTATACGAAATACGTGTTATGTGTATAATTTTGTTGTTATGTGTGTGAATGTATATTCACTTTCTTCTATCTCATAGATCTGATTTATTCTCTATGAAATACGTGTTATGTGTGTGTGCCTCATCTGTTATGTGGAATAGGTATTGAATGAGAATGCTATACAGGTTTTAAACTATGTATAAAAATATATATATTTTTATCTGCTAATATGTTGGGTAGAACATGGGTAGGTAGTTGATGTGTGATAAACAGATGAGAGGCCTCGATGTTGTTGTTGTTGATCTAGTTATTCAGCGGAGTATGGGTTAGACCAAGAGGTTAGTTTTAGATTCGGGAGTATGGATCAGGTAAAGAGATAAAACTTGTTATTAGTCCGGGAGTATGGATTAAGACTAAGTTAATTGTCCCTAGTCTGAGAGTATGGATTGGGCACAGTTATTGATCCAGGAGTATGGATCAGATCAGGATTAGGGTATAGTTAATTGTCCTTATTCCGGGAGTATGGATTGGGTACAGTTATTGATCCGGGAGTATGGATCAGATCAGGAGGTTAGTTTTAGATTTGTGAGTATGGATCAGGTAGTTTTAGATCCGTGAGTATGGATCAGGTAAAAAAGGTTAGTTTTAGATCCGTGAGTATGAATCGGTGAAGAGGATAGTTTTAGATCCGTGAGTAGGGATCAGGTAAAGAGGAAAATTTTAGATACGAGAGTTTAGATCGTGTCGTTGTGAGGATCGATGGGGTGGGATAAGAGTTTCCTTTATATGGTGAAATTGTATAAGTTTGAATGTTCTATATTTATAAATATATGATATAACATTGTGAGATGAAAACCCTATATGCTCACCAGGCTCCCAAGCCTGATCCACTCAGTTTTCTTTGTATCACAGGTATCGATACGAAGACATATTTCACAGAGAGATTTAAAGGAGATATAAATCATTAGTGTAATTGAATGTAAGTTCTGTTTATGCTTATATGTCTGTATCGGAACATGACATCCCGAGGTTTTATTATTAAATGAAAATACATTCTCTTTGAGAAATGTTTTGATAAGTTATTATCATATCTTGTTTCGGGAACAAATTCCGCAACCGTTTTCTTTAAAAGATTACTCTGATTTTATAAAACAAAGAATAAACAAATCGGTCTTTTCTGGCTGTGAAAATGGGGATGTCACATTAACCAATAAAGCTTGAAGTTAAGCTCCTTTGCCTAAGCATGTAAGATTTGAGCGAAAAAAGTGAGATATAAAAAATAGAAATTACCAAAAAGTTATAAGAATTTTGGAGCTAATCAAATTATGAAGATAAAAAAAAACAAAATTCTAAATAATCAAAAATAGAAGATACCGAAAATCAAACAAGAAGGTGTTGAATTCAAAGAAATCAAAGAAGAGATGAATTCCAAATAGCTCCATTGTGGTATCAAAAGTTGTAATTCTTTCTAGATGGTATGTATGCTTGGGTAGATTAACCAAAAATACCTTGAGGTTAAGAAAGATTTATGAGGATGAATTCAAAGGGTTGCAAAAATGAGTGTCGTATAAACTAAGGGGTGAAGGTTCATATGGGTTGTGAGTATTTAGGATTGGAAAGTGTTTAGAAACCTCATACACAAATATGCGCATTGAGTTCAAAATGGATTGTCTTATGTGATATTGGTGATGAAATTTTAATTTAAAAATTAGTTTTCTTGGGGGCAACAAAAGATAAGTGTGGGGTATTTTGATATTTACATATTTATACACATTTTAGGCAATATTTTAATACATTTTAAGTAAAATTTTGGTTAATTGCAAAGATCTATTATACTTATTGGATTAAATTGTATTTTGCAGCCAAAATGGGACACTCTTGAAGAATAAGGACCATGAGTAACAAGCATTGGAACTTTGGACGATTGGAGCTTAAAAGAAGAAGATTTCCACAATTACCAAGCTCACGATGTGAGGAGAGAGCTTCTAGAATATTAGTACACGGAAGCCAGAAACCTTGCACGATATGGATTAACACCAAGCTCACGACGTGAGACTCCTACCTCACGATGTGAGCCACATAAATTCAAAAACTATACAAATCCCTTTCCACTTACGATTAAAGGAGCTTTTTTTGGGGGGGGGGGGGGTGATATTATGAGATATACGAATTTGGAGGTCAGAAACCTGCGAAAAACATACCTTCGAAGGAGAGATCACTTGAAGATTATAACTCTATATTCGGTTTGCGTTTACTTGATCATGTCAACTATTTATGAACTTTTGTGTTTGATTTCAGCTATGAGTAGCTAAACTAGTTTACTTTTGTGTAGCTAGATGAAGCCTTAGAACTATGGTTTAGTTTATTGTTTTATGGAGTTTATAAAGTTGGATTTATGCTTGTGCTTGATTATTATTACCTAGTACGTTAAAGTATGTGACCTTGTTGCTTAAATTCAAGTTAGTGTAGCTTAGTGGCCATTAAATTACATGAACTCGATTACCTAGTAGTTTAGTTACAATTAAAATGCTAGAGCTAGAAATGACCCCATCTAGATTTAGTAATAAAAGTAACAACTTCGCTATGCTAGAGAACATAATTGTAATCATAATTACATTTGCTAAATCTTACATAGCTTGATTATAATTAATAACTAATTTTGTGTTTGGTGTATGACCATACTTAGTAGGACATGAACTAGTGAAAATATTAGTATATTGGACCAAAATTGCTAATTACATAACAATTGGTAACCAACTTTATTAATCCATAAATTGTAACTAACCATAAGAAAAAGATGGAATTGAAACTAAACGAAAGTGTTTTTAATATATTGAGTAAAACCATTTTTAGTTGAGTACTATAGTTTTTCTGAACTTGAAAAATCAAATACAAACCCCTTTTAAATATTGTTTGCTTTTATATTAATCTTTTAGTAGTTATGCCAGTATACTAATTTCGTTCCGTAAGTTTGATATCCCGACTATTCATGTTATACTATTTTATGATTAGCTACTTTACCTTAGATGTAATAGTTAGTTAGTTAGTTGGATAAAACTAGCATATAGATTTTACGCATCAAGACTCGTGTACAACACGAGTTAATTAAAAAAAAGTAAAATATCAATCCATTGCAAATGAGTGATGAATAAATAAATAATTCCATGTATACTAATAAAAAAACTTTTACCATATTTTAAATAATCAAATAGAATAACAAATTTCTAAATCGTTCTTTGAATACACCATTAATCTATCTCTTCTTTTAACTTTGGACAATACAATATACAACAACCCATATGCAAACATCGTTCTTCTAAAAATAACCATACATTTAATAGCGACTGTCATTTACTCTTGTTTATTGTTATCATAAAACATATAGTCAATGGGAATCGTCTTATTTAAATGTGAAAAAGACATTTTTGGAATAAACGTACAATTTACTATATTACTTTTAGATATTATCTATACTTTTATAACACAATTACCGAATTCTATAACTCGTAGCCTTTCTCAATTCATAATAAAATTTTTGAATATATATATATATATATATATATATATATATATATATATATATATATATTGATTTTATATTGTAACATGAATATGAAAATTTCATAAAATTAGTATTTAGAATAAGGAAAGAAGAAATGTATCCATTGAAAAATTTTATCACATTAATTATATTTAATACATTGCATATATAAATAGAATATTATGTGGCTTTTTAATTTTAAAAACTAAAAAAAACGATAAATTGACATGTGGTATTATTTATTTTAAAAAGATCACACAATAACAAGTATCAAAACTCATGTCAGATTGACATGTGAAAGAATGAATCTTTATTTATTATAATATATACTAGGTGTGAGACCCATGTATTACATGGGTTCATTTAAAGGAAAATTTAAATAAAAATTTCAAAATATTTGAAAAGTTTGAATTTATAAGAAAAGTAAGGAAAATATTGAATTATAAAAATTAAAGTTATTTTTTTCTCTTTTCAATTTAAACAAATAATTTTTTTTGAAAGAGTAAACAAATAATTTAGATAAATATAATAAGGAAAATAATGAAACTTTAATTTAGTAATTTTAAAATTAGAAGGAAAATCCATTAATAATATTGATATGCATTTATTATTAGATTTAAATAATATGTGGAATTTTATAAAATAGAAAAAGCATAAAATAACATGTGGAATAAAAATTAATTTAAAATAACCATAAAATTAAATGTGGCAAAAGGAATAAGAATATGACATGTGACGAAAAGATCTTTATATATTAAGGTAGATTTCAAAAAGGTTTTCATTGTTTCATCGTGACAATGATTTATCAGGCTTAGTAGAGTGGTATCGGCCAAACCGAGTTCCACCTTAACTCTAACAAGGAAGAAAGGGGGAAGAAGGATGGATGAAGAAGAAAGCGTGTTGTTTGCCCAGTGGGTGGGTGGGGGTGGGGGGAGGAAGAATAAAGAGACTTGGTTTGCCATTGATCGACGTGTCAATTGTGGGCTCCGAGCTCGACATGTCTAGTTCATGGCCCTGTGTTTTTCGTGTCCACCTCACTCATGCCGAGGTGATATTTAGATGACTCCATATAGCCTTAGTTATCAGAAAACAAAATGATGATGTTTGTGTATATGTTTTGTTGTGAAATATATTATTGATAATTAGTACAAGGTAATATAATGTTCGCATATGAAGGACATTTTAGTAATTTTAACATCGTGCTTTGTACCATTCTAGTTTTACTAAACATTCCTCAACAAATCAGTTCAATAAGGTTCAACCCATTTTTGCCATGTTTGTTACATCCTGTCCTATCGAATCCTATGTACCAAACGCTACCAAAACGTTTTGCCTTAATTTTTCCCCTTAGCAACGATTGTTAAAATTCTTTTTCATCGTTAAAAAATAGGGATTCGAAATCTTGTATCATTTGGAATGTTTGTATTCTAAGTCCTTTGTAATGGCTTCACTGATTCTAGTACTTGCAAGAATGTGTGGTTATATGAAAACATTAGTTGTTAAAAAAGGTAACAACGATATTTTTTAAATAAAAAACGTGGCATCTTACGTTTTGATGGTAACTTTTTAATTCATTGATATCTTTTTGAACATTTGAGATATATTTGTTACCCTTTTTTTTTTTTGACAATTTCAACCATAAATTTTTAGTCTATGGGGGTGTGGAGCAAAGGAGAGACTATATGATATGTGTCATTCGTTAATTACTAATTATGTTCTTTACTAACCAGATCCATATAATTATCATCAATCGAGCACATCCATAATATATATCACATAACTAAGCAATGTCTTAAAAAAATCTTAAATGGATTAAACATTAGAGTTTTTATTCTTATTTAATAGTAGGCAAACTATGAGGGGCACCATTATGGTGAAAAGGTACATGAGCGTCTTCACGGCTGCTATGATTCCCGACCTCAAGTTTACAATCATAATAACAACGGCACATAACTCCATTTTTGCATGATCCAATGGCATAATATCCATGTACTCTTTGACATACGTGAATACATGTATATCGTTCACATGGCGGTAAAAAATGAGTGTCACTACAAATTGGGGCCATGTCCACACCTACAAATTTGGAAAAGCATGTATGATTTTCATATGATAACAATAAATTTTTTGAACGACACATATTCTAATCAACTTCTTCTAATCAACTTCTAAATTAAATCACAGTCTCATACAATATTTAACCCCTCACACTTGTATTGAAGTAATACTTGCTACTCTAACTAATGATCATTTACATGGTTAATAAATCTATAATCTGAAAAATATTTTCTATCATGTTCTCGTAGTTTTATCGTAACAAATAGCAAAAGATCCCCATAAACATTAAAAAATAATATTAAGGGTTTTATATTATTTACTCGGACCTGCTAATTTTTCAGTACCAAAATCCATTTCTATTAATTTGTAATTAAAACTTTTTTAATAAAAATGAAGAGATAATAGACATTACCGGTGATGATGAGAAACATAAGAAATATGTAACGAATCACAGACATATTCATCTTGATATTCAATTGATAGATTATATGCAGTGAGGTCTAGTTATATAGAACATATGATCAAAGTCATTTATTGTTGAAAATCAAACATTAATTTCTTCATGTTTAATATTAATTGCATTTATTGTTCAATTTAATTAAAAAACTTATAAGTCAAACATTAAATTTTGCATGTCCATGGTTTTATATAAACTAAAATTTAAATATAAAGTAATAAAATTTTGGACATAAAATTATTAGACGAGATGGTGTACTCATTTGTAATGTCGTGATTTTTACTCCATTTATTTCATTTTTTAAAACATTTTTAACGGAAAACAATGGAAGACTTTAACTATATATAATAACATTTCTAAACAAACCGCCCGGACCGAACTTAAAAAATAAATATTAAAACGTCTTATTGTTGCATAAGTAAAATACACTAGGAAAACAAAACTTGTCCAAATAGAATCGTTATTAAAAGCCAACTACCCAAAAAGAAACTCAACCTCTCCAATTCATGCACATAAGCTAACTGAACCGGTTTTAAAGGCATATATAAAAGAAACAGTTTTCAGCAAATGCTTCTTGAGTCGATAAATTGTACACAATAAGGGGAAAACATACAATCATGTGATGGGTCATCCATACAGTTTATGATAAGCACATATTTATCTTATTTCACAAGATACCAAACATAGCAATGAGCCTACAACCACATTACATAATTTGTTTCAATCACACACACACACCCCTATATATACATATACACATACACACATCAATTTCTTTGTTTATATATCCCACACTATTTCCATTGTTTGTCATATATAATGTTATTAAATTGTTACTATACATGATCACCATTCAACTATTTAAATAAATTTGGGGTTTCCTAGTAACTCCTAATCGTGAAATTTACGCCATTTGTTACTTGTGTACCCAGCTCGTAAAATGCTCTAAGTGGCTCATGACTTCCACCAGAAACCTAAACTCCAAGATTTCCACTTTTGCTACTTCGACTTGCATGGTACAGTACCTGTGATGTAAAGTGATATTTGATTTGAAGTTATGAAGAAAAAGAGTTAAGTCACAATGAAAATTACATATATGATTATATAACTTAACTGAAAGAATGAGAAGCTTTAAAATGAACATTTGAGTCTCAATAAACGTGTAAGGTTCGAAATGTCTAGTGAGGTGTCGAAGTCTTATTTGTTATGTATAATGTCGAAGTCTAGCACTTTGATCTGTATGTATTTTGTAAGGCACTATAAGATGTCGAAGCTTAAAGTCTAGTCCTTACATATTTTTTGTGAGTTTGTATCACCCTATAAATAGGGTTAGTATACAAGTACAGAGTAGCTTTTAGGCACTTCGTTCACTTTCTCTCTCTTGTACTTGTATACTCTTTCATACTAATCAATGAGCCAAACATAATTTATTTATGATTATGTTCTTAATGCTTTCTCTTATGGATTTGGTTCTTTAAACTCAATTCAAACTAACTACATTTGATATCAGAGCAAGATACATTCACTAAAATCTTGTTTTCTCGTATTTTTTAATAGTTTTTTAATCGCTCTATCATATTCAAATACTTTCGCACTGTTGCTTAAGAAAACTTGTCCTAATTGATTGATTTATTTTGATTCTACAATCGGTTTGATAGACCGAGTGTTTTCTAATCATTTTCTGGTAGATTCATCTGTTAAATCTCTTTTTCTGAATCTCATCGTCACTTTTATCCATACAAAAATGGCAGCTTTCAACATGAACACCATGCCCATCTTTTCTCATCTGCTTGGATCTTCCACGAAGATTCCAATACTCATTATGTGGTATTATGAGCAGTAGGCAGATCAAATGGAGGATTATCTCAACGGGGTCGACTAATATCTTTGCCTTGTGTTACGAGTGGAAATTATCGTCCAGGAAGGCTTGAACAAGCTGGAAATATTAGTTCTTTTGCAGATGCTTCCTTGCAAGCTGATAAAAAGAAGCTAATGATTAAGTCTTCATGAACTTCCCAATGCTCTTCCACCGGTTGCATATAACTATGTTTGAGGATGCAAGACTACAAATGAAATTTGGTATACTCTGAAAGAAAAGTACCAGGGAAGTGAAAAGACGAATAAGAGCTTTGTGAACTAATGTTTACTGGAACTAGGAGAATTTAAGAAGAAAGAAAGCGAAAACATCAAACTCTACTATGATCGTTTAAATGAGTTAATATCCAAGTGCAACCGCTATGGTGTTACATGCTCAACTCTTGAATACAATATTAGGTTTCTGATGGGATTGCGAAAGGAGTGGAAGTAAATCTGCTTAATGATAAAAAAAACTCAACAAATTTTTCGATGGCTATTCTTTGATAGATTTGTACAATGTGCTCAAATGTGACATCCCCTAATTTCTCGGCCAGAAAAGACCAATTTAATTTATGCTTTTTAAAATAAAATCAGAGAAATCTTTTTAAAAGATGTTGTGGAATTGGTCCCCAAACAACATATGATAAAAGTTTATCAAACTCCTTCATTAATAAGGTATATATTTTCCATATATATCAAAACATCGGGATGTCATGTTCCGATACAGATCAAAAGCATAAACAAGACATTATAAGCCTTTCAACAGCTATTTACAACTACTGGCCTATAATCCAAAAATCTCTCGTCGTCCTCCGACTATGCTCAGGGTCCACTACCTGTAATCATAAAACTGAGTGGGTCAGGCTTGGGAGCCTGGTGAGCATATAGGGTTTTCAACCCACAATAAATAAGTTTATTAACTTTATCAAACCAATCAAACCCGATTACCCATTCCTATTATCCTCACTTTACGTCCCTAAGACATCTAACACAAGGGACCTAGTCTAAGGACTACTATCGGGATGGACACTACTGCTAAGGGGATTCCTCAGCAATAAATATCGTAAAGGCAACCATGTGGGGGATGGAGTACATCTGGTGAGCACAGTTCAAATAAACACACAGTTCGAATAAACACCTACAGGTTGCGAGCCTGCTAGTGTTCCACTGGACTGTCTAGAATAGTTCGTGGTCGTCATCTATACTCCGCTAGATGACTAGATCATCAATAACATCTATCACGAGGCCTCTCATTATTTCATTTTATCACACATCAACTATTACATCTACCCATGTTCTACCCAACACATTTTGTAGATAAAAAGCATATACAGTTTAAAACTTGTATAAAACATCAATTCAACAGTCACCTCAATTAAACAATTAATATATTTACACATAACACGTATTTCAAGGTAAATACTTCATATCTATGTGTATATTGAAAGTAACTATACACTCACTTGATTTGATGATAATCGGGCGGTAATTCGTTTCCTAAAACGATCGTTTCTAATAAAATCGGGAGTTTTATTAAGAAACCGGGCTTTGCAAAAGTCGGGCTTCGAAACCGAAAAGATAAATTTTCCCGGCTTCTCGGGCACTTCGTGGAGTATTCCGGGCTTTACAATCGATACCGGGGCTTTGCGGGGTGTTAAGATGAAGAAAATATGGGTTTAGGGGTTAAATATGGCAAAATTCCAAAATTACCTGGGAGGTCTCGCACCCTTCTATTTATAGGGGCGAGGCTTCTGATCGGATGGTCAGGAGGGAGACACGCATCGCAGATCCGAAGCTCGCAGAGGAGGTGGCTCGCACGAGGGTTGCACATGGCTCACACATGGGTCGCACCTGGGAGGGCTCGCTGGCAGCTTCTGATTGGACCGGAGTCTACTGGCGCACCTGCGAGGTTCGAAGCTAGGCTACGCGAGGCTCGGAGCTAGGCTATGCGAGGCTCGGAACACGCGGCAGGCATTGCGAGGCTCGGACGGAGAGTTGGCTGCTTCAGATTGGGCCTCCTCCTCGGTCGAATCAGGATCCGAAACGTGGCTTCGCATGACTTAGTAGCTTCGGTGACTCAGCAGCTTGGTGACTCAGCAGGACACGTGTGACATTCTAAGCGAGGGTGACGTGGCAAGGTGTGACTATGCGAATTTTCTCGATTTTCGTGCCAAAATTTCTAAAATCCATAACTTTCGCATACGAGCTCCGTTTTTGACGTTCTTTATATGCACGCGTAGCTAAAATTACGCTCTACAACTTCCATTTAGACTTCGTCGGCTAATTTTGACTTTAAATTTTATATTATTATTTTTAACAGACCGAAACAGGAAATCCGTTAAAAATTCATAACTTCTTCATACGACATCCGTTTTCGTCAAACTTTTTACCGTTGTGCTCCTAATGACGAGACCTTTAATTCTCATTTAGGTTGTGTCTGCTAAAAATCGATCGATCTAAAATTCGAGTTTTTAGCTGTCTACTGCTAAGCTGAAACTTCGAAAAATCATAACTTCCTCATACGAAGTCAGATTTGGGCGTTCTTTTTATCGAACTTCTCAGTTTAACGAATACTACGACTTTCATTTAGATTACTAAGGCTAAAAAGTAGTTTATCGAAAACTCACTTTTTACGACATTCAGCACCGTGCCGGTTTTGTCGCGAAACTTCGACAGGTCATAACTTCTTCGTTATAACTCGGATTTTGGTATTCTTTATATCCCCGAAATCCTTGTTTCGGCCACTATAACTTTATGTAAAGATATCAGGCTTATCTCACACTTTAATTTTGATGCTTATTTTTATTCTTAACTAATTAAGCCCTAATAATTAAGCATAGAACACATAATTCACATAATATTCACATAATTCCTTTTCATTTCTTCAAAATGAGTTACAAAGGTTAACCTAGACTATCAACTCAATATAAATGCGTAGGCTAGAAACACGAGTGTTACAATTCTCTCCCCCTTAGGATGATTCCGTCCCCGGAATCACATATCATCAAACAACTGCGGGTAGCGACTCATCATGTCACTCTCCGTTTCCCAAGTGAGATTTGGTCCATTCGTATGTTTCCAACGCACAAGCACTAAATCGGCCATCTTGCGTCGCAACTTCATAGTATTACGGTCAACGATTGCCTCAGGTTCTTCGATCAACCTCTTGTTTTCATCCAGCCTTAACTCATAAATCGGAATTATGTCGGGCACATCTCACATGAACTTTCTCAAATAACACACATGAAAGGTGTTATGAATACGTTCCAGTTCTTCCGGTAACTCTAGCTTGTAAGCTTGATTCCCGATCCTCTGAAGAACTTTAAATGGTCCAATAGACCTTGGACTTAACTTCCCTCTCTTACCAAATCGTATAATTCCCTTCCACGGTGAGACTTTAAGTAAAACCGAATCTCCAACATCGAAGGATATCGGTTGTCTTTTCTTGTCAGCATAACTCTTTTGTCGATCTTGAGCAGCTAACATCCTTTCCCTTATCACTTTCAACTTTTCAGCAGTCTCATGGACTATTTCAGGTCCCATAAACTACTTTTCCCCAGCTTCCAGCCAACATGATGGCGTTCGACACTTTTCCCCATACAAAGCATGATAAGGTGCCATCTTAATGCTTGAGTGGAAACTATTACTATAGGAGAATTCTACTAAAGGTAAGTGTTCATCCCAATTACCTTGGAATTCTAGGGTACATGCTCTCAACATATACTCCAATGTTTGAATCGTTCGCTCGCTCTGACCATCAGTTTGTGGGTGGTAAGTTGTACTCAAACACAACTTGGTACCTAATTCCTCTTGTAGACTCCTCCAAAATCTCGAGGTAAAACGGCTATCACGATCGGACACAATCGTTAACAGAACACTGTGAAGCCTCACAATTTCCTTCACGTAAGAATTCGCAAGTTTATCCATAGACCATTTCTCTTTGGCTGCTATGAAATGCGCACTCTTAGTGAAGCGATTAATGACCACCCAAATCATGTCGTGACTGTTCCTTGTTCTGGGCAGTTTAGTCACAAAATCCATGGTGACGTCTTCCCATTTACCCATGGGTACGGGTAAAGGTTCTAAACTCCCATACGGTTTCTGATGTTGTGCCTTAACCCTAGCACAATTTACACACTCGGCCACATACTTAGCAACATCGAGCTTCATCGTCGGCCATCAATAATAGGGTTTTAAATCCCTATACATTTTTGTACTACCAGGATGAATCGAGTACATGGTCTTGTGAGCTTCTTCTATCAGAAGATCTCTTACTACGCCCGTCTTAGGTACCCAAATCCTATCTTGGAATACCTTCAACCCTTGGTTGTTTGTATCGAACACTAACGTTTTTCCCACACGTTCTTCCTTTTGGTCATTTTTCTCTAAACCTTCCTCTTGAGCTTTCTTTATACTTTCCACAATTGTCGAGATAACTTCAATTCTCAACGCTCTTGGCCTTTTCTTTTCAAGGTTTACCTTCCGACTGAGAGCATCAGCAACCACATTTGCTTTACCAGGGTGGTAAAGTATCTCACAGTCGTAGTCCTTGAGTAACTCTAGCCAGCGTCGTTGCCTCATGTTCAATTCCTTCTGATTAAAGAGATATTGGAGACTCTTATGATCAGTGAAAAGTTTACACTTTGTGCCATAAAGATAATGCCTCCATATCTTTAAGGCAAATACTATCGCTGCCAACTCCAGATCATGAGTGGGGTAGTTCTTTTCATGTTCCTTCAATTGCCTTGATGCATATGTGATCACTTTATCCCTTTGGGTTAGAACACAACCTAACCCAACTCCAGATGCATCGCTGTAAACTGCGAAGTCATCAGCTCCTTCAGGCAATGAAAGAATCGGTGCTTCACACAATCTCTTCTTCAACTTCTCAAAGGCTTCCTTATGCTTCTCATTCCAAGCATAAATAGCCCCTTTGTGGGTCAAAGCTGTTAATGGAGTAGCAATCGAAGAAAAGCCTTGGATAAATCTTCGGTAATATCCAGCTAATCCTAAAAAGCTTCGAATCTCCGTAGGACTTTTTGGTTGTTCCCACTTCATTACAGCTTCAATCTTTGCTGGGTCAACCATTATTCCTTCTTGGTTAACCACATGACCTAAAAATTGGACTTCTTGAATCCAAAATTCACATTCGAAGAACTTTGCATACAAATTCTCTTTTTTCAGGACTTCTAGCACTTCACGTAGATGCTTTTCATGTTCCTGATTGCTTTTCGAATAAATGAAGATATCGTCTATGAATACTATCACTGATTTATCTAAGAATGGCTTACAAACCCTATTAATCAAATCCATGAAAGCTGCTGGGGCGTTGGTTAGTCCAGACGACATAACCAAAAATTCATAGTGTCCATATCTCGTTCTAAAAGGAGTCTTTTCGATATCCTGCTCTCTCACCTTTAATTGATGGTATCCCGACCTAAGATCGATCTTCGAGAAATAGCTCGAACCCTGAAACTGGTCGAACAAGTCATCGATCCTTGGCAACGGGTACTTGTTCTTTATCGTCACTTTGTTCAGCTCTCTGTAATCGATGCACATTCTCATGCTTCCGTCTTTCTTCTTTACAAATAACACAGGGGCTCCCCACGGTGATGAACTAGGTCGAATGAAACCTTTGTCCATTAACTCCTGAAGTTGTGTCATAAGTTCTTTCATTTCGGTTGGAGCTAATCGATAAGGTGCTTTTGCTATCGGCGTCGTTCCTGGTAACAAGTCGATACGAAATTCTACTTGTCAATCAGGGGGCAACACGGGAAGATCTTCGGGAAAGACTTCTGGATACTCACACACCACCGGAATATTCTGCACCTCCTTCTTTTTCATCTTAACATCGATCACAAACGCTAGATATGATGTACATCCCTTGGCCAAACACTTTCTGGCTTTCATTAGGGAAATGATTCCAGAATTTACTCTGCGTTTGTCTCCATACAACATAAACGACTCTTTCCCTGGCGGGTTTACTTTTACTATCTTCTTTCTACATAATATTTCTGCATCGTTGGCGCTAAGCCAATCCATTCCTAAAACTATGTCGAATCCATTTAACTTGATAGGCAATAATTCCTCTTAGAACTTATTCACATCTAAGTCAATGAGGATGTTTTTCATACGATGGCTAACAGGTACAAACTTGCCACTAGCAATCTCGACTATTATAGCATTAACTAGTATATCTACAGGCAACGCTAGCTTTTTACCAAATTCATGCGATATAAAGGAGTAATTGGCTCCAGAATCAAACAAAATTTGGGCAGGCAATTCGTTTACAAGAAAGGTACCTGAAGTGACATCGGTTTCTTCTTTCGCAGCTTCGAGTGTCATCTGGAAGGCTCTCACCTTCGGCTTCGGTGGTATGTTGGGCCTTCCCACATCTTTCTTCTTTGGGCAATCCTTAGCAATATGCCCTTCTTCACGGTACTCGTAGCACACCCTCTTATTGCTGGTGCACTCATTGGCATAGTGCCTTGTTTTCCCACACTTGTAGCAGGTTACTTCCTCGCCACATTTTCCCGAGTGCTTCTTCTTGCACTTCTCGCACCATTTAAATTCATTTCCTCCCCCTTACTTCTTTGTACCGAACTTGCTCTTTTTGTTGGGTTTAGTAGACCCTTCAAATTTCCTCTTCTCGCCAACCTCGACTTTGCTAGCAGCTCTTCCCTTAATCATGTCCTCCACAGACTTGGCAGCCCAGATAGCTGCCTCAAAAGTAGGTGCCTGATGCACTGGCACCGCGTACTCCCATGGAAGTCCCTTTGCGTACCTGTCAATTTTTGCCAACTCATTTGGGATAATACGCAAAGCAAACTCCATTTTGTCTGTGAAGTTATTCGTATATTCGTCAATGGTCATACTCCCCTTCTGCAACGTTAGAAATTGGTTTTCTAACTCAAGTACGTTTTGGGTCGAGCAATACTTGCACTTAAAGTGCACTAAGAACTTTGCCGAAGTTAATTGCAGTGGCTCATTAGGGCTTAGGGTTTTCCCCAAAGTGCTCCACCAACGAGCAGCACTACCCCTGAACTAGCGCACAACAAAGGTAGTTTGTAACTTGCCTTGGCAATCACAAGTCATGAAAGCCAACTCCATTTTTGAGATCCAGTCCATTACTCTGATAGGATCTTCTTTTCCATTGAAGGTCGATGGCTTGCAAGTCATAAAGTCCTTATACTTGCAACCATTTCTCTCCACTCTACCCTCGTGGTTATTCCTCCCAACCACAAGCGGTTCACTATGACCAACCGATCTACTGTTGTTCCCTTCTTCAGATCGATCGTCATTTAGTTCATGTTGTTCAACAGGAACTGAAGGTTCATCCCTGTTGTTAAGCAACATTTGCCTCAATTCCTCCCTCTGTTCAGCCAACATGGTCTGAGTCATAGTTCGTACTCCAGCCATGGTGATGGGTTTGGGTGCAGCTACTACTATAGGCACCTGTTCCACCACTTGAGGTTGAGGTTGTTGGTTTCTATTTTCATTTCCAGCTCCACTCCGAGTTCTTGCCATTTCAATCTATATACCGAATAAGGTGAATTTAGGTCTTTATTCTTGTTAGACATGTCAATTCCCTTATCACTCTGAAACGTTTACATGTTAGTTCTAATCTCATAATCATACGCCTAGAGTCCTACACACATAAAGTTTCCAGATCCGGTCGGCAACAGACCATAGATCCAAACAAATAATGGCACACATGGCAAACACATAGCATTTAGCACATAAGGGCATTTTAGGCATCTTTCCTAAAATAAACTAGTGCTCGTGTCTAAAATATGGTAGACACTCATCTCACAATCATCACTTAGCATTCTAAGTTCAAGTCTAGAAATTCTACAGTTTATTAGTTCGCTTAAACTAATGCTCTGATACCAACTGTGACATCCCCTAATTTCTCGGCCAGAAAAGACCAATTTAATTTATGCTTTTTAAAATAGAATCAGAGAAATCTTTTTAAAAGATGTTGCGGAATTGGTCCCCAAACAACATATGATAAAAGTTTATCAAAATCCTTCATTAATAAGGTATATATTTTCCATATATATCAAAACATCGGGATGTCATGTTCCAACACAGATCAAAAGCATAAACAAGACATTATAAGCCTTTCAACAATTATTTACAACTACTGGCCTATAATCCAAAAATCTCTCGTCATCCTCCGACTATGCTCGGGGTCCACTACCTGTAATCATAAAACTGAGTGGGTCAGGCTTGGGAGCTTGGTGAGCATATAGGGTTTTCAACCAACAATAAATAAGTTTATTAACTTTATCAAACCAATCAAACCCGATTACCCATTCCCGTTATCCTCACTTTACGTCCCTAAGACATCTAACACAAGGGACCTAGTCTAAGGACTATCATCGGGATGGACACTACTGCTAAGGGGATTCCTCAACAA
Organism: Lactuca saligna; assembly: GCF_052625555.1. Lineage (NCBI taxonomy): Eukaryota > Viridiplantae > Streptophyta > Magnoliopsida > Asterales > Asteraceae > Lactuca > Lactuca saligna. The sequence continues at coordinate 245,252,764 of NC_136421.1, forward strand.
TAAATGTCCTAAAGGAAACCATGTGGGGGATGGAGTACATCTGGTGAGCACACAGTTCAAATAAACACACAGTTCGAATAAACACCTACAGGTTGCGAGCCTGCTAGTGCTCCACTGGACTGTCTAGAATAGTCCGTGGTCGTCATCTATACTCCGCTAGATGACTAGATCATCAATAACATCTATAACGAGGCCTCTCATTATAGATTTTTATCACACAGCAACTATTGCATCCACCCATGTTCTACCCAACACATTTTGTAGATAAAAAGCATATACAGTTTAAAACTTGTATAAAACATCAATTCAACAGTCACCTCAATTAAACAATTAATATATTTACACATAACACGTATTTCAAGGTAAATACTTCATATCTATGTGTATATTGAAAGTAACTATACACTCACTTGATTTGATGATAATCGGGCGGTAATTCGTTTCCTAAAACGATCGTTTCTAATAAAATCGGGAGTTTTATTAAGAAACCGGGCTTTGCAAAAGTCGGGCTTCGAAACCGAAAAGATAAATTTTCCGGGCTTCTCGGGCACTTCGTGGAGTATTCCGGGCTTTACAATTGATACCGGGGCTTTGCGGGGTGTTAAGATGAAGAAAATATGGGTTTAGGGGTTAAATATGGCAAAATTCCAAAATTACCCGGGAGGTCTCGCACCCTTCTATTTATAGGGGCGAGGCTTCTGATCGGATGGTCAGGAGGGAGACACGTGTCGCAGATCCGAAGCTCGCAGAGGAGGTGGCTCGCACGAGGGTTGCACATGGCTCGCACATGGGTCGCACCTGGGAGGGCTCGCTGGCAGCTTCTGATTGGATCGGAGTCTACTTGCGCACCTGCGAGGTTCGGAGCTAGGCTACGCGAGGCTCAAAACATGCGGCAGGCATTGCGAGGCTCGGACGGAGAGCTGGCTGCTTCGGATTGGGCCTCCTCCTCGGTCGAATCAGGATCCGACACGTGGCTTCGCATGACTCAGTAGCTTCAGTGACTCAGCAGGACACGTGTCACATTCTAAGCGAGGGTGACGTGGCAAGGTGTGACTATGCGAATTTTCTCGATTTTCACACCAAAACTTATAAAATCCAGAACTTTCGCATACGAGCTCCGTTTTTTACGTTCTTTATATGAGCGCGTAGCTAAAATTACGCTCTACAACTTCCGTTTAGACTTCGTCGGCTAATTTTGACTTTAAATTTTATATTATTAATTTTAACAGACCGGGATAGGAAATCCGTTAAAAATTTCATAACTTCTTCATATGACGTCCGTTTTCGTCAAACTTTTTACCGTTGTGCTCCTAATGACGAGACCTTTAATTCTCGTTTAGGTTGTGTCTGCTAAAAATCGATCGATCTAAAATTCGAGTTTTTAGCTGTCTACTGCTAAGCTGAAACTTCGAAAAAATCATAACTTCCTCATACGAAGTCAGATTTGGGCGTTCTTTTTATCGAACTTCTCAGTTTAACGAATAATACGACTTTCATTAGATTACTAAGGCTAAAAAGTAGTTTATCGAAAACTCACTTTTTACGACATTCAGCACCGTGCCGGTTTTGTCGCGAAACTTCGACAGGTCATAACTTCTTCGTTATAACTCGGATTTTGATATTCTTTATATCCCTGAAATCCTTGTTTCGACCACTACAACTTTATATAAAGATATCGGGCTTATCTCTCACTTTAATTTTGACGCTTATTTTTATTCTTAACTAATTAAGCCCTAATAATTAAGCATAAAACACATAATTCACATAATATTGACATAATTCCTTTTTATTTCTTCAAAATGAGTTACAAAGGTTAACCTAGACTATCAACTCACTATAAATTCCTAGGCTAGAAACACGAGTGTTACATCAAAGCTCATGAGAGCAAAATGAACGAAATTGTAGAAGAAGGAAAGATGAGTCTAGGAGGTCCTTGTGCCTTAATGTCGAAAGTGTCAACAAATTAATATGAGATCGAAATTCCAGAACAAGATGGTTCTGAAGATGAAGAATTTTTGGTGAATTTAGAGGATGAGGTTGTGGCATATTATTTAAACAATAAAGTGAAGATGTTCTTCAATAAGCCTTTCAATCCAAAATACAAAAGCAACAATGAATTCAAGGGCAACACTTCATTTGGAAAAGGAACAAGAGTGGAGTCGAAGGAAGAAAAGAATGCAAGTAACAGTGAAGTTGAGAAGAGTGAGAAATTGCTTAAGGGAGATTAGATTTTATTGTAAATACTGTAATGGTGCTAATCATCTTGCAAAAGACTACATGATGAGAAAGAAGGAAGAGAAAAAAGAGAGAGTAAAGGACGAAGCATACTATGTTGAAAGGTTAGAGGAGGTAAAAGAGAAGACCAAAGGTTTGTCATTGGTTGCAAAGGGTGGAAATGAAGAGGATGGAACTTACCAAATATGGTCATCTGGTTCAGATGATGAAGATATGAGAAAACTTACTCATGGTGCAATATTTGCACAATTTGAAGAGGACAGTTCGAAAGATGAAAAAGTCACTGGAAGGTGTTTCGTGTCAACTGGAGATGCTAAGTCACCTATGACTTCAAAGATACGTTCTCTTCTTGAATCTTCTGATATTCCTTTTAGTTCTTATCTTACCATTTTATATTATATTGATGATACTTTATCATATGTTAATGATAAGCTAATTTCTGTTAGTAGCAAAGCTGAACTTTTGAAAACATTGTCGTCAGATGTTCAAAATTGTTTGGAGTCTATGAAGAGTAGAATTGATAGTCTAGAGTTGTAATTGCAAAATATTACTCTAGATAGAGAATCAGTTAGAGTTGACAATATTTTGTTAATGAAACAACGATACATTTTTTGTAATAGCGCTAAGAGATTGTATGCCAAATTAACTGGACTCCATCACTCTTCAGACATTTGCAAAAAGCAACATAGGAAAATATTACCTTTCTTAGAATATGAAAGAGCGAAAGTTTATGCTACTTCTTATGACTGCGAAAAGAAAATATTTGAATTTAATAAAGTTCCTAATGATTCATATGCTTATGAAATTGTTAAAATTGATGAATGCTTGAATGTTGACGATTTAGTGCATATTGTTACTGAAGCTCTCTCCAAAACTAAACAAATTAAAATTTTGAACATGACTTAGAATTCAACATTAGACTCCCATCAAAATTTTGTTGATATCGAAGAAGATTCTAATAATATCAGTGAAATTGTGGAAGAAGAAATTAGTGATTGTTCTCAATTATTTGTCATTAATGTCACTTCGATGGCTAAGGGTACAGAAATTTGTCATGATTCAATGGCGAAGGTTAACAATGATCAACCTTCTACATCGAAATTGTGTGATCCTTTTTTTTTATCATGATGACGTAGAAGACTATGATAACGATAGTGATGAGGATGATGTTTCGCAAGAAACAACGATTCCAAGAGTTATAGTCGAATAAGTTTATGAAGAAACAAAACAGTTCGCAAAGGTGCTCAAAGACAAAGGTTCACTTTATCTTGAACCAAATTCAATTGTCTATCCGTCATTCAAATGTATGAATGATATTTTCTTTCCAAACCAAGTGTTTGTCACCACTAGAAATTGTGACACGGTGAATCCTGAAATAAACAAAATTGTTGAAGAAAACAATAAAAAGGTGATAAAATAAGGTTTATTTTCGAACCAAACCACGGTTGAAAATGGTTTGAACAAAAAATCAACAACTTTTCAAAGACAAAAACCAAAACATGTTTGGAAGTAAAATTTGAAAATCAAAAGTTGATAATCAACCTAAAGAAACTATTTCAAAAACTAAAAAAAATCACAAATTTTCAATGAAAATATTCAAAACATTGTAAGAGAAGAAGGTATTTCAACCTCAAAGGCTCGAAAGATTTTAAGAAACAATAAGTTTTCTCAAATAAGACATTTGTTTAGAACAAATCATCTTCAAAGCAAAATGATTTTCAAAAGCAAAATGTTTTTTCGAAACAAAAGGATTTGCCAAAAGAAAAATGATTTTCAAAGGCAATATGCTTTTTTGAAATAAAATGATCTTCCAAAGAAAAATGATTTTCAAAAGGTCTAACTAACAATCAAAATCGTTTTCATCCAAAGAATTTTTAAAATCATGTAAATCCTAGGGTTGTTCTAAGTAAGCTACAAATAAATTCATTTCGGAATGATGGAAGAACGAATTTTTTTCCGCTTCAAGTTCAAAAACGTTTTGATCAAAAGCACAATGTGTTTCATCAAAATGGTGTTGGTTGTCATAAAAACTACCAAAATCGGTTTCAAAAATTTCCAAAATCATCTTCTCCACAACCAAAATTTTGAAATATTGGAAGTAAAAGGGAAGAAACATGAACCGTTTAAACCCACCAAAACCTCACTTTCAAAATCCTATGTCAAAGAAAAAATTCAAAGCTTCGTTTGTGAGAGGGATAACTAATGTGAAAAATATCAATCATTGGCTCGAAGGTAAAGGGAAGCAATACCAATCGGGAAAGTACTTTGAAGAGCAAATTAAGTTTGCTTACGAAAGCTACTTAAATGATTCGCTAAATGGTAGTTCATCATCTCAGGAGTCAAATCCATCAGTGAAAAGATGTAAAGAAATTCCCAAGACAAAGGTTGAAGGACATTGAATTGTAGATGGAAAAAGGAAAGTCAATGTTGAACCTATTCCTTTGAATGATTACATTTTGATGCAAAATCTATTGAAACTGACTTAATTGATAGTTTAAAGTCAAAAGTTCGCAATTGCATACTAGGTTCATCTTTTCAAACCACATTCTAAACTAATATCCAAGGACCCAAAACGCCTAGGGGATCTAAATTTTTCTGAATGATCGTAGGTACTATGTGATGAACAATATGATGAGCGTTGGTGTAACACCGTAAATTTCAAGACAAATTTTTCATTTAAAATAATCATTTTATTCTTAGAAACACTTGTTTAAAATCTCATTCATAGTCGATTTACAAAACATGACTCCATTTTCACTTGCATAGAAAACCAGGATCCTCCAAAATATGACTCTTTCTCTGGTGTGTACAATCAAGCCGTTGCCGTCCCGTGATACTGAAAGAAACCTGAAAAAAAATCACACAAAACACTGTAAGCACGAAGCTTAGTGAGTTCCCCAAAATACCACACATAACACATATTAGCCACTCGAGGCTATAACTCTATGGGTCCGTGCACCCAAACTCTGTGAACCCTCAGGCTCTAACTCTGGGAACCTTCCGGTTCCAACTCTATAAACATGCACAGCATAAATCACATAGAAATAATGCAGTACAACACATCACGTACATATAGCATACAAATACTCTGAACACATAACTCTGGTTACCTACTCAAGGTAAAGTATAGTGAGAAGACTCACCTGGCAAGCAGAAAGCAGATATCCCCACACTGGAATCTCAAACTCGCCACCGCCTAACACGTAAAGCAAATATTCTCATGAATATAACTCTCGAGACTAGAATAAATCCTCTCATAACACCCTCTCATGGGTAAAAGACTAGTTTACCTCTCTCTTGGCCCAAAGGCCACATCGCTGACCAAACCCTAAAAGTCAACGACCAACCCTTGGTCGAAATCAAAGTCCTCAGTCTAAGTCAACCCCTGACTGACCCTACTCGTCGAGTCAACTCTGTGACTCGTCGAGTTCCCATAATCAGAACTTCATTCAATCTGCGACCTAACTCGCCGAGTCACCCCAAGACTAGCCGAGTCCAACAACTCTGAGTCCACTCGCACTCGACTCACCGAGTCATCCCTCAACTCACCGATTCTCGACTCTACCAGAGAATATTTGGGACTCTTCGACAAGACTCGCCGAGTCCAAATGGACTCGTCGAGTCCAAGGCTATCTTCAACCTACTCGCCGAGTTGTTCTTCCAACTCGTCGAGTTCCAGGCCATCTGCAAGCAACTCGTCGAGTCGACCCATGTGACTCGCCGAGTACCACCGTTCTGAATCCATTCAGAAGCACTCCAGGCCATGCAATTGATCCAGAACATAGATCTAGCCTCCTACAACCCATCCATCACGTAAAGTGGCAAACTTTACGTGAATCCAAAGAGATCTAAGCCGTTTGCACATTGGGCTAGGATTTGGGACAAGATGACTCCATCAACCACTCACAAACAAGGACTTTCATGCACTCTAGACCTTCTCCCTTCCAGATCTGAAATAGCAACCTCAGATCTAACCTCTAAACTCCAATACATCCAAAGATATGATCTCCAACATCCCCAAAATGATGCATCTAAGAAATAGCAGCTCAAAAACGAGATATTACCTCAAAGGAATGCCCTAATTGAAATGAGACTCGAATTCAAACAAAGCCCCTTGCTCCAAGCCTTCAATCTCCCAAAATTCCTTCACAAATACATTCTCCAAGCTCCACTCCATCCAACAATGGTACTTCTTCGTGATTTAGGGATTTCTGGGGCTCAAGGGGTGATAAAGAGGCTGGGAGGGAAACATAATGATCTTTATATAAGGCTCAACCCCGAGAATTAGGGTTTTCTCCACTCAGTGCCTACTCGCCGAGTCCATTACCCTGACTCGCCGAGTCGGCCACTTAACACGCGACCAAGTCGCGACTCTACTCGCCGAGTCCGCACATGGACTCGCCGAGTCACTCTTTCCCAATTTACTCTTTTAGCCCTTTAACTCTACTCTTGATATTTCGGGATGTTACAATTCTCCCCCACTTAAATTAGGCTTCGCCCTCGAAGCCTACAGCAACTCAACTCCAGCAATACTCCCACAACGTGCCACCTGGCCTTAATCGGACCGGATCTCACAAGACATACCGATCAAAACTCGAACACACTTTCCCTTTCCTTACGGTGTCCTGACCACTTTCTCGAACCGGGCACCGGATGTACCCTCTGATAACCACACTCAACGATCCGAGAATTACCCATGAAGCATCACTGACCCAAATCTCAACAATCACTTGACCCATAAGGGTTAGAAGCCATGAACCATCGGATCCCCGATCCGAATCCTATCCTATCCAATCCGTGAAGACAGAAAGGCCCACTCTTCAATCCCAGAGCAACTCTCATGAGTCCTCTTCTTGCAATCAAGCACCCAAGCCGCACCAACCTTTGCATTCTTGGGTTAGGAGAACCCGTCGCACTGATGACATCTCTAACATCCCCAGGAGACACCACCACTACGCACACGACCCTTGATCAGAATCAAGCTGGGAGTCCCAGACTCCATCTCTACATCCATCCTGAGACTCTTGGCTCTACACCCGCGGAATCCCTTCCGCATCCTCAGCAGACACCCCATCATAATGTCATTCCATAGCACTACCACAGACACAATGTTGGACCATCATACTCCAAATCATCCATTCTCACTACAACTTCCACTTCCGCGAATCGACACTCTCCTCAGCAAATGAGGGTCCGACACTTCCTCCCATACAACAACACAAAGGGTGGCATACCGATGCACTAATGATGGCTGTTGAAATAGGATAACTCAATCAAGGATAAACACGTGCCGCAACACCCTCCGAAATCTAATACACATGCCCAAAGCATGTCTTTGAGCGTCTGAATCATTCATTCCCTCTGAGGTGTCCTCAGACATCATCATGATAGGCTCTAGCTCATCTCATATCCCTCTTCGAGACTGGTCACCAGGTCAGCTTTTGACTCCACAACTGAGCCTCCAAGGGTCACCCAAATCATGATCCAAATATCCCACTAACTTCCTCCCCGTGACCACTATCCCGGCCTCGTGACACGCAAGTCACGAAATTCTCTTTTCCTTATGCAAGAAAGTACAATCCAACCGAGGATCGTCTCCACTCTGATCTCTGGTTTTAGCTGCGCATATCCCTTGCGCATCTCACCACATTCCCCGACAGAGACGGGGACCCCAGTCTCGCCCCCGGTCTAACATCCAGGCTCCAAAAACTCAATACTAGGGCTACTCAAGCCCAAAACTCTTCCACATCATACACTGATCGGAGAACATTCCATCATCACACTCTCTTGCCATCTAGTGAGCACTACGGCTCCCCGCGGTATCACAGCACCCTCTGACTAGTGAGTACTACGGCTCCCCGTAGTATCACAACACCCTCTGACTAGTGAGTACTACGGTTCCCTGCAGTATCACAACACTCTCTGACTAGTGAGTACTACGGCTCCCCGCAGTATCACAACACCCTCTGACTCCACTAGTTCGTGCTCCACAGACTATCATAGGCGGCTACCCATACTCGTCTCGAATATTCATCACAGACTCTGGAGGCAATCGTCATAACAGATGTCCACCCTTACGAAGATCCACTCTCCCAAGTAATCTCCCTAGATGCCCATACTCGAAGGCTCTCACTAGATCCATAGATACCTGATATACCACAAGTCGTCTCAACTCAAGATTCACGAATAACTTCAAAATAAAGATATCAATACCCGGATACCTCGGAACACCCCCATCGAACATCACAAGATCCCGCCATAACCACAGATCTCCTGCCCCAAGCACCATATAGATGCAATAATACATTCCCTCTGAACCCCATAACTAGATCTTCATTTTTCTCAAGTTGCAACTTCGGTGTATTCAATTTCTCAATTGCAATACGAAGAAACGCTAACACTACGAAATACGCTGATAATTCTCCGAAACCCTTTTTCCCGCCGCTCAAATTCAAACAAGGATACGCATACTGACCCGGGAGTTGGTTGCCCAATCATTCTTTATCTACTTGCCCCAACACTGACCAATACCAGATTCCTGACTAAAAAACACCTGTCGTGGAGACATTCATCCTTCTCAAACAAGTACTTCCCGCGTTAACTCACTCTGACCCCTTTCCTCGATCACCGACATCTCTGGTCTCATGATTTCTTACCGCATATCTCTATACTCCACTTATAACTGCTCTTGACAAATCTCTGCTTTCTTACATACGGCACCCGGTTCTCCCCCACTTAGGGTTCGAACCATCACCAAATAGCACGCAACTAACCCATAACTATATTCTCCAGCAAAATCGCACCGGCCCCTGGAAGGTGCTACACAACGCCCGATAATCCCCCCTTAAGGAAATGAATCGACCTCATATACTCTGAACCTCTGGTGAACTCCTCAAGAACTTCTCGTCACGTCTGCCTCTAGTCGTTCCAAATCTCGTACCAATTTAGTACCAAATAGCTCAACTGCTCGATAACATCCCTGGCTCATAGACTGAACCATAAAATCATCGTACCCCTCACCTCAACTCATCAACCAACACTCCAACACCGTGTTCATCCCAAGAACAGGTACTCACTCCCAGATTCAACACCCCATGGATAGAAAACTCTCTGCACCGCTGAACTCAACTGAACTCCCCACTGATACCACTACAATACCTCCTACTATGCTCAAATAGGTGTAGTGTGGTCCTCACACATCTTAGTCCCAACTGACTATCTGCTCATGATAAATCACTGCCTCATAGCACACCTGCTACCTGATACTCTGGTGGGAAATCATCATCAATGACGACCTGCAGGGTTTACCCCTAAACCCAAAACCAAAACATCATGCTTCTCATATTTCACACGAGCATAATCAGTACCTCCCAGATCATAGGAGGTGACATCTCCTTTATCGACTGATTGCCCAACACAGATCGAAATTCTCCCTTCTCACTGACTCCTTACTAAAATACTCTGAGGGACTCTCGATCTCCCTCTCAAGGGACGCCCCAACGAACTTACTCATGAATGAATAACCGGAGAACCACAAACATACTTCACTACGACCCATGGTACTCATTTCATGACATCTCTTCTCAATATGCCCCGGTGTATGGTACCCTAACCATAACATCACTCCCCAATCCGCTCCAATGTATGGTACCCGGACCATAACATCACTCCTCAATTCGTTCCGATGTATGGTACTCGGACCATAACATCACTCCTCCATCCGCTCCGATGTATGGAACCCGGACCATAACATCACTCCTCAATCTGCTCTGATGTATGGTACCCGAACCATAACATCACTTCCTCAATCTGCTCTGATGTATGGTACCCGAACCATAACATCACTCCTCGATCGGCTCTGATGTATGGTACTCGAACCATAACATCACTTCCTCAATCTGCTCTGATGTATGGTACCCGAACCATAACATCACTCCTTAATCTGCTCTGATGTATGGTACTCGAACCATAACATCACTCCTCAATCGGCTCTGATGTATGGTACCCGAACCATAACATCACTCCTCAATCGGCTCTGATGTATGGTACCCGAACCATAACATCACTTCCTCAATCTGCTATGATGTATGGTACCCGAACCATAACATCACTCCTCAATCGGCTCTGATGTATGGTACTCGAACCATAACATCACTTCCTCAATCTGCTCTGATATATGGTACCCGAACCATAACATCACTCCTCAATCCGCTTCTTAGAACCTTCAGAATGCTCCCCGTATCAAGTATAGGTCCTCTGCTTTCAGTAGTACGGGCCCATACTACCTGCCACATCTACCCATACTTTCCACACGGACCATCCCAGAGCTTCTAAATAGCTGCTCGACCTGCTCTTTCACCAATCACATCGCACGTGCTCGCTCCCCAGCGAAATTCTCTATTCTACAAGCGCACTCACCTGGATCGGGTTACTCCCTAAGCTCTTTCGTTGTCCTCCCACTTCTTTGCTATCAGCTGCTGAAGAGCTCCTAATGATGCCAGCCATCTACCTCCTGAATATCATCATATTCACTTGGTAGCTGACTCCCATCATCGAGAGTTCCACAAAGCACAAAGCAAGCAACATTCGAGCATCGAAGAATACATAGGACTCCCTCTCTGTGATAACTCCACCTTCTCGGCTCATCCTCGAAAGTACCACCAAACTCTGTAACTCTACCCCTCATGGGTTCTAACTGGATACTCTCACTCATCACATACTCAAAAGCATAACACATATAACAACGAGTCCTAGACTAAGGCATCACAAATCAGGCCACTCTAGTCCTAACATATGAAATACCTAGACTGTCTCTAGCATGCAATATTATCTCATAAGGTGCATCATAAATATCTCATAACACAAAAAAAATAAGGGTATTTTGGGAAATCACCGTTCGGGCTCAGGCTGATTGTACACATTGCTCTTTCTTGCTTCCTCTTTGAACCCTTATTCATTTTCAGAAAATTATTTCCTTAAAACTTTTCTTACTTCCTCAGTTTGAGTCCAGATTTACCCGAAGGCGCATCCGAATCCCTCAAACCAAGGCTCTGATACCAACTTGTAACACCGTAAATTTCAAGACAAATTTTTCATTTAAAATAATCATTTTATTCTTAGAAACACTTGTTTAAAATCTCATTCATAATCGATTTACAAAACATGACTCCATTTTCACTTGCATAGAAAACCAGGATCCTCCAAAATATGACTCTTTCTCTGGTGTGTACAATCAAGCCGTTGCCGTCCCGTGATACTGAAAGAAACCTGAAAAAAAATCACACAAAACACTGTAAGCACGAAGCTTAGTGAGTTCCCCAAAATACCACACATAACACATATTAGCCACTCGAGGCTATAACTCTATGGGTCCGTGCACCCAAACTCTGTGAACCCTCAGGCTCTAACTCTGGGAACCTTCCGATTCCAACTCTATAAACATGCACAGCATAAATCACATAGAAATAATGCAGTACAACACATCACGTACATATAGCATACAAATACTCTGAACACATAACTCTGGTTACCTACTCAAGGTAAAGTATAGTGAGAAGACTCACCTGGCAAGCAGAAAGCAGATATCCCCACACTGGAATCTCAAACTCACCACCGCCTAACACGTAAAGCAAATAATCTCATGAATATAACTCTCGAGACTAGAATAAATCCTCTCATAACACCCTCTCATGGGTAAAAGACTAGTTTACCTCTCTCTTGGCCCAAAGGCCACATCGCTGACCAAACCCTAAAAGTCAACGACCAACCCTTGGTCGAAATCAAAGTCCTCAGTCTAAGTCAACCCCTGACTGACCCTACTCGTCGAGTCAACTCTGTGACTCGTCGAGTTCCCATAATCAGAACTTCATTCAATCTGCGACCTAACTCGCCGAGTCACCCCAAGACTAGCCGAGTCCAACAACTCTGAGTCCACTCGCACTCGACTCACCGAGTCATCCCTCAACTCACCGATTCTCGACTCTACCAGAGAATATTTGGGACTCTTCGACAAGACTCGCCGAGTCCAAATGGACTCGTCGAATCCAAGGCTATCTTCAACCTACTCGCCGAGTTGTTCTTCCAACTCGTCGAGTTCCAGGCCATCTGCAAGCAACTCGTCGAGTCGACCCATGTGACTCGCCGAGTACCACCGTTCTGAATCCATTCAGAAGCACTCCAGGCCATGCAATTGATCCAGAACATAGATCTAGCCTCCTACAACCCATCCATCACGTAAAGTGGCAAACTTTACGTGAATCCAAAGAGATCTAAGCCGTTTGCACATTGGGCTAGGATTTGGGACAAGATGACTCCATCAACCACTCACAAACAGGGACTTTCATGCACTCTAGACCTTCTCCCTTCCAGATCTGAAATAGCAACCTTAGATCTAACCTCTAAACTCCAATACATCCAAAGATATGATCTCCAACATCCCCAAAATGATGCATCTAAGAAATAGCAGCTCAAAAACGAGATATTACCTCAAAGGAATGCCCTAATTGAAATGAGACTCGAATTCAAACAAAGCCCCTTGCTCCAAGCCTTCAATCTCCCAAAATTCCTTCACAAATACATTCTCCAAGCTCCACTCCATCCAACAATGGTACTTCTTCGTGATTTAGGGGTTTCTGGGGCTCAAGGGGTGATAAAGAGGCTGGGAGGGAAACATAATGATCTTTATATAAGGCTCAACCCCAAGAATTAGGGTTTTCTCCACTCAGCGCCTACTCGCCGAGTCCATTACCCTGACTCGCCGAGTCGGCCACTTAACACGCGACCAAGTCGCGACTCTACTCGCCGAGTCCGCACATGGACTCGCCGAGTCACTCTTTCCCAATTTACTCTTTCAGCCCTTCAACTCTACTCTTGATATTTCGGGATGTTACAGTTGGAATATTGATAGTGGCTGTTCTCATCACATAATAGTGCAAAAGAAGAATCTACGAGACTGTCAAAAGTTAGATAATGTTGGAGTAATGTGACAAATGGCAAACTTACTTTAAATAGAGTGGCATACGTCTAAGGCTTTCAACACAACTTGATAAGTGTTTCACAACTTGTTATGGGCACTGGCAATCAAGTTGTCTTTTATGAGTACCGAAATGTCATTTCTAACAAAGAAACAAACGAAGTTTTTCATAAATAAAAAAGCAAAGGAAACATGTTCACTATCGACATGAAGCCCATTGTTGGTTTTCCCTCTGTATGCTTACTTTTGAAAGCTTCATCAGATCTTAGTTGGTTGTGGCATCATCGTCTCTCACATATGAATTTCAAGAATCTCAACAAGTTGATTATACATGATCTTGTTTGGGACTTACCTATCTTAAAATTTGATGACGATTCATTATGTGCATTTTGTGAATAGGGAAAGCAACATCGTCAAGGTCATCCAATTGTTATTGACTCAAAGATCATCGAACCTTTGGAACTTCTTCATATTGACCTTTGTGGACCTTCGACTATTGAGACTCTCAATAAGAAGAAATACATATTGGTCATTGTTGATGATTTTTCAAGGTTTACTTGGGTTTTCTTTCTGCATCAGAAGTCTAAAACGGCACAAGTGATGATAGATTTCATCAAACAATTTGAGTTAAGCTTGAGGAAGAAAATTCAAAGAATCAAAAGTGATAACGGTACAGAATTCAAGAATCAAATTCTTGATTCATTCTTGGATGGATTAGGGATTTTGCATAACTTCTCATCTCCTTACACACCGCAACAAAATGGTGTTGTTGAAATGAGTAATTGTCTCTATGTGAAGATGAAAGAACAATGTTGACATATGTGAATTTGCCTCAATATCATTGGGCATAAGCAGTTTCGACCGTGTACTTCACTCAAAATTGTTCTTACATTCATCGTCGTTTTAATATCACCCCTTATGAGATCATTAACAATCAAAAGCCTAATGTTAAATTTTTTCATGTTTTTGTATGAAGGGTGCTTTATCGTGAATATCAAAGATAATCTTTCTGAATTTCAATCAAAAGCTAATGAAGGAACTTTCGTAGGATACTCGCACAATTTTGTTGCATATCGGGTGTTGAATAAACGAACAACGAAGATTAAGGAAACGTTCAATCTTACATTCGATGATTATCATCTCAAACGTTTCGAACATACTTTCACACAAAAGCCAATTCTTTCTGAAACAAATGATGAGTCAGAAATTGTGAATTCTTTTGATATTGAATATGATTTTATTTTTGGAATTCCAAGCAGAGCTATAGATGTTGAAGTTCATGCTGATGATAATTGTATTCCTAAAGCATTGAAGCATTCTGATGATTCGACGATTATGAGGGAAGAAGATGATTATCTATCTACCTCAAATTCACAAGTGCATGTTGAACGTCTACCTTTTTTTTTGCAGGGTGATCAAGTGGAGGGGGATCACCTGAGTTCGGAGTCACATGATCATATTTATTATTCAACTATTAAGGGGGAGCATGATCCAAATACACATCAGTTCGAGGGGGGAGCATACACAGAACATTGATGAAGTCGAGGGGGAGAATCTCAATTCACACCCATTTGTCGAGGGGGAGATAAATGGATTAGCCCCTAATGTTAACAATGATTTAACTAACAATTTTTATAATGTTTCTGATAATTTATTGAATGCAAGTGAAGGTTCTGAAACGAATGAGATATTCGAAGATGTACCTTTCGATTTTGATATTGCATATCCGCCGATGGACAAATGGACAAAATCTCATCCAAAGGAACAGATTCTTGGTGATCCATGTGTTGGTGTCTTAACAAGAGCTCAGATTCAATCTAAAAATGAGGTTTTGAATATCCATCAAGAATTTTGTATGTTTAATGTATTCATTACAAAAATGGAACCGAAAACAGTTAAGGTTGCATTGGAAGATCATGATTGGATTGTTGCAATGCAATCTGAACATCTAGACTTTGAACATAATAAGGTTTGGAGACAAGTTCCAAAACCTGATGATGTTTTAGTCATTTGTTTAAAATGGATTTTCAAAAATAAAATTGATAAAGAAGGCAACGTTGTTCAAAACAAATCCAGACGGATTGTAAAAGGATATTCGCAACAAGAATGTATTGAATATGAGGAAACCTTTTCCCCTGTCGCAAGACTCGAGGCTGTTTGAAAATTTTCTTGCTTATGTCGCACATAAAAACTTTGATGTGTACCAAATGGATGTCAAGTGCGCTTTTCTCAATGGAGTCTTGCAGGAAACAGTTTATGTCGAACTACCGCCTGGTTTTGTAAATGATAAATTTCCTGATCATTGTTATGTCCTTGATAAGGCAGTATATGGTTTAAAACAAGCACCTCGATCCTCGTATGCAACTCTTATCAATTTCTTGAAACTTTCTAAATTTAAACAAGGATCATTTGATCCCACACTATTTCACAAGAAAGTAAAGGATGATCTTATGCTAGTTCAAATTTATGTAGATGATATTATTTTTGGCTCGACTGACCCTTCGTTGTCTAGGAAATTTGAGAATATGATATAAAGTCAGTTTGAAATGAGAAGGATGGGTAAGATAAATAATTTTCTGGAATTAAATATTCGTCAAAGCAGGGAAGATGTTTCCATAAATCAAGAGAAGTACACTCGTAACTTACTTGAGAAATTTGGCATGACGAATAGTTCAAAATTGAAAGTACCAATGGCAGTTGACACACGCTTAAGTCCTTTGTTGGATAAGCCTGTTGTGGATCTCATATTATACCGAAGCATGATAGGTTCTCTTTTGTACTTAACTACTAGTATACCTGATATGATGTTTGTTGTTTTTAATTGTGCCAGGTATTAATCGAATCCCCGAGAACCCTATCTAACAGTTATGAAGAATATATTTCGATATCTCAAAGGAACTGCTTCATTGGGATTGTGGTACCTTTGAAGACTGGATTTTTCATACAAGCATTTTCTGATGCAGACCTTGGTGGGTGTCAACTTGATAGAAAAAGCACAACTGGTGGATTTTAACTTTTGTACGAGAACCCCATCGAATAACCGCTTGGTTTTGTAAATGATAAATTTCCTGATCATTGTTATGTTCTTGATAAGGCAGTATATGGTTTAAAACAAGCACCTCGATCCTCGTATGCAACTCTTATCAATTTCTTGAAACTTTCTAAATTTAAACAAGGATCATTTGATCCCACACTATTTCACAAGAAAGTAAAGGATGATCTTATGCTAGTTCAAATTTATGTAGATGATATTATTTTTGGCTCGACTGACCCTTCGTTGTCTAGGAAATTTGAGAATATGATGTAAAGTCAGTTTGAAATGAGAAGGATGGGTAAGATAAATAATTTTCTGGAATTGAATATTCGTCAAAGCAGGGAAGATGTTTCCATAAATCAAGAGAAGTACACTCGTAACTTACTTGAGAAATTTGGCATGACGAATAGTTCAAAATTGAAAGTACCAATGGCAGTTGACACACGCTTAAGTCCTTTGTTGGATAAGCCTGTTGTGGATCTCATATTATACCGAAGCATGATAGATTCTCTTTTGTACTTAACTACTAGTATACCTGATATGATGTTTGTTGTTTTTAATTGTGCCAGGTATTAATCGAATCCCCGAGAACCCTATCTAACAGTTATGAAGAATATATTTCGATATCTCAAAGGAACTGCTTCATTAGGATTGTGGTACCTTTGAAGACTGGATTTTTCATACAAGCATTTTCTGATGCAGACCTTGGTGGGTGTCAACTTGATAGAAAAAGCACAACTGGTGGATTTTAACTTTTGTACGGGAAGCTAGTAAGCTGGCAATCAAAGAAACAAACACATGTTTTGATTTCTACAACAGAAACAGGGTATGTGGCTGTTGTATCTTGCACTTCTCAAATAATCTGGATTCAAAGCCAACTTCATGATTATCCAATCAATATGGAAAAGATCCCTTTATATTGTGATTCACAAAGTGTTATTCGTATCTGCCATAATCCAATCGAACATTGAAAGACAAAATACATAGCTCTTTGTTATCATATTATCAAGGATCATGTCGAAGATGGTAACATGGAGGTTTATTTTGTCAAAACGAAGGATCAACTTGCAGACATATTCACAAAACCTTTATATGAGACATCATTTTTAAGGATATTTAATGGATTACGAATGATTGACGCAAGCTCTGTTTATGGTTCTTAGTGAATAAAAAGATGTCGAAGTACTAACAAAGTATTTAGAGGTTACTGTTCACAGTTCAACGCTCGCTTACCTTCGCTTTCGAAATTCCTTTGAATGGTTCATATCACACTTCGCTTTATGGGAAGAAAAACTGTTCGATGTACATTGTCTCTGGAAGTTGCTACTTCTTACAACAAAAGCCTTTGGTAACACTTTATACTTTTTTTTTCGTTTCAGTTATGTAAAACAAAAATCCAAATAGATTTTCTTATTTTTGTTTTCCATTCTTCAAAAAAAAAAAAAAAAAAAAAAAAAAAAAAAAAAAAAAAAAAAAACTCGAAAAGATTTTCTTATTTTTGTTTTCAATTCCTCAAAAAGATTTTCTTATTTTGGTTTTCAATTCTTCAAAAAAAAAAAAAAAAAAAAAAAAAAAAAAAAAAAAAAAAAAAAACTCAAAGAGATTGTCTTAGGTTTGTCTTTACTTTTTGAAAGAAAAAAAAATCCAAAATTTTTATATTGTGTTTTAACCTTTTGTGGCTTATTGTTACAAGATGTTTTGGTGATGAATGCTCAACAATCACATTAAAAAGGGGAACAGATATTACATCGCATCTATGTATTAGTTAAGGGTCCTTAGAAGCATGTTGCATCATGTTGTCTCAAGCCTCACCGACTCTATGGTCGAAGCCTTAATGAAACTTTCAATAAGATAGATTCTTCCCAATTAGGTTAAAATTCACTTAAGTCATTGAGCTACCTTACTCTTCTCACATTGATTTAAGAGTTTACTGTTTGGTCCAAAAATAGCAGAGGTACATTGTACTCTTTGAAACAAATTTTTTTAATCCTAAACTTCTTACACGATCACACACAATGATGCATACTCAAGACATATTTGGTCAAAACCTACCATGATATAGGTATGTAAAAAATCTATGTTAATGATCCTGATTTATTTGTACGTGATGAAGGTGAAACCCAACAATCTTAACTTACAAGGGATTGATGGTGGACTTTTGTTCAAGGTTTTAACGAAACATTTGTTTCAGTACAATTTTTCGATATTCAAAATCTTATTCCATTTGCTTTGCGAGCTTTTAATAAAATGTTCTAACACAAAGACATATTTTCCCAACAATATCCAGCTCTTTTATTTTTCTGGAATAATATTTCCGTTTGAATATCTTTCGTAACTCTAGTCACTTACAAATAATATCCAAACCATACTTGTTCTTAACTACACCGACCATTCAAGTAATTTTGTACAATGAAAATCACACTTATGTTAAGTTGTGATCTTATACAAAATTAAGCCTACCTTGTGAAACCTATATGAAAAGAAGCCCTTTGATATTCATCAATGAGTATTTAATTGTATTTCACATGAAACCACGAAAGCAATTTTTCATCTCTCTTGATGTCGAATGAAGAGATCTTTTCCCGGGATCCATCTACTTTTGTATCAACCATAGGTTGATAGCACAAGACCAAATTTTTAAATTTGTTCTCATCTCATTATTTGGCACACTTATGCACTGAAATCCTTGAGGATCTAAGTAATACCAACTTAGTCTGAAGATTTTGCAAACTCTTGCATATGATTTCACTTCTCAACCCAAAAGTGAATGAGCCTAGCCTCCATGCCGATGGTAACATGTTCTCTTGATGTTGAAATCTTCTGGTGTACTTGGTCCACAATTTGAAACATGTGACGGTTCTTATCTTATTAGGAAGAATGAAACATTCGATGGATGACACAGTTCAATATTTCACAGGAATTGAGGAAATCGTGATGATCACTTTTTCTGACGTTGCGACTTTTATGGTAACCGACGCAATAATCAAGGAAACACGTGGAAAATTTTTATTGGTTACCGGTTTAAATTCAGATTATACGTCAACTATAAAAGGAATTTGATGGTTTAATTTGAAGACTTTATGTTCTCTGGTTAAATTTTTTCCAAAATTCTTCAAAGATAATTGTTTTCACACAATTCTTGAAAATCCTAATCATGACAGCTCATACCAGAAATGTTGATCCTTCCAACACCACCAATGAAGAAGAGACTTCACAACCATTACTAAAGACTCAAATTTCAAATCTTTGTTTACAGCCGGATATTACTTAATATCCTGAACAGTTGCAGATGTTGATTGTAACCCTAAATCACTCAGGTCTTTCAACTATCATGTCATCATCATTCTCTGTTCCTATGACCTGGTTATCTCTTGCAGGATCAACGCCATTATTTAACAAAAAAAATGAAAGTTGTAACATTCCAACTGGGGAACAACAAACTGCAAAAGATCACCAAGCACAGTTTGCTCAGATCATGAATCTTCTGTACATAGGTCCATTCTATGAGGAAACGAATGAACAAGTTGTTTATTTGTTTAATGAGATGGGTCATCAACCTCCACTGGGATTACTCAATTTCGCATGTCGAGTTTTCCCTGTGTGTAAAATTTTCTATTTGATAATTTTCTACGATTCTTGACTGGTCGTAGTTCAGGGCTTGATAAGGTGAAGTTGGAGGTGCATGCGACGATTTCAGGTCTTTATTATGACTTATATGTCGATTATGTTACTCAGCTATGGAAAGAGTTTGGTACAAGAATCTCTCACACCAATGTAACGAATGGTGTATCTTGTGCAATATTTTGGATTTTAATCCTCAAGGAGGTATATAAAAAGTAAGGGATTCTAGTTCACTCAGAAGATGCGAAGGTGGAGTTTTCATCTTTGCAAGTTCCTAACATCATTATTAATGATGCAGTTCTTTTTTGCAATGTTGCTCGCATTCCAAACGCAATGTTAAGCAGAATTGCTCCTGATAACCCAATTATGGTTCATTATTTGGCATCAATCAAAACAAATGACACGGTTGGAGTTCTTTTGAAAAAGGGGGTTGCGGGTTTATCAAAGTCTGGTAAACGTTAAAAATAAAAAGACAAATACTGAACAACCCAAACCTTTTGAAAAGCATGTGGAGAAGGAAGTTTCTAAGGAAGTCATTCCCTTAAAAACAGGTTTCCTCAAAAGGACAAAGGTGTATGCTCATAGACCTCGTCATTATCCTGAAAGGCTAATGGTTCAAGACATTCCAGAGGTTAAAGTTGAAACCCCTACCCAATCTCATCCTTCTTCTAAAGTCATAATGAAAATTCTAAAACCTCAGCTTAACAGACGGAGTGTGCTTGTTTGTGAAATTCCTGCTCCTACTTCACTTGCTTCCAAGAAGTTTCAAGCACAATAGATAGTTAAAAAGATAAAAAAAAAAAAAAAAGAACCAACAACAATGTGAAGACCCGCTTGATAAAGTTGTTGTCGAATCAGAGCATGTCAATGATAGCGAACAATCTAGTGTTTGCATTGATGATATTAGATTTGGTATTAGGACACCTCAAATGGATTTTCTAGTCAAGTCGATTTTCAAGGAGACTAAAAATCCTAGAGGAAATATGCACGTATCTATTATCGATACAACCACCAATTTGAGTGATCCTCCTTCTACTTCCATCCTTAAGAAGGCAACATTCACACCACCCGAGGTTTCGTTAACCGAGTCCACTAAGGAGGAACCTCACGCATCCCTGTGATCGTATTTGATACGAACACAAATGTCACTATGGTTGAAGGGATGATGAATAATGAAGCCCTTGGTACTTCTCAAATTGAAACCTCTACTGTTCCTACTACACTTATTCTCTCTTCTATCATCGAAACCACACTACTTGATAACTCAACTTCGTTACCACCCTTATCTTCTCCAATACCATATTTATTTCTTGTTTCCACAATCTTACCGACATATTCAACCATCATGAATGAAAGCATTACTACTCTGTTCTCTTCACAATCCATATAGCTAGAGAGATTAGTGAATGATGAAGAACCAAATGATGATGATGTTATGGTTTCGTTTGTGGAGTTACAGTTTGATCCTGAAGAGGACAACATTCTAGATAATATGTTGATGTCAGGAAAACAGTTTAAGATTATCAACAACAAGATTAAATCTCTCTTAAAATATTCAAGCTGACACTGGTCGTAGCAATTATGTTTCTAGGATTGAAGTGGAGTACATGCTCAAATCTTAGGAGAATCGTCCTAAAACTGGGATGGAGAATATTGAGCAACAACATGTTGAAAGATTGAAGCTTCATGCTATTAATTTTGTGTATAAGATTACCAAAAACTTTGTGATGTTGTTGTTGAGTATTATGTGTTGTGTCTTTTGGGCATTTGTATTTAGTCTTTTGTCTAACCGAGTTGGCCTATCTACTCATGTTTAATGATTAGGGTTTTACTATTTAAGGTGCATGCATGTATCGTGTTTTAGTAATCATGTTATTGTGAACCCTACACACCTCTACAATAGTAGTTCCTAATCGAGCTCTTTTAAGGTTGTGACTTATAATCATTCGACACATTCTTCATTTATATTATGTCTTTATTTTCTTATACTTGTTTGAATCTAATCGATATTAAGAGTTTTCGACTCTTCAATTGGTATCAGAGTATGAGACTGTGTAATCTATACACATCTCTTCTATTGAAAGAGTTTTTAGGGTTTCCGCTATTATAGGATCTGGTTCAGCCGTCATCAGTGTTATTGACATTGTTCTTTGATCTTTATATTACCCAAAAACCATTTAGTTTACACATCAAATTCATACAGATTTTGTTAATCTTTATACATTGCAGACGACTCTCATGTTAACTCGATAAATCTTTCTAGCAGCATTGGATCTACAACCAAAATTCACATTCTTTTTCCCCAAAATTATGAAGTGTGGGTACTGCATTTTGAAGACTATGACCTCAGGCTTGAAGACAATGGCTATTTGATTTAGGAAGCCAATACTATTCAGATGTTAAGTCATACAAGAACACGAAGAGAATTAAAAACTAAACAAGAGTACAACAAACTTCTTGTTGATGTAAAATATATATCACAGGATAAGAAGGACATATTGATAAGCAATGTTAAAGCAATAAGGATCATCAGGTTTGCCTTTCCACTAGACACTATCCGTTTGGTTAGTTCGTATGACACTGTAAAGGCCATATGGGATAGGCTCAAGAAACTGTACTCAACTGATGCTAATCTCGAGCATTCTACTCAAACTCTATTGCTTTCTGAGTTTGGAGCATTTATACAAAAACCAGAAGAGAGTTTCAATCAAACTTTCAATCGATATAATCATCTTCTCAGTAGGATGATGAAACACAAGATTGGAAATGAACTAATCGAGAAAAAAGTCACATTCACAAATGGGCTCAAATCTGAGTGGAAGGTAGTTGTTTCTACAATGAAAGCGCATGAGCAATTCAAGAACTACATGTTGACGAAGCTTGTTGGAATATTGAAGTCACATGAAGCTGAAGTGACGAAAGAAAGTAATATTGTTTCTAGGATGGAGTCGTTGGCCCTTGTTGTGAAGGGTAAAAAGGTTGTGGATGGTGATGATTCAGAGTCTGATCTCTCTGACTGTGAACTCTCCAAGGAGGAATTCGCTTTAATGGTATCCAACCTAAAGAGATTCGCAAAGAAGAACTTTGATAAAAATAGGAACCAAAACTGGCAGGGCAGTTATAGCTCTAAAAAGGTAAAGGAGGAGAGTGTGAATAACTCTCAGAAAGAAGAAGCGAAGAAGGATAAGAAGGTTATAAGAGACTCTGGCTATGACTGTAATTATTGTCATGGAAAAAACGATCTAGCCAATGAGTGTATGCTGAGAAGATTAAATGAGAAGAAATAGAGTAAGGGTGATGAAACTTATCATCTCTGAAAGCTAGAGGAGATTAAGAAGAAGAAGAAGAAGAAGAACGATAACAACATGCCTGATTTAATTGTGCAGGAAAATGAAGCTAAAGACAAGTTTGGCAGAGTCGAGGTTTGGTCGACTGAATTTAAAGATAAAGAGCTTCACAGACCTACTTAGGGTAGGAGCTTCGTAGCGAAAGATGAAGGTTCACAGTTTGTTGGAAGATGTTTTAGCGCTACAAGCAAGGTGTTAGAGATGAGAGGATACGCAACTGATGGTGGACGCGATAGGTGTTTTGCTATGAATCCAGTTGTTGAGCAAATAAGCGAATGTGAGCAGGTGATCAATAAGGTAAATTCCATTCTCGAATCTTTAAATATTCCTCTATCTAGATATGAAACTGAATTAAATGACTTAAAATACGCATTTTCAAGTTTCAGTAATAGATTAAAACAAACTCGATTAAAAAAAACTAACTTAACCGATCAAATCAGCAGGGTTCTGTCGAAATGTGAAGAGAGACGTGTATGGATTTAAAAGTTGGAGTCTGATCTGTCTAAATCGAGGGACAAGTCTATTTATTTACAAAGAGATAATTTGAGTCTTTTAAAATAGCATAATATTTTTTGTTTGATTGCCAAAAGACATTATTTCAATGTTACTCAGTTGCATCTTAATTGTTGGATTTTAGAGAAAATTCACAAGATGGTTTTGCCCTTTCTCGAATTCAAAGAGGATGATATCGATGTTGACTGCTACAAGTGTGGATCCATCGTCTCATCAGATGAAACTTTAGATACGTAAAGAATTGGACTGGACAAAATTGAATCATTCATTAAGTCCAAAGATCATAAAAACATGCTCAAACAACTTTTGGATGAAAAAGACAAATAGCAAATTTAAACCCAAAATATGTAGAAATTTGACTCATTAAGCACCGAGTTAAATCCAGAAAACAAAATTGATGTTGAAAACGTTTCTGAATTCGAAGATGAAAGTGATATGAATGAAATCTCTGTGGAGGATGAGGTTGACTGTTCTGAGTTTGTTAAAAATGAACCTGTTCCTGTGAAAGTCCTAATTTCTGAAGATTCAGTTGAGTTCGCACGTGTTTCTAAAAACAAACCTAAAGTTTTAAAAGCTAAATCAATTCTTTTTTTCCTAAAGTCCAAACTGTTCCTAACCAAGTTTTTGCAACTAAAGGACTAGACAAAAATCAAACAGCTAAATTAATGTTCGTGGTCGAAGATGACCACAAAGATGGATGTGATGAGTACTTTTGGTCTGCTCCAATCGACAATGTAGATGAAACCAAAGGTCTATCTGAAATGACCTCGTGGATAACAAGGAGCATATACGTAGCAAAACCCCTAAACAAAGTGAATTTAGGCTACGAAAAGGGAAGTCCAAGTGGAACTAAGAACATTCCAAGTGAAACATCATCTGTTCGGACTGAAACCCCTACCAGAAAGCCAAAGCCAAGTGCTAACATTCACAAATCATCTGAGCAGTTCGCAGATCAAAAACGGCAACGAAATCCTAGATATACCAAAAACCTCAAGGAAAGAAAGCAATTCTGGCAGTCCAAGAACCCCAATTTCGCTTATAAAGAAAAATCCAATCCAAATGCAAAAGTCTCTTCACATATGAATCCTAAGAGTCTTCATATTAATAGGTCTCCACAGGTCTCAAATCAAAAAGTTTTTCAAAAACCATTCTTTCGAAATCAAGAGAAACCTTTGCATAAATCCAACTCTCACTTCTCTCCTAACAAGAATGTTTCGCATTCAGCCAAGACATCACAAGATGTTAAAGGAAAAGGAAAGATAGTTTTTGAGCCTAATGTTTCTCTCAAAAGATCTTAAACTAATCCTAAGATAGTTGAGAAAAAGGTGATTAAACAGTAAATCCAAAATAAGCAAAAGAAACCATCCACCAAGGATACGAACTCTAAGACAAAAGTATTATTGTTTTTCAAATCACAAAGAAAGATAAAAACAACTTAATAAAACGAACTTATTTGGTTGACTCTGCTATTTCTTTTCATGTGAAAAACTCACGAGGGCCGAAATAACTATGGATTTCTAAATCTGCTTAACCTTCGCAGGTAACATGTCACGAGCAGTTTGACTCTGAATGGTACATCGACAGTGGATGGTCACGTCACATGACAGGAAGGAAGGAGGAAATGCGAGAGTTTAGAGCACGAAAGGATGGAGGGGGAGTAAAATATGACAACAATTCCCTTGGTGAAATCAAAGGATATCGGATGAGTACCAATGGATAATTTTCAATTGTCTAGGTTGCATACGTGGATGTACTACAACACAATTTCATTAGTGTGTCGCAGTTAGTAGTGAGAATTGGACTGAAAGTTTCTTTTGACGACGAAGGATCAGAAATTATCAAAAAGAAGTCCAAGGTTGTGTTTCTGAAATCAAAACGCAAAGGCGAAATGTATCCACTGAATTTGAATCTCATCAAAGGGAAGCCAACAATTTGCTTGGTTGTGAAAGCTTCCACTGATGATAGCTGGCTATGGCACAGAAGTCTCTTGCATCTCAATTTTAAAAATATCAACAAGATCATTCTTGGAGATCATGTGCAAGGGATACCACTCCTAAAATTTGACAAAGAACATCTTTGTGCATCCTGCGAAATGGGAAAACAAAGTAGGAAGAATCATCCAACAATTGTGAACACGAAAGTCTATGAACCCCTTGAACTCTTGCATATAGACCTTTGTGGTCATTCTGCAATAGAAAGAATTGGTAGTAATAGATATATTATCGTAATTGTAGATGATTTTTCCAGATTCACTTGGGTGCATTTTCTTAAACAGAAATCAGAGGCCACTCCTAAGCTCAAGGACTACATAAAGCAAATAGAGCTTCAACTGCGAAAGTTGGTTCGCAATGTGCGCAATGATAATGGTCTTGAATTCAAAATTCAAGCGTTTGAAGAATTCCTGACTGCGAAGTGAGTAACTCACAATTTTCAGCTCCTTACACTCATCAACAAAACGGTGTAGTCGAAAGATGAAACAGTTCGTTGTGCGAAGCTGCGAGAACAATGCTGTCATTCACAAATCTCTCACTCTACTTCTTGGCGGATGCGATAGGAACTGCTTGCTTCACCCAAAACCGATCTATTCTTAGTAAGCGATTCTTTATCATCCCATATGAAATTATAAATAATAGAAAACCTAACGTCAAGTTTTTCCATGTTTTTGTTTCCAGGTGCTTCATCTTCAACTCAAAGGAACAAAGGAACAAATTTGATGTGAAGGCTGATGAATGTATCTTTCTGGGGTATTCTCCTACTTATAAAGCATATCAGGTTCTCAACAAAAGATCCAAAAGGATTGAAGAAACCTATTATGCTATGTTCGACGACAATTACACGCAGGCGTTTCAAAAGAATGATAGTCCAACACAAGAGATATTCCCTAAACCAAATCTTGCTACCATCCCACTCTCCAATCTATACGAGGAGTTCATGAACCTATTTGATGAACCACAGAAGGAAATATCCTCAGAGTTCAAAGAAACAGACAACAAAGAAGACAAACTAAAGAAAATCATTGATGATGCTGCAAAAGAAATGGAACATGAGAATCCCACTCCGAAAGACCATGAAGGTCCATTGCAATCTTCAAATGTGAATGTTATATTGTTGGGGGAGTATTCTACTTCAACCTCCTCACATAAATCACATGCTCAGGGGTGGGGGGAGAACGAAACCCCTGATGTCAATCTAGAACCACCTTTCCAGTGGGAGCATCCGAATCCAAAAGGTGATAATCATACATCATGCAACGGGGAGAATGGAAATATGAATGATGATTCGGATGTACAATTAGAATTTGAAGAATTGAATGTCAAATTGGATCCATCATATGATCCAAACTACCCTCTATTAGCTAAATGGACCAAATATCATCCAAAAACTCAAGTCATTGCAGACTCGTCTTCATACATTCTTACAAGATCTCAATAAAAGGTGAAGCGAACTGCACTATTCTCTAAAGTGGAATTTTGCATGTTCATCTCCAAATTGAACCTAAAAATGTTCAAATTGCTCTTGATCATTCTGACTGGGTGCAAGCAATGCAGGAGGAGCTTAATGAATTTGAACGAAACAAAATCTGGAGACTTATTCCCACTCTGAAGGATGATTCTGTTGTTGGTCTTAAATGAGTATTTCGCAACAAAATGGATAAGGAAGGCAATGTGATAAGAAATAAGGCGTGACTCATCGTAAAGGGTTAGTATTAGGAAGAAGGAATCAACTACGAAGAAACATTCACACCTGTTGCAAGGTTAGAATCTGTTCACATCTTTCTAGCTTACATAGCACACAAGAACTTTGAAGTCTATCAAATGGATGTCAAGTGTGCATTCCTAAATGGGGAACTTGAAGAAACAGTGTACGTGGAACAACCACCAGTGTTCATAAACGAAAAATATCCAAACCACTATTACATTTTGGACAAGGCAATCTATGGTCTAAAGCAAGCTCCAAGAGCCTGGTACGAAACTCTAACTCATTTTTAAGAATAGGCTAAATTTAAACAAAGATTTGTCGACCCAACCTTCTTTCGCAAGAAAAACGGTGACCGTTTGATGATCGTCCAAATTTATTTTGATGACATCATCTTCGGATCAACTAACCCCAACTTAAATTTGAGTTATGAAAGTTGATGGAAACTAAATTTGAGATGAATTCCATGGGTCCGATTAACTTTTTATGGCTTAAATATAAGACAGAGACAGGAAGGGATCTTTATCAACCAGCAAGCTTATACAAAGACCTTACTCTCGAGAGATTCAAAAGTGAAGGTTCAAATGTAATTCAAAACGAAACTAACTCCATCTCTGGATAAACTAGCAGCTGATGACTCTTTATCGTTAAATGATAGGGTCATTGATGTATCTAACTACTAGCCGTCCACATATCATGTTTTCTGTTTGTTATTGGGCTAGGTTTCAAGCTAATTATCGCGAACCTCACATGACTGCTATTAAGAACATCTTCAGGCATCTCAAGCGAACATCCTCATTGGGAATATGCTACGCTTGGAGTTCAAGTTTCTTTGTGCAAGCGTTTTCATATGCTAATTTTGGAGGTTACTGTCTAGATAGAAAAAGTACAATGGGTTGCGGACATCAATTTCATGATGGCAAACTCGTAAGTTGGAATCTAAAAAGCAAACTTGTCTCTCCCTATCGACTGCTGAAGCAGAGTACATAGTTGCTGCATCGTGCACCTCACAAGTCATTTGGATTCAGGGTTAACCTTGTGACTATGCTATCAACATGAAATGAATCCCTTATATTGCAATTCTGAAAGCACTATTTGCATGTGTCACAAACCAGTGCAACATTCCTAAATGAAACACATAACACTGAGGTATCACTTCGAAGATGGAAATGTCGAGTTACACTTTCACTACTATAAAAACAGCCTTTTACGACACACAATCAATGACACGCGCTGATAGAGGACACACATTTGTGAGTGCCCTAAAAATTGATGTCAGTTTTGCAAAATATGAAGCATAGATGACACGCATTTTTTGCATGCCCTAAAATTAGTGTCTAATAAAAAAACATGAAGGGCACCTTAAATAAAATGTGTGTCATCTAACCATGTCGCTTTATAAATTTTAATGAAATGCACGTTTCATCCGAGGGGGAAATGAAATCCAAAAATTAAAAAGCCCGCTTTGTTTCCATTGGTTGAAAACCCTAGCTCATCCCCGTCGAAAACTCCCTTTCTTTCTATCTTTCTTCTCTCTCAATTCTCAAACCTCCATTCACCTTCCGCCATCTGCTGATTCTTCGACCCTTCCGAGTATCTCCCACTGCCGTCGACTTCCAATGAAAGATGACTCTTCGACCCTTACGAGTGTCTCCCACTGCCATCCTCTATTTTTTGTTATATATTTAACACAATCCGTTGTCAGTTTGGAGTTCATACGATCTCTGTCTCCAACTTTGTATTTATCCCTCTTTAATTTTGATGAGAGCAACGTCACCATCGAGAATGTCAAAGAAAAGATCCAGGTTCTTATTTCTCCTTTATTCATATCTCTGATTTCGATTTTGATTCTCCTCTGTAAAACCCTAACTTGAAAAGCGATATAGATTTTAATCGTGATTTCCTCCTCCTTCATTGATCCCCAATTCTACTCTCTAAGCGTCTCAGGTACGCTCCATTCCATCTCCATTATTCTAGTTTTTGTATTGCTCAGGTGAGACATCCATCTATCGTACTTTTCTGTTTCTTAATCCCGTTATGATAGTTGTTCACAGTCGCACACAACACCACAGACACATCCACATGTTTACTATTTTGAGCATAAATTTAAGAGTCTGATTTTCCTGACCTAAATTCTGGATTTAATGGGTTGCAATAGAGCTACATTAGTTAATGACTACTACAATATTATACTTCAAATTTTAAGCATAAAAAGTTACCTGATTGTTAACTCTACCAGCTGGCACTGCATATCCACTTGGAGCTGCAGGCAAATTAAGATCTTCATTCAGATCAGGCTCATTATCAGGTTGAAGATATGAAGGTACCCCTTCACTTTCAGTTTCTTGACCTATGTCTTCCTCCAAAGCATCAAGTTCTGAAACATTTCCATAAAGTGAAGTTAACATTTAAAAAAAGAAAAATAATAATAATAAATCTGTGCGTACCACCCATGAGATCATCTTCATCAATATCATCTGGCACACAGTAACTTCTACCAAGAGATTCTTGTATCTCACTGCTTATATCCATCATGTCCATCATTTCATCTTGCAAATTCTAAACATAAAAACAAGATTAAATGGTCTGTAATTATAAAGTATCAAAAGAAAGAGATTTATAATATTTATACTAACATCAATGTCTTGTATCTTCATAGTTTTCAT
Source organism: Lactuca saligna (assembly GCF_052625555.1). Taxonomy (NCBI): domain Eukaryota; kingdom Viridiplantae; phylum Streptophyta; class Magnoliopsida; order Asterales; family Asteraceae; genus Lactuca; species Lactuca saligna. The sequence goes on from NC_136421.1 coordinate 245,282,848, forward strand.
CATTCCTTTCAGATCTTTGTTTACTGATTTCAAAGTTGTCATCTGCAAGATACAAAATTTAAAGATAAGTCTTTGATCCCATTTGAAGCAAATGCTTGATAATTGTGACACATACTATTTGCTGAGATCAGCAATATGGTTAACGAATTGATGTAATTGTGACATTATCTAGCTTTCTATTTCTGGATAAGCTTAGTACAAATTGTAATTAGGATCAGTGTAGACCTTATTCTTCCATGGGTGAATGAGTCGAGATCAGCAATATGGTTGAAGTTTTGGGTTCAAAATTTTGTCTTAATTAGTCCACTTGTATTAACCCTAAATTTGTCAGCAAATGAGAGATCCTGCAAGAAATCCAGAACTTGCAAATGAGAATTGTGTCCATATGCTTTTTTGTCTATTCAAAAATAAAATAAAAAACGGTTTTTTTCTTGTATTCAAATTTCTTTCAAAATGACTGTAATTTCTTTCCTTCTTTCATTCTCAGGTCTCCGATGGAGAGAGGTTGCCTTTAGGAGTTAAAGAATTGGGATCATGTGATCTCTAGCCAAGTATGCAAGCAGAAGCAGCCAAGCACACAACCGTTGATTTGTCAATTAGGGGATCCTCTTATTGAAACTTGTAAAATAGTTTTAGAACTGCTGACCACAATACACTCTCTCTTCTTTACTCTCTGCTCCACTGTTGACTCTCTTATCGCACTAAACACACACTGATTGTTTTGTGTTTCGATTAAGTACATTCATGAGAATCAAGTGATTTGCTTGTATGAAAGTAGGACTTAATTTGGGTTTGATTGGGAGAAGAAAACTATGATGCTAAAAAAGATACAACAGTTGAAAGCGACACCATTAAATGATTCAACAAACTCACTTTTCGCAATAAAGATGTTCTTGATGGATCTTGGATGGATCGAATAGTGTGGGACCCGAATCAATCTGTTACAAAGCAGAAATTACTTCTTGATCTTCAAGATGAACAGATGCTTTTTGAAATATTGGATAACAAAGATGGAGATGATCTTCAGCTTCATGTTGGAGCCATGATCACAACTCGGTATGCTGAGTCAGCACCAGATTCATTGGAGCTATTAAATGGTTATGGAGGGGGGAGATTTAATATAACTAATGACAAATTCTATTCCAACAAGAAATCTTCCCAACATTTGAAATCACATTCCAAGAAACGCACATCACATGGTGTTAAAGTCTTGCATTCCATACCTGCTCTCAAGCTACAGACAATGAGCCAAGCTTAGCAAGTAACCACAAAATCACTAGTGTCATTTTTCTTTTACTCTATTGTCAACTCATTTTTCTTTTACTGTATTTGCAGTAAAGATATAGCCTATTTTCATAGACCAAAAGCTTTATGGTATACTCATGAAAATGTGGTGGTACTTAAAGAACAAGGAAAGCTGCTTACAAAAGGGTCAATGAAAATTGTATTGAAAAGCTTAGGAGGGAAAGGGAGCAAGCTTCATGTAGATGCTGAGGAGACTGTTTTATCTCTCAAAGAAAAATCTACCAAGGAAAAGTTTCTGTTGAAGTTAAATTTTTTTTTTACAAAATTCTCCTTTCTTTTTGGTAGATTTTAAACCAAGTGAAGATGTGAAAATTATATACTCTGGAAAGGAGCTTGAAGATGAAAAATCTCTCGCTGAACAAGATGTTAGACCAAATTCTTTGCTGCATCTTGTTTTTACAAGAATACATTTATTACCAAGGGCTCAAAAACTTCTAGTGACAACAAGTCCTTACGTTCTCCTGGACCTTTTAAAAAGAAATCAGATCTTTCAGCTAGAGATGGTCATTCTTTTCTAATGGAGTAAGTATTCTTCCAAGATCATGCATTATTTTTAGTTTCAAACATTTCTAATGTTTTTTTTCTTTTTATATCAGGTATTGTGAGGAAAGGCCTTTACTCCTTGGAAACCCTGGAATGGGTTCTCGTTTGTGCAGTTATTACCAAAAATCAAGTCCTAGTGATCAAACAGCCACCCAATTACGTAGTGGGCCCAACAATTTTGGGAACATTCTTACACTTGATCCAGCTGATAAATCCTCTTTTTGAGGAGATATAAAGCTTGGTTCAACTCAATCATGTCTTGAAACAAATATGTACAGAGCTCCAATTTATCCACATAAACTCTTATCCACTGACTATTTACTCATTCGCCCTCCAAAGTGAAAGATCTCGTTAAGACGCATTGACCGGATTTACGTTGTTGGTCAACAGGTTTGACCTATATCTTTCCTCTGTTTGTTTGTTTTTTCCATCTTTATCTTTCTTTATTTATTTAAAATGTGTAATGTAAATAGGAGCCTCACATAGAGGTGATGTCCCCTGTATCAAAAGGTGTTCAGATGTATAATATGAATAGGCTTCTGGTGTTTATATATCGTGAGTTTCGCACTCTTCAAAAACGTGGCTTGACACCTGCCATTTGTGCCAATGAATTATCTGCACAGTTTGCAAATGTAGCTGAAGTTTCTTTAAGGAAGAGGTTGAAGTTATTCTGTGATTTTCAGGTGAAATTTTACTCTTTACTTTACTTTTTTATTGAAGCACATAGTGACCTTGATTCATTTCCAGGGGATCTTGAGAACCTTCTAGATGCTGAAGAATGTGATGAAGATGAAGAGGATAATAATAATTATGATTCTAATAACTTGGTGGCTGGTGTTAAAGGCCTTAAAATGAGACGCATGCCTTCACAAGCTTAAGCTGATGTGAAAAATGAAGATGAAGCTGCTGAGTTATGCAGAATGCTCATGGATGGTATCAACTAATACTTCGTTATGTTTTATATTTTTATTTTAAAAACTTCCATTTAGAATTATTTATTTATGATTCAGGAGATGACGAGGCAGATCGGAAGAAGAAAAAAAAAATGAAAGATACGGGAGCAACTCCTATCTCAAATCTAGGGATGAGCAAAAGGACCGGGGAACCGGAACCGGTCCCGGAACCGGCACCCGATGGAACCGGTCGGGCCGGGACCTATACCATAAATTTGTGATTATTTGGAACCGGGACCCGGAAAGAACCGGCTATTGGAACCGGCCCGGCTTAAAACCCCATATCCCTACTGTCGCAACTCGCAGCTTCTTTGTACACGCATGCGGCAATCTTCTAGTCGCATTGTCGCTATCTTCACGTAACACAAAAAAAAAACACACAATCGAGTCGGCCACGATCGCAACTCCCCCACTGCCGAACCCTACTCGCTATCATCTTCATCAATTGGCAATCGGCATCTCTTCATTCATCATCATTCAATTGAATCAATTCTTCATCTCCAAGTTTCCATCGATTACAAGTTTCCATCTCCAATTTTAAACCGATCTTCAATTCTTTATCATCCTTCAATTCTTCATTGATTTTCATCTTCAATTGCTTCAATGATTCAAACTATGGATGTCCATGAAAATCAAGTAAGAGCATATATTTATATTTCATGTTTTAAGATTATATATTTCAATATTTGTTTCAATGCTTCAATGATTCTCCAAATAATGGCATGCATGCAAGCTTTTTTTCTTTGCTTTTGTTGTATCCATTCCAAATATATGCATTGTTATCCCTAGTTAATTAAAAGATCTTGATTTTTGATCATACTCTCATAGTGGAGTACTCCTTTACAGATGAAAGGTTGTACATATAATATATGTTTCATGTTTTAAGCTCCATTTAACAATGTACTTTGTAGACATACATGCAAGATTTTTGTTAGATTAGTTTATTGTTTATAGTATGAATGTAATTATGTAAGATTGTCAAAACTACAAATTTGTTTAGTACTTTTGTTATATAATTAATGTGTAAAATTGACAATGTAGGATTTAGATGGGTTACCAAATGTACCATCATCAAGATACCGAAACTCGGATGTTCATGATGCCAATATTGAAGATGGTAATCCGGCTAATTGGATTGGAAAAGACTTTGATGATCAAGTAAGATTAGCATTTAACTCATTAGCAATATTTACTTTTTTAGCAATCTGTCCAAATTTTGAATTGTTGATAAGTCATTCAATTTAACTTGTTTTGACCTGAATCTTTTTCCTACATGTAGATTAGAATTTGTAGTTGAGTTTAGACTATAAAAACGCTTAATTTGGTTAAAAATTGAATGAGTTACAAGCCCCGCAAGGAAGGGTGTTAAATATGATTTTTTTTTTCTAACAACAATAAAACGTGATCTGATTTTGTTGTTCAATTGTGCATAACTCATTCAATTTAACTTGTTTAGACCTGAATCTTTTTCCTACGAGTAGATTAGGATTTGTAGTTGGATTTAGACTATAAAAACGCTTGATTTGGTTAAAATTTGAATGACTTACAAGCTCCGGAAGAAAGGGTGTCAAATCTGATTTGTTTTTAATATTTATTTTTCAGCATTTAAACATAATATGACTTATTATATGTTTTATTTTGAGAATATAGGATTATGGAGAAGATTCAGAAGAAGATTATATAGAAGAAACACCGGCATGGAATGTCATACCAAGTGATGAATCAAACCAAGAAGAGGAGCCACAAGAACAACAACCTTCAAAAAAACGAAAATTTGCAACCCCACAAAAACGAAGACAACCAAAAAAACCAACACAAACAAAAAAAACCACCACCACCACAAAAACGAACACAAGAAAAATACCCAACAAAACGAAAACCCAAAAACAAAAAAAAAGACTCAAAAAGAGTTAAGGGACCGGATTAACCCAACTAGACGAGGTGAGGGTAGAGATAATTGTACCGCTCCCGTTTGGAAATACTTCGAGATAGAATGGATAAAGGAGGACGATGGAATTGAAAGAAAGTGGGCCGAATGTAATTATTGTTTACATTTACTAGCTGCGGATCCAAACCGGAATGGGACAACTTCAATAAATAAGCATTTTAATGGGTGCAAGTTAAATCCAGACAACATACCGAAAGAAGTTGATGACAAACAACAAAAGTTGTCATTTACGAAAGCTCCTAATGGTGAGGGTCATGTATACACATGGAAACATGATGATACTAGGATCCAACTTGCCTTGCTAGGCCTTTTCACTATCGGCGAACTACCATTTAAATTCATTGAAAACGAGGCATTCATAGAATTTGTGAACGCCCTCAATGGTAGGGTGAAATTGCCTTCAAGGCATAAAATTTCTCGTGATGTTGTGTCATTCTATTTAATGGAGAGGCAGAAGTTGTACAAACATTTGAGCAACCCCAAAACAGCCATCCACTTGACAACCGACACGTGGACATCCTCGTGTCAAAAGATAAATTATATGGTTGTCACAGCGCACTTCATTACCGAAGATTTTGTCATGCACAAAAGGGTAGTCAACTTTAGAGAGGTTGATACTCACAAAGCTGAAGACATGGCCCGGGAGTTGCTAATTTGCATAAACGAGTGGGGGATGAAGAATGTCATGACGATGACCGTTGATAATGCCAAGACAAATGACGCGACAATCAACATCATTGTGAAAGAACTACCGGGTATTTACGAGAATGGCAAACATTTTCACATTAGGTGTATGGCTCATATCATAAACCTAGTTGTGAAAATGGGGTTAAAACACGAAGTTTATCATGTAAAAAACCTACAAGATGCGGTGAAATACATTAGAGCCTCCCCGCAACGGATCAAGACCTTTAAACAAGCCATGAAGGATGCGGCTGTAGAAAGTCAAAAGTTTTTGTGTGGTGAAACTCCAACAAGGTGGAACTCTACCTTTGAATTGCTAAGATCAACATACGATGTGAAAGACGCATTTCTCGAATATAGCCATCAAGGTAAATAAAATCAATTAATCAAATATATTTCAGCACTAAAATTAGCAATATTTATTTCTTTAGCAATCAGTCCAAATATTAAATTGTGCATAACTAGTTCAATTTAACTTGTTTTGACCTGAATCGTTTTCCTACATGTAGATTAGGATTTGTAGTTGAGTTTAGAGTATAAAAACACTTCATTTGGTTAAAAATTGAATGAGTTACAAACCCCACAATGAAGGGTGTCAAATCTGAATTTTTTTTCTAACAGCAATAAAACGTGATGTGCTTTTGTTGTTCAAATGTGCATAACTCATTCAATTTAACTTGTTTTGACCTGAATCTTTTTCCTACATGTAGATTAGGATTAGTAGTGGAATTTAGACTATAAAAACGCTTGATTTGGTTAAAAATTGAATGAATTACAAGCCCCGCAAGGAAGGGTGTCAAATCTGATTTTTTTTTTTTCTAACAACAATAAAACGTAATCTGATTTTGTTGTTCTTTTTTTGTAGATCCAATGTTTCAGAAAACTGTGGGAAGGGTACCATCACATTCAGATTTTGAGATGATTAAAAAGATGATGGAGTTCCTTGAGAAGTTTAAGAAGAAAACTGAAAAAGTTTCGTGTTCAACAAAGCCTATCTTCCATACGTATACCCGGGAGATCCTAGATATAGAGCAACATCTTAGGAAACATGAAACCAACCCGGATTTTATGTTTATGGTACCGGATATGAAAGATAAATATGACAAATATTGGGGTGACTATGATACTATAAGTGATTATGTCTTCTTTGCCACATTGTTAGATCCTCAATGCAAGTCAAAGTTTATGAAAGTTGTTTTTACCCAAATGCTTAAAGCCAAAAACAAAGATAAAAAGATGTCCGCTGATGAGATAGAATCCAAAGCACGTGCAAAGGTTATTGATATTGAATGCAAATTGGATAAGTTTTTCAAGACATACTTGGAAAGGTCAAACATGACCTCATCGTCTCAACAAGAAACTCCCGAAGAAGTTGTTAATTTTGATGATGAAAACGAATTCTTTGGAAGCTATATGACTTCGGGAAGTTTCCCCTCGACTTCGTCAGAAAGTCAATTGCAACGATACTTAAACGAGGACCCAATCGGATTTGACAAAGGATATGATATCCTCACATGGTGGAAAAATAATGCGGTGCGGTTCCCGATCGTTGCTCGAATGGCAAGAGGTATCGACCTTCTTTTACTATAATTTAAATTTTTAATTTATAAATTTGTGTCGTGTGTTATACACTAATTTGTTTATTAACAGATATTTTGGGGATGCAAATTTCCACCGTAGCATCCAAATCCACATTCAATAATGGTCGTCGAGTAATTACCGACTACCGTACTAATTTGTCCGTTGTGATTGTGGAGGCATTGATATGCACTCAAGATTGGCTAAGAAAGAGTAGCTTGCCTATATATGACTACGACGAAGTGCACGATGTGTTAGCTGACGATGATCTCGCTATCGGTAATACAAAAATACTTGTTACATCTTACTTTTAACTTCTTATTAGTATTTGTTACATTTTAGTAAGTAATAACGTTTTTCTTTTGAATTATATATAGACATTGTGGATGCTATACACAACTTGAAGCTAACGGGGAAGAGATCGGGAAATTAGTCAAAATATCAAAGAAATGTTGGAATCCACATATTAGACTTTTTTTTTTTTTGTTGGTGAAACTTGGAAGTATATTTTGAATGTCGAAAGTGTATTTTGAATGTTAAATGTTGAAGTATATTTTGACGACATCCATGTTTAATTTGCTTGTAATAATTTAAATAAAAGACCCATGGTTAATTTGCTTGAATGTTGAATTGTTTATTAAAATTTTTATTATTAAAATGTTGATTATTTACTAGTATTTAAACATCCACTTCTTCATAAAAAACCAATAAAACGCAAAGTAAATTAGTCGTTGGAATTACTCGAAAACCCGGCAAAAATCGGACCCGAAAAACCAATAAAACGCAAAGTAATTTAGTCGTTGGGTACATCAAAATTTAGCCGGTTCCATACTCGAAAAACCGGCAAAAACCGGAACCGGTAGAACCGCCGGGCCGGTTCGGTTCTTCATTTTTGCCAAATCCGGTTCCCCGGTCCGGTTCGGTTCGGGCCGGTTCCGGCCGGTTCGGTTCTCTTGCTCATCCCTAGTCAAATCATAATTTGAAAAATAAGGAGAGGTTGAAGGGACTCAACACACCTGTGAAAACTATGTCTGCTGTAACTCTGTATTCATTATGTGGGACCCGTGTTATGTAATATTTATATTTATATGATATAGTTTTAGTGATTGATGTTCATGTGGTGGGGTGGCAGGATGAAATGTTTCCTTACAGGAAGTCTGGAAAGATGAAGCCCAAAAAATCTTGAACAAATTGGTGGTTTGCTAAATAAGAAGCTTAGAATTTTGATTGATGGAGTGAATATTCTGAAGGTTAGTAAGTTAATTGCTTTTTTCTCTTTATTGACACAGAAAACAAGATGAAGTTTTAACATAATTTTGTTCAATAAGTTGTTGCTTGATCTATCCTAATGTACGTTGAAAATACAAAGAGAAATGCAAAAGAGAGTTTTTCATATGGAGCTTGTGGTCAGGTATGGTCTACAAATGTTATGCCTTTTTTCCTTTTTAACATAAAATACAAAGGTCAAGTATGGTCTACATATGTTGTGACGTGATGATTTTATGGTTTGATTCATCAGTTCGGTCATATGAAAACCAACAAACACTGCCCCAAGTGCAGAGAAAATTCCAACACCAAAACACTTTTTAAAAAAAATAAAAAAGTATACAAATTTGACAGTGTGTGTTGCTTGATACAGTACCCAATTCCTTCAGCTAGCCAAAGAACAAAGATCAGTTACTCTAGAAACTCAGATCAAATGTGTTGCCAAGAACCTCGTGTTCTTTTGTCTGACTACCCATGCGTCCCATTAGAGGAAACTCAAGGTTCTCTACTTCTCTTACAATGTAATAATCCATCTTCACAATTATATTGTAGTTTTTTTTGCATGCAATATAGATACTGTGAGCAAGTTCATAGGTTTAGAGTCCTTAAGTGGTGTTTAAGGAAGAGTGGAGACAAGTGAGGCACACATTTTAAAAAATCAGCACAAATCTTGTTTACAGTGAGGCACACATTAGGTTATTAGAACTATTAGTTTGTAAAATTCTGTTACAACTTCTATTGATTTGTTTTATTTTTCGATGGAACGATTATTTGTATGACATTAAATTTTATGTAATGGATTATATTTTTTGTATATGATATTTTATTTTCTATTATGAGACAATAAATACAAATTTAATTTGAAATTTAGTAGATCTATAAATAATATATTTTTTAACATTTAAAATTACGATACATAGAAAGGTGTGTTATCTTCATTTGTGACATGGCCTATCTTGACAGAGCCTTTAATGATACACAATGCGAGTCGTAAGTTTATGACACGCAAATGCGTGTCGTCTTCCTTTATGAAAGGGCATTCATTGATACGCACTGCGTGTCGTAAATGAGCGTCGTAAATGTGTGTTGTAACTGTGCGTCGTATTGCGCGTCGTCTATAGACGACGCGCAAATGCGTGCCATCTCTCGTTATGATAGGGTCTTCCTTGACACGTATTTGCGCGTCGTCTAAGCCTTTTACAACACAAATTGCGCGTCATAAAAGGCTGTTTGTTTAGTAGTGATTATAAGATCCACTGATCACTTAGGTGACATCTTCACGAAAGCCTTGCCCGAACAATCATTCAATCGCATTCTTCAAGGCTTAGGAATGATAGACGCTGAGTCCGTTCCAAAACCGCCTTCACAGTCATAAATTTTTGATTGGCCTACAAATCGGTGCGAACGGTCGTTCAGTGACTCGCAGTCATCTTTTATCCTACGAATAGATGTGAACGCTCGTAGCAACTCGCAACCAACTGCTCACACTGCGAATTGGTGCTAATGTTAGCAGTGACTCTTAGTCAATTGTTCATTCGTGGTTTGGAATTTTCATGTATCATTTGTACATTTTTGTTACTTTATTATGGTTTTATTTCCTTTTTAGAAAAACGAAAATCCAAAAATATTTTATTTGTTTTGTTTTCTTATTTTTCAAAACATTAAAATCCAAAAATATTTTATTTCTTTCTGTTTTTATTTCTTTTTTAGAAAAACAAAATTACAAAAATATTTTCTTTATTTTCTTAACTTTTATTTTACTTATTTCAAAAGTACCAAAAATATTGGATAATTGAGCAGGTTTCAAGTCAAGAATCTTGCTGATCTCAATTATGATTGATGGGGCAGGTACAAACTTGCTTATCTATGCACTAATTAAGTATACCTAGAAGCATTTTGCTGCATGTAGACCAAAACCTCAACGAATTTCTATGTTGAAGCCTTAATGAATCGATTACACCAATCGTTTCTTCCTAATAAGGATCTTAATTTGCATAAGTCATGAGCTACCTGACTCTTCTCACATCGAGTTAAGAGTTACCTGCTTTATCACTTTCGCATAGCATAGGTACAATCTTTCTTTTGAACCACCTCATACCATTTCTCCATCAACTTTCGAATTCACAAATGTAACCCTTGAGACTATCAGAAATTACCACTGAGGTTTATGGTTATAACCAACTCTGTGTTCATGATCTTAAATTCATTATCACCACGAATTGAGTGAAACCTAAAATCCAACACATATAAACGAATTGACAGTGATCAATATACATGTTCTAGATATTTCACCTTGGAATTAACAAATGTCCGCTTTCGTGGTTAGTACCAGGAAATCTCTTTTTCTTTTTATGTGATCTTAATGAGGCGTTTTAGACATAAGACATTTCTTCCCAATAGATCCAGTTTTTATCTTTCTTGAGATTTCTATTCATATCCTAGCCACTTAAAATAATTCCAAAGCATACTTGTTTTTATGATTACACCAGTCAAAAAAGTACTTCAGCAAACATTCAGACTTATATCGAGTTTCGCGGTTTGGTTGAAGATTAAACCACCCTTAAAGCCTAATCAAAAGATGTATGTCGTTGTTTCTTAACAAACAAGTGGCCGTAATTCAATAGGAAACCACACAAACACTTTAGAGTCTCTCTTGACTCCAAAGGAAGATATCGTTGTCCGGGATCCACTACTTTATGTCTTTATAAGACATCACTAATATCCCACTAAAGTTTGTTTTATTTCTTTATCTTTGGCACACTCTTGCATGAAGATCCTTGTGATTTTCCAAAAGTTTGGTTCGTGGCACTTACATTTACTTTGAGTTTCGCAAACTTGTTGATGTCCATCACTGCGAAAGTTCATTACTAAATCAACTGTAAAAGTTCATAACTAATTCAACTATGAAAGCACGTATCTGACGCAACACCTTAATGGATAAGTCTGGTCGCGAGAATTTGAGACGACAATGATTTGAAATGATGTTGATTTCACGCCGCCTGACGCACGTCCATCTGTCAGTCATGATTTTTTAGGAGATTTTTCAGTAACCGATGCAACAAATCGACATATTTATCTCACTACCTACATCATATAAAAGGATTTTGACACTTCATTCAATAATTACCACTTTCAGAAAGCAAATAAATCGTCTGGCAGTTTTTCTATGTCTACTGTTCATCTTCTTCAACCTCACGCATCAATGGATGCTTCCTCAGAGACTTCTTCTGTTGCAGAAACCATGGGCTAGTCTTTAATCCTCAACATCAAAGGCAATTAGAACATGAATCTCGATCTCGAACCCTCCAAATACGATGAATCTATGCAACTCATCGTCGAATGTTTAAAGTACTCTCCCTTTGGCTTGTCCCTCACCAAATCAGAAAGCATTCCTCTGGCCTATCAGGAAGCATTCCTCTAGCTTTAATCCTCAACATCAAAGGCAATCAGAACATGATTATGTTAATATATATGATTTTGTTGTAATCTATAGGGCTTGTAATAGAACTAATATGGGTGAGTTGGTGTTAACAGAAAAGGCTCATCATATCATACGGTTTTTTAAATGTTTTAGTGGTAAATAATGGTGGCATCACGAAGAATATTAAAGTGGTCGGAGAAAACAAAGAAAAACAAGGACTTGATGACAACTGATGTTTATGCTTCAATTGTGTTTGCTCATGGGATGTTTTTAGGTTTTGATGAACGTGCATTTGATTAAGATGAAAGTATGTTTATCCGATTCATATTTTAGTAACTACTTATGAGACTCGTGTATTACATTAGTTAATTAAAAAAAGTAAAATATCAATGCATTTGATTAAATGTGAATGAATTGATGAATAAATAACTAATTTCATGTATACTAATAAAAAAAACCTTTTGACATATTTTAGATAATCGAATAGAATCACAAATTTCTAAATACTTCTTTGAATACAACATTAATCTATCTTTTCTTTTAACTCTAGACAATACAATATATAACAACCCATATGCGAACATTGGTTTTCTAAAAAACAACTATACATTCAATAGAGACTGTCATTTACTATTGATACTTGTCATCGTAAAACATACAGTGAGTGGGAATTATCTTATTTACAATGTGAAAAGACATTTTTAGAATAAAAATACGGTTTTCAATATTACTTGCAGATAATATATTGTTTTTATAACATGATTACCCAATTCTATAACTCGTAGTCATGTTCCATTATACAAAACTCATTTCAAATCAATATATTGTTTTTATAACATGATTACCCAATTCTATAACTCGTAGTCATGTTCCATTATACAAAACTCATTTCAAATCAATATATGTGTGTCCTAGGAGAATGTGACAAAATAAATCTTGATTTCTCATTTTTGATAATCTTTTAGTTGAGAAATAAGAAAAAGGCTTATATATACGTCCCTAGAGAATGTGCATTGCTATTAGAACCTTGATAATATAGAATTCAAAAAAATTTATATGTTTTAAGAATTTTGAACTACCTTTTACAGTAAAAGTACTTCAAAAAGCATAATTTTGTTTTAAATTTTCCTATATTTAAGTTTCCAAATAACTTTATGTTAGAAATCGAAGTATTGAAAATCATACTGAGTTCGAAAAATCATTACGAGTCTAAGAATCTTGAAAAAAACTATTTTTAAGAGCTGAAAAACATAATTTGTTTCGAAAAATAATTATTTATGAACCGTGTCTGAAATTTTCTAGTAAAGTGCGAAGCCGTGATTTTAGAACTTACTTTATATAAGGATTCATAGTTCGAAAATCAAGATTTTCAAAAATTATTATCATAAGTTGTATTTTATTTCTAAAATCATTTTAATCCTAATTTTAAAATATAAAATAGAATTTAAAGTGAGATTAAATATTAACCATTCTAAATTTTATTTAACAATTTAAAATAAAATCTAAGAGTAAAGTATGAATAGAAATGCTCTAAAAAAATGAATTAAAGATAATGGGTTGTTAATTGTACAACAAATAGGTATTTTGTTATTTAAAATAGCTTCACCACCTTAAAAGTCAAAACATTGACTTTGATTTCACATGTCACCGCCCTGTGACCGAATCATCACTCAATTATGCCGCTTCCGCAGAATAATTCTTCTGACTCCACCCGACATTCAATCTGCCACGTGGCATCCCCAACCCCACTGATTCAATCCTGGACCCCACACCCCTCGATTAAACCCCTCATCGACATCTTTGTGTTTGCCGATATTTCGTTTTACATAATTTATTTTAATTTTATTTCTTACAAAATATTTTGATCGTCACCGGCCGATTGTGATTACGCCGTTGGATCCATCCCGCGAAGGTAAAAATATAGTTTCTTAAAGATCAATTAATGAACTACAACTGTTTCTACATATCAATTCAGCTTAGAATTTTCTAATTTTGATGTAGGTTTTGTGGTGTGATTTCGCGGTTGATCTTGAAAGCGGGAGTATTCTGAGGTGTTAGTGATTTGTTGATAATTGTGAATCGATGTCTGGACCACTCGATCGATTTGCAAGGCCTTGTAAGTGTTTACTTTTCCTTTTTTCTTGATGCCGATGAGGAAATTAGGGTTTCGGTAGAGTTAGATTACAATTTTTGTGGATACTACCGGAATTACCGTGTAATTACGTGTTTTATATAATCTCTAAGCTCATGTCGTTGATTAATTATGTTTTAATTGGCCACACGGGGTTCAGGGTGCCGTTTGGAGTTTTGTATGATCTGCTTTTAATTTTATGTGATGATGTAGATCAATGTTTTAAGCTAGGGTTTTTGTTTTCTAATTATCATCATTCCTCCTATTCTTTTTGGGGATCTTTAACATTAACTTTTGTTTCTGCTATTTGGAACCTCATTTATACTATCTGAGTTATGTAAGAGGATATTAATGATATCTGTATAGGTAATTGCTACTGTTATAAGATTTGTCATTAAGGTGTTGAAAACACATGTTCTCAACTTCTCATGTATCTGCTATTTCACAGGCTTTGAGGGGTCTTCAGGCAATGATGAGAGATCAGAGAGAAGAGAAAGAAAGTCTGATTTTGAAAATTCAGAGGATGAAAGGAGGACAAGAATTGGCTCACTGAAAAAGAAAGCACTAAATGCATCAACCAAGTTCAAACATTCTCTCAAGAAAAGGGGGAGTAGAAGAAAAAGTGATGGACGAGTCAGCTCTGTCTCAATTGAAGATATTCGAGATGCTGAGGAGCTAAGAGCTGTTGATAAATTCAGACAATCACTCCTTTTGGATGAATTGCTGCCAGAAAAACATGATGATTATCATATGATGTTGAGGTACTATTTCTGTTTGACCTTAAAACATCTAAAAGAATGAAAGATTGATTTTTTTATTTTCTTTAGGTTTCTGAAAGCAAGGAAGTTTGATATTGAAAAGGCAAAGCAAATGTGGGCTGATATGATACACTGGAGAAAGGATTTCGGTGTTGATACGATTATCGAGGTGATTAAATTCCAAAACATGATACGGTGTCATCATCTTTCTCTTTCATCTAGCATTAAAAACTGATATCTCTTTTCTTTTTCTATATCAGGAATTCGAATTTCAAGAGTTGACTGAAGTTCTGAAGTACTACCCCCATGGTAACCATGGAGTTGACAAAGAAGGAAGACCTATTTACATTGAAAGATTAGGGAAAGTTGATCCCAACAAACTCATGCAAGTTACAACCATGGATCGATACATAAAATATCATGTTCGTGAATTCGAAAAAAGCTTTGCTTTTAAATTTCCCGCATGTTCAATTGCTGCAAAAAGACACATAGACTCAAGCACAACCATTTTGGATGTTCAAGGCGTGGTATGTTCTTCTTCCCCTTTGTTCACACTTTACATAATCTTTTTCAATATATTTTTATTTTCATTTTTGAATACTTTCAGGGGCTCAAGAATTTCACTAAAGGTGCCCGTGAACTCATTCAGCGTCTACAAAAAATTGATGGCGACAATTATCCTGAAGTAAGTAAGATTAGTTTGCTTCATTAATGTAATGATTTTTCTTTTAGCAATAATCTTTAGTTAACTTTTTTGGCACTATATATTTGTTAACAGACACTTCATCAAATGTATATAATCAATGCTGGCCCTGGTTTTAGACTGCTGTGGAGTACTGTAAAGTCATTTCTAGATCCCAAAACAACTTCAAAGATTCACGTACGCTTCAATCTTTTCATATATCTTTTTTCATTTTAAATAAAAATCACAAGTTTAGTATACAATATAAAATTTCTTCTGTTTAGGTTCTGGGATGCAAGTACCAGAATAAACTACTTGAGATAATAGATGCCAGGTAATGTTCTCATCAATGTAATTTACTAATTATGTTTTTTTGGTTCTTATTTATAAGTTTAATATTTCCTAATACTTGAAACAATAATTTACAGTGAATTGCCGGACTTCTTAGGTGGCACATGTACACAATGTTTAGATAAAGGGGGTTGTCTTTTATCTGATAAAGGACCATGGAATAATCCTGAAATCTTGAAGGTTAAGCTCAAAACCACTTGTAATATTTTCTTATATGTTTTTATTTAAACTAAATCAGCTGTTGTGGGACTTTTTTCAACAGTTGGCTCTTAATAGTGAAGCAAGGCGTGCAAGACAGGTGGTTAAAGTTTTAAACAGTGAAGGAAAGATTGTCGCATATGCTAAGCCTCAGCTTCATGCGGTAGGAACAACTAAATAACAAACTTTTTTTTAAAAAAAAAATATTTTTTTTTCTCATTATTTATTTATTTGTTGAGCAGCTTAGAAGCAGTGATACATCGACTGCTGAGTCAGGATCCGAAGCTGAAGATATTGCATCTCCGAAAGCAATGAGGAGTTATTCACATCTTAGGTTGACTCCTGTTCGTGAAGAAGTAAGTGTTTACTGTTTTTTTTTTTTTTTTTTTTTATATTATTTAAAAGTTATATTTTGTGTTGTGTATAGGCGAAGACAATTGGGGGTACAAGTTATGCGGGCCCGTTTTCTGGATACGATGAGTATGTTCCCATGGTGGATAAAGCTGTTGATTCTGGATGGAGGAAACAACCTTCAGCTCCAAAGCCTTATGATCCCAGAGGTCAAAGTCAAACGCGGACATTGACATTTATTGAAGGTCAAAAGGGAGTGGAAAAAGCTAACGGAATGTGGGTGATGCTTGTGGCATTCTTGATGACTGTTTTTAGTGTTTTGAATACGGTGTTGAAGCGTGTGACTAAGAAGCTTCCTGACACGCGATCTGAGGATGTTAAAAGGGCTGAGGAATTCTCGTTTGATGGGCCTGGGAAAGAGGAATTCCGACCGCCATCACCGATTCCGTCTTTTAAAGAAGCGGAGGTTTTCAATTCCGTGTTGAAAAGGTTAGGTGAGCTTGAAGAGAAGGTTGATACATTGAACTCGAAGCCATCCACAATGCCTTATGAGAAAGAGGAATTGCTAAATGCTGCTGTTTGTCGCGTTGATGCTTTAGAAGCGGAACTTATTGCTACCAAAAAGGTAAAACTTTTTTTTCTTTGTACAATATGATTCAAAGTTTAGTATTATATATTCTTGTCATTGTTTTTGTTCTACTTGTTGTGTAGGCTCTGCATGAAGCTTTGTTGAGGCAAGAGGAATTGTTGGCTTACATTGATGGTCAAGAGGAGAAAAAGTTCAGGGTGAGTTTTGTTTTATTGTTGCTATGTTTTGTAGCATATAAGAACGGAAATGTTTATTAATACATTGTTACATGTGTTTGCAGAAGAAGAAACATTCTTGCTGGTGAAAAGTGTGTAAATGTGTATTCCTTTTTCATGTTTTTAATGTATACGAAGATGTTAACAATTTACGCGTTTTGTGCTAACTACCACTTTGAGAGTGCTTTTATATTATTACAGTGTGATGTGGGTTTGGGCTTGTTCAATTTACGGTATACCTATCCTAGGAGGAGCTCAAAACCTTATGGGTAATTTAATAAATAAATAAAACTGTTTTAACTATTAGTTAAATATCCAAAAATAGAAAACAAAACAAATATATCAAAGTTATGAATCAGCAAAAAAAATAAAGCCAAGGTTTATTGATGGAGCAATAGATGGTGTAAAGTTATATCTACAAATGGAGCTTTTTAAAAAAATATCCCCTCATTTTTTTTTCGTTAGTATCATATGTTGTTCTGAAAACAAAAAAACTTCTTCTTCTTCCTCCTCCTTCTCTTCTGCTTGTCTAAAAACGCCACTATTTGTTGTTGTTGAACACGCGACTCATCAAGAGCCTGGATAAATCATACATCTTAATTAACTCATGTTCTAAAACAAAAATCATAAAGTTAAAGATACGTCTACATACTTTATTGGCAGCAGCAAGCTCTGTTTCCAAGGCATCAAGACGATGCAAAGCGGTGTTGAGCAACTCTTGTTTCTCAGGGGACAGCTCAGCCGTTTTGCTGTTGTGGGCAACCACCTTCTCCTCCAGATCCGCTAACCGTTTCATCAAGTTCTGGTATTCAGTCCTTGAAATGGTGGGTTTTTTATTGTCATCGTCTAAAAAACCAGTGGAATACAGAGTGGCATTGGTTAGCTTTCTGGGCATTTCACGAGTCATCCGCATCATTGTCACAATCCCCATAAACAACGTCATCAAGCCTGTAACCACCTGGTTCCCTAGCTTACCACTAGAAGAACTAACCTCCCAATCATCATCCGCCTTTTCCTCTGCAGCTTTACAATCTTTGCTCTCCTTTCCATTCCTTACACAATCCTACAATTCAATTTATTAAACCAAACAACCCTATTTTTTTTTTTTCATTCATTCATTGTTCCCTATGGATTCAAGGGAATATGGTAACTTACTTCTTCTTGAACAGGAGAAAGTTGTGAGGGCCTGATGTGTTCCCTTTGCATAGTAACACCCTATCAAATGAAAGATTGAAGAAATTTATAGTAGAAATAAATAAATAATGAAAAATTAAAAATAAAAAAGATTTAAGAAATTACAAACTGATCCTCAGAACTGGTTTTCTCTTCTATAACTGCATCCTTGGAACACTTGTGTTCGCCATTAGAAACCATCTGAAAATGCTTCGAGATTAATTAATACACAATTCAACAGTAAATGAATCTTATTTTTAATCTGAATATGAATATGACCTTCATGATATCTGGATCTTGCCATGGACCTTTATCGGATCGCATGCAACCGCCTTTATCTTCACAACTGCAACTACCACCCAAAAAATCCGGAAGTTCACTGCCAAAATATATGCATATGAATCAAATCAACACACAATTAATAAAAACAAAACAAATACTTATGAAAATCATTTTGTAAAACTACCTGGCATCAATGATTTCCAGGAGCTTGCTCTGGTATTTGTTTCCCATAACCTACTCAACAATATCACTTACTTGTCATGAGTTAAAAAATAATTAAAATTTTAAAAAATTGGTACAAATCAACTTACATGAATCTTGGCTGTAGTTTTTGGGTCAAGGAAGGATTTGATTGTGTTCCACAGTAGCCTAAAGCCGGACCCCGCGTTAATTATGTACATGCGAGATAGAGTCTATAAGGAACAAGAAAAATAAATAAACACACCAACAATTTTCTTAATTTTATAAAAATATATATACATCAAGAAACTTGTATACCAAAGATTATACCTCGGGATAGTTGTTTCCATCAATGCTCTGGAGACTTTGGATAAGTTCCCTAGCAGCTTTGTTCATGCTTTTTAGTCCCTAATTCATCACCATTGAACTAAATATTTACTATATTTTGCATTGGATTATGTTGTAATATTATAAATAATAAACTTACAACTCCTTGAACATCAAGAATGGTGGTGCTTTGATCGATGTGTCTTTTGGCAGCAATTGAGCAGGCTGGGAACTTATGAGTAAAGGTTCTTTCAAACTCCATTACATGGTATTTTATATAACGTTCCAGTGTTGTGGCTTGTAAAAGCTTTGTAGCATCAACTTGACCAATTCTCTCGATATAAATAGGTCTTCCATCTTTATCAACACCATGATGCCCTTGAGGGTAGTATTCAAGAACATTTTCCTTTTCTTTAAATTCAAAATCCTACACAAAAAATTATACTAAAATTAAAACAAGTTCTCACCAAATGGGTATTTGGCCATTTAAGGTATAACACAGTTTCACATTAAGCTCATTAAGTAAAAAAGAAACACATCCGAAGACACTTATGAAGGGGCAATTCGGTCTTTTTAACAAAAGTACCTCCGTGATGGTATCTGCACCAAAGTCCTTCCTCCATTGGAGCATATCAGCCCACATTTGCTTGGTTTTCTCAATATCGAATTTCCTGGCCTTCAAGAATCTATAGCAACATAGTTAGAAACTTACTTTTTCACATTGAAACATCAAAAAGATTCAAAAATAAGGTAACCTTAACATCATATGGTAATCATCATGGTTTGAAGGTAATAATTCTTCTGCTATCAAAGCTTGACGTAAAGCATCCACTGCCTTTATTTCCTCTGCATCATGAACATCTTCAACAACAACACACATGACTCTACTATTCCTCCTTCCCTTTTTGATGAAGGAAGTTTTAAACCTCTTTGAGGCACTAATGGCCTTATGCTTGAAAGAGTTACGTTTACACTTCTTTTCATCCTCAGGGTTCTCTACCTCAATCTTTTCCATGCCTAATTCATAAAAAAAAACTAAGATTATATTGTGTATTAGGAAAAAAAAAGAGCAACATAAATTAATTTAATATAGAAAAAGGAAGAAGAAAAGGAAGCATACTTGACCGATTTGGGTGGTGAAGAGGTCCGTGTATATGGTTACTCAAGATTGCATTTTGTAAGTTTGATTGTGGTGCCGAATTTAGGGCCATTATCAAATGCCTTCACATTTTAGAAATTATATGTTAAAAGTATATAAAGTGGCAAAATGAAAAAGAAATCTGGAGGTTCATACCAGCGCTTTTACATATGTGTGCTGCAAAATCCATGAACAAACAAAAGATTATATTACGTTAGTGTTTACAATCATCATAAGCCATAATTGAGTTTAAAATCATGACATGCATTTCATATAAATGATTCAAGATTCGTTGAAGATTTGGTCGATATATTGATATCTGATGGTTTATTGATTAGAACAATAAACCAGACTCATGAATTTGCATTTTCACAAACAGATGGTGTGCATACCCTAAAAGGGTATGAACATTTAAGGTAAAACCAATGAAATGAAACAGATAATATGGAGGAGGAAGAAGGAATTACCAGCGACAAAAAAAAATAGCAGGACCTTTTGGACAGGAGAATGGGAGGGTGTTTTAAAATTGCGTCATTTCGTCCGCCAACAAAAAAAATCTCTGATTTTCGAAAACCACCCATTATAAATTCAGAGAGATTGTGCTGTTTTGGGGGAATTGCACATCGATTTGACCAGGTCCTCGTCAATTCCCATTACCCTTTTCTCTCTCTCCATCTTACGTTTGACGCATACACACATATATATAGTGATTTCTACGTAGAGATGGAGAGAAGTCGTTAATGGCAGGAAGTATGGCGAGGGTGATAGACCACGCAGCTAGCCAACAGAGCTGAAAGTGAAACCTTCCGTATCTTAACTAACTTACCAGCTTTCTCAGGCACCTGGTGTTCTATTATATGACTTTTGTATTTTATGCTAAAAATTTGTGGGGATAATGAAAGTTTGAAAAATGTACAAAAGACCATTATCATTTTTTTAATACATAAAATACCATTTTACCGGCTATCGTAGATTATCCGATTTCGAAATATTCAAAAAATATTAGTGTTGTTTTTTTTAGTACAAAAAATATCATTAATGTTACTATTTGTACACAAAATACCAACAAAGTACACATGTGTTGAAATAAAATATTATGGTATCCAGACACTTCAGGTACATAGAAAAATGACTTAAAAGCGTAACGAATTTTCAAAAATATTCAAAAAATATCACACTTTTTGTTAACTGCGTTGTTGTCGGATTATGTAGAACACAATCATCGGAGATCATGAATCATCATATCAGTTCACAACAATTGTGCAAATCTCTTTCATGCCTTCACTCGATCGTTCTTATGGTAACAAGAGAAGTATGTGGGTAATAACCTTAGGTAAACAATCTTGCTTCCCGATCACATTTATACCTCAAACCTAAAACACACACACACACACACACACACACACACACACACACATATATATATATATATATATATATATATATATATCAAGGTTAGCCGTTCATTAGTGTTGCGACACAAGAGAGACACAAAGGAGAAACGAGTGTGACGTTATGTCATGAGAATTCCTAAATATGGATTTAGATACAAACTGATCGAGTGATCGAATGAAAAAGAGTACACAACTGGTGTGAACTGGTACGACAGTAACTAATCCGGAAATAACGAAGTTAACAAAATGTGATTTGAAAAAACAACAATGGTTTTTTTTTTGGACATTTTGGAAATTTCAATGGTATTTTTTGTACTAAAATATGTACTTCGTTGGTATTTTGTGTACAATTGATATACTTCAAAGGTATTTTTTATACTAAAAAATAATGATATTTTTTGAACATTTTGGATACTTTGTTACCTTTTTAAGTTATTTTTCCGTTTACCTGAGGTAACCGGTTACCATAAGGTTTTATTTGAACATATGTGTATTTCGTTGGTATTTTATGTATAAAAAATATACTTTATTGGATTTTTGTAGGGAAATTGTCAGAAAAGTCTAAAGAAATGACATATTATCGTGCTTTTACAAATAATCGAGACTTTATGTTAAAAAAAATCTAGGAACTAAAGTGTAACGTTCCTAAAAATATTGGAACTTTTCTGACAATTTTCCTATTTTGTATACTAAAAAAAAAGATAATTGTTTTTTTATATATTTTTGAAACTTCGTTACCTTTTTAAGTCATTATCCCAAAAACTGTGCATTGTTATATGAAATTACAAGAGTTTTGGACGTGTTTTTGGAAATAATATTTATCAGTATAATTTTAAAAATATTTATCAAAATAGGTGTAGTTTTAAAATTTTAAATTTTTTTTGTATATTTTCAGTTTTTTAATCATTTTGTTGTTTTTTAGTAGGTTTTTTTTCCCTTTCTTTTTAACTTTTTGCTATAAAAAAGATGTTTTTTTTATATACATCAAACAATAAAAGAAAAAAATTGTCACTACAAAAAAAATGCCAATTAGTGGCATACAAAAAATGCCACTGAAACCACCAAAAAGTGTCATTAAAGGCTTCTAAGAGAATCAGCGGCACACATAATAAGTGTCACTAGAAACGCTCCCACTAAAGACCTTTAGTGACACTAATTGGCATTTTTTTTTGTAGTAAGAGCAACATGGCATCTAAATGATCTCTTTATATGAATGAGCTTCATCAACTATCACATATTGTATACATAAAACCTAATATATAGTATGATAAATACATATCAGAAACCGCTCAATGCAATCAAATATAACTTACAAATTTACATGAGGTTTGATAAGAATTGTAGGAACTAGTTATGAAATGATAAGTTGACAAAACTTAGTAGAATGAGCCAGTTACCAGATAGAAATTTGATTCCCAGATAACCATGCTCTTAGTTGATCTTATGCCAAGGCCTACATAGAGTTCTTTCCAGCAAGCGAAACGCCAGTTTACCTTGCCTACATATACCACAAAAACTTTTGATAATTAAAAAAAAAAAAGATGTCATAATTTGTATTACTTTTCAATTCAAATCTATGTTTAGTTGATGAAGATGATTCGTACGTGAATTCTATGAAAAGTGAAATACGAGCCCCAACAACTGAGACCCTCCATCAGGTTTAGTGATGAACTATAGATAATGATAATGATTCTGAATTTTCTAATAAGAAAAGGAAGCAATTTCCAATTAGTAAGAAATGAAAGAGTCAAAGAGATGTAGAAAAAGGTAGACCTAGTTTCTTATTACATATTACAATGTCACTCTTGCAAAGGTGCATTGATTCAAGCTGATATTAGATTAAGCTGAAATACTAAAAATACAGTACACAGAGGAAGAAGATGGAGAGGATGGAAGGAACAAATGTAAAAGGAAAAAACTTGGGAGTTGTATTAATATTAATAGTTAATGACTACAACTATAAATAAAAAACATAAAGCAAGGTAAAAGGGCAATTGAAATAATAAAACTGGAAACTGAAAAGAAAAGGCAATTAACCTTCTAGAATGTTTGTGCAGATCCTAGTGAAGAAATAGAAATTTGAGATTTTTTTCTTTTGATAGACCTGTATTAATAGAATTAATTGCATTAGCAAATTTTGTATAATTGATTGATTCTCGAGGCCTTCTTTCATTTGTTTGTTAAAAAAATAAAATGAAATCATACGGAAATAGAAAAAGATTATATGGGTAAGAAATTGAAACATTACCTTTATTATAGTTAATATAATGATGGGTTCCCATATATCTTGGCAAGATTTTGAAATGAAGTCTGGTAGCTTCATAGTTTTGGTCATTCCTTAATACTAAAAGATTAATGTGATTTAACAGATTATAGCAAACAACATATACTAATTAAAAGAAACCGATTAACCATACACATTATATATGGTTTAATATTCAAGCGTAGAGTTCCTTATGACTAAAAAGTGGTACAAATCCACAATTTTGTACAGCCGAATAACAGAAAAAAGAAGTCCTTTGTAAGATCCACCGTGCATAGTAGCTTCTTGTATCTACAACAAGAAAAAAAAATCCTTATAATAAACAAAGTACAATAATGAATGCAATGTATGAAGTAATTAAAAAAGATTACCTATTTTTGTGTCTCCAAGTAGTCAAAAGTAGTCAAACTTATCTGAGTTGTAGAATCCGATAAAGCTATTATTCTGGTCTTGGAGATTGCATATACTATGTGGCCACCAATTGAGCCAATTGCCCTTCTTTGTGTAATTAGCAACATGTAGTATGGTCCAAGAAATTTAACGAAACCTAAAAAAGATAAAGCATAATAAATACATGATGTGAAATGTATATATGCTTGAATATATATATATATATATATATATATATATATATATATATATATATATATATATATATATATATATATATAACAACTCCATAGAAAGCGGTGATAAACTTGAGTCACTATGGATTTATTACCCTCATGGGTGCTTCTTAAGAGTTTAGAACATTCACATTTTGTATAAGTTGCTAACTCCTCACGAATGCTAGGATCAAAAGCCTCTAACCTGTCAATTTTCAATAACCTATCAATTATTAGAACATAATGAACATCATTCACGTCGAACATTATCATGAGGAAGAGAACATAGGAACAAGTAAGCAAAAGGAATGGTTTGAAAACAGTGTAAACGTGCACATTAGCATATCAAAGCAAAAATGAAACACAAGTCGTTAAGAGAGTACCGACCGAGTTACGTAAAGCCTGAATTTTTGCAGAAAGGAAAATAGAGTACTCATCGGGGAGGTAGATGGCTTATCAAGAGGAAGAATCGCTTTCTGAGGTGGCCATTAGACAAAAGTATGGTATCGATTCTTCAAAAAAGGGGATATATGCTCATTATCTGCAGCCATCGCTATTATTATCAGATGACTATCCGATCTAGATCTGAGCCCCCTCCTCAAGGATCAGTTCAAAAATCAAATCAAAAGAGAATTTGAATATAACATTCCTTTCTAACTTTATGTTGTTCTACTTCTCTAATTCTCTCTTTTCCATTCACGATTACGATCTATCATGTGAATATGTCAGGTAATCTTCTTGGTAGTCGTGTGTAGCTTGTGAATTAAACCTTGATCTCGGACCAGGGGAGATGAGGTTGGAGTAAGGCAGATGAGGGCGGAGCAGCACCGACGAAAGAGCAGGTCGATGATGGATGAATTAGGAAGAGAGGTTGTGGATTTTTCCCTCTTAAAAACCTCTACTCTAATTAAAACATTTGACTCTTCAATTTCAAAACTCATGCTTTGAGAACATCGTTAAAAGTTCCTCTGAAGGAAATGTTCCCATGGGTTCCTTCTTACTACAAGGGTAGATAAGTAAGTCATTACTTGGAGAAATGACGAACTGATCCAAGTAAGAAAGACGTACCCTACTCGTTTAGCTCATGAAAGCTATGGGCGTACTGGTCCTACCCGAAGGGTATCACTACGGACTCGAAGTGTCCGCATCGAGTTCAGGAGATAGTCTTCCGGACATCCTTCCCTAACACTCGAACTGGTGATATTCGGATTTCAGATCCATTCCTGGAAGTAGTTTCTTTCCTTGCGTTTGCTCAACCATTTCGTCTACGCGAGGCAGAGATAACGATTTCTAATGAAAAATCTCGACGGAGTCCTCGATAACCGAGGCACATACAATGCGATCCGTCGTTCTCTGGAAGAATATGACCGGGGTTCTCTAGAGTGAGAAACCTAGTCTTCTAATTCTATTTCTGTGTAGTTCGCTAAGTTGTCCGGACTGTTCTTGTTTTCAGTTTTCCAAATTTCTAAGATGGAAAATGAAAACTCCACCGCTTTCAATCAAACGTGTTTTCTAAAATTTTCATTGAAAACTGAAAATGAAAACTCAATTCTATTTTCTACAAAAATAAAACAATTTTCCACAACCAAACACAAACCTTAACCTTTGTCGAACACCAAGAGGATTAAAGAATTAAAACACCCACTGCATTCAATGATTGAAAAATATCTCATTTATACCCCACCCGTCATATGCTCTGTTATATAATCGTGTAACTCAGTAGGTTGAACTCAGTTCTGCCATGTCATCCAACAATTTCAAGTTGTTGACCTACACCAATGAAAATATAGCAAGTAAGCCAAAAAGAAAGAGTTGTTTTGTCATGAACTTGATTTTCTTTGGAAAGGTGCAAAACCAATATGGATAAATTAGTATACAAGTGACATGCCTTGGATAAGTCATCCATTTGTATCTTTACAAAAATGCAGATAAATAAATAATAAAGTATTTGTTTTGTACCCAATCCGCCTTAAAAAATAATAAACTACTCAATATACTCTCCTCCAATAATAACTCCATCTACTTGTAATCTCGGAAGGTTTCAGATGCATACCTATTGTGGAAGCAAATTAGTGATGTGTTTTTTTTTCTAAATATATACAATTTCAGTGAATAAAGTATTATGATAAGCTATGAATAAGAATAACTCACAAAGGCACATAAACTCAAGAACTCATATGATCGATGATAGTTCTCTCACAATTATAGAGGTGAGAGTCTCTCCAAGGTTCATAAGAACAATAACAAATTCTCGATAAACAGCCCTACACTGCAAACAAGCTTAAATACACTACTAAGGGAATAATCCTCAAAATAGGGACCACTGGGACCACAACCCAGGTGGCAAAATTCCCCACGATTACAGCAGTACAACAAAATTAGTGCTAAGGTCATAACCACCTGAAGGAATAACAGAAAGAAAAGGATAAAGCAAAAAGGGAAAACATACACTTCACCACACTCCCATGCTACTTTATTATTTATTGACCTTTCTACCCTTCCTGCTGTAAACTAGAAGTTCTTGAGGCTTATCATATGAGTACACAAAATTATGATGTAAACTGTAAGGTACCAATTGTAAGGTAACAGCAATAAGATGCTTGTTCAAGCATCACGGCTGAACGAAGAGGTTCCTGCAAAAAAAATTGAAGTTTTTCACAGAATTCACATATTTATATTTTTATTCACAAAAGAGAACTGAATATTTACTTAAACACCAGAACCCTCTTTATATTGACCATTTGTTTATAACATTTCAACCCACCAAAGACCAGACCATGTGGCATTTCCCTTCCCTAATGTCTCAATTTGCTAACAGAAATAAATAAAAAACTTTGACTAAATAATAAATATAAATTATAAAGAACTACCGAGCGTACTAAATACGTGGTGAAGGCATTTTCCTTGCAATATTTTGCATCTTTTTAAGAAAATAAGCACATCATTTCCTGAGGATAATAAATAAGCACAAGTTTCAGGAACAGAAGAGTATTTTTGGAAATACACAAACAGAGTCATAGACTCATATTTATAGCTACCTGTACACCTGTATATTATTTCCATGCTTTGTCAGCTTGTAATCAGTGGATTGAAGGCATTAGTTTGGTAAAGCAAGGTATTTGAGATTCAATGGACCTAAATGTCTACCTTTAAACATTAAAAGAAAAACTAAATAAGAACATAAAAAACATGAAGTGTTTTATAGTGTTAAGGGTAAAAACATACATGTTAACACTTTGATTCTTTGGGGTATCTTTTTTTCCTTTTCTAAACCACAAGTTTTGTGTTTGGTTTCTGAAACCTTTTCTTGTTGCAGAATAATGAATGGAATTTGTAAAAGGAATTGGAATTAAGGATAGTAATTAATCTCAGAGTAATGGAAAGGAATTTGCAGTTCTCAAAATATTTTTGAAATGAATGAAATTTATCAAAGGATTTGGAATTTGTCGTATGTATGGTTGAAAAGAAATGGAAAGGATTTCAATCCATTCATGTTTTGTTTTGTGTTTGGATTGTAAATCTATCAAGAGAATTGAAGTGAAAATTATGTTAAATGACAAAAACACCCTTTAGTGACTTTTTTTTAAAATCAATAGAACTGCTATGATAATTAAACCCATGTAATTTAAATGGGAGAATGAGAAACAATGCAATTTAAAAACTTACATGTAATAGATGATCAAAGGATACATTGCGTACAAATTTTTTAATGAAACACTAGAATCATGTTGGCATAAAATCAGTTTGAGAAGCTGCAGGGGCAAGTAACTAAAAATTATTTTAAAATGTTAACATTCAAAACTCTTAGAATTGTGTGTAAAAACTTACAGATGTGGATAGGTGATGGATGGCTCTAAGTACAAGTCTGAATCCTCATTGTTTCCTGCATCAACAATAACGAGTCTGAATCCTCATTAAAAAAAAGCATTGTAACATGTGATGAATGTTGTGAACAAGTAAACAAATAAATTTATACCTCAACATTTGGTTGTCAACATCTGATGCATAAAACATTTGCAATTTGAAGCGTATATACAATATTGAAAGGCTTTTCATTATTACCCTATTAGACATTTTGCATGTATACTAATATTAAGTAATTAACATGGGGGAATCAATATCTGTTGATAAATGTGGCAGATTATGTGACCCGTATAACAACCCATGATGACAATGTTGTTAGCCAGAATTGGTTATTCACAAAAAGAGATTTGAAAAATACATTCGTGATCTGATCTGATAAAATTGGTTGTTCTTAATAACACATTCTGAAACAAGCGTACCAGACACGCTAAATCAGATTTTACAGAGAAAAAAATCAATAAAAAGATAGAGGAGAAAGCCCTAACGAGACGATCAACAAAACTATGTAGTTTCCTTATGTTTTTTAGTTGCAATACAACTTGTGCAATTAGAAAACCAGAGTTTATTGAAAAAAAAACGCAACTACGCTTTGATTTTTCTTTTATACATACATACAGTGCAGATTACAACATCTGAAATACAAAAAACCCTAGAGAAGTAAAATAAAAGGGAAAAGAGAAAAATGATAAGAATGAAAACTTACAGATAACTTCTTAGGATTACCGACATGGAAGAGGTGATGTGGTGTTGCACCTTTTTATTTTTCAAAGAGATCAGGCTATTAATTAAACAATGAAAAAAGAGTAGTTAGTTTAGTTACATTTGTTAAATAATGAAAAAATTAGCTCGTGTCTATCAGAGTTTGTATTCATCAACTTCTTCAGTTGGATGTTGTGCATAATCCTGAAGAGCACCAGGAAGTTGGTTATGTTGAATACATCATTGGACCTTGGAAAATTATACATGTCTACACAATATTAATTTTACCTTGGAAAATCATACACGTGTTGGGTCCCGGGTTGCTGCAGATAGATATACACTATTATTATGCCTTAAGTTGCTTGCCAACAAATGTAAAAAGAAAAATAATCTATCATAGTCATACCATACATAAAACATTGACCAACAAAATTGCACTTGGCATATGATGTGTTAGCAAAAAATTAAAGTTTTTCTTGTCTTCCACTGATAAAATAATAATAAGAAAAAAACCTGTTAGTGTTTCTTCAAGTTAAGGTTTGTTGTTTTGGGATGAAAAGATATAAATACATCGCTATTATGAGTAAATATTAAAGGAAATTATCTATTAAGTACTAACAGTAAAAAAAATTATCAACTAAAATATATACAAAAATTGCACTATCTGGTCGCAATTCTTGTATAGATCATCAGAAAAAATGAGATAAAATCCATACTTTCTTAATATAATTGGTTTGGCTAAAAGGTAACAGCAATCAAATGCTTCTTCAAGCATCACAGCTAAACAAAGAGGTTCCAGCAAAAGATTGAAGTTGTTCACAAAATTCTCACATTTAAAATTTTATTCACAAAATAGAATTGATTATTACCTTAAACACCAGCACCCTCTTTATATTGACCCACTTGTTTCTAACATTTCAACCCACCAAAGACCACACCATGTGACATTTCCCTCCCCTCATGTCTCAATTTGCCAAAAGAAAGTAAACTTTTCAGATTAAAAAAAACTTGACTAAACAACATGTATATATATATATATATATATATATATATATATATATAGTAAAATAATTACCAGTCGTACTAAATAAGTGCTCAAGGCATTTTCCATGCAATATTTAGCATCTTTTAAATAAATAAGCACATCATTTTCTGAGGAGAATAAATAAGCACAAGTTTTAGGAACAGAGGGGTATTTCTGGAAATACACAAACAGGGTCATAGACTCATAGTTATAGTACCTGTACACCTGTACATCATTTCCATGCTTTTTCAGCTTGTAATCAGTGGATTGAAGGCCGTAATTTGATAATGTAGGCTTTTTGAGATTCAATGGAACTAAAAGTGTACCTTTAAACATTAACAGAAAAACAAAATAAGAACATAAAAAACATCAAGTGTTTTATAGTGTTAAGGGTAAAAATATACATGTTATCACTTTGATTCTCGGGGGCATCTTCTTTTCCTTTTCTAAACCACAACATCTGTATTTGGTTTCTAAAACCTTTGCGCAAAGTACTTTTAAAATGAATGGAATTGGTCAAACAAATTGGAATATGTCATGTGTATAGTTGAAAGAAAATGGAAAGGAATTTTGATTCATTTCATGCGTTGTTTTGTGTTTGGTTTGCAAATTATTCAAATGAATTGAAGTTAAAATTATGTTAAATGACCAAAACACCCTTTAGTGGGTGGGCCCGTGGTGAACCACGGGTCACCTAGGCAATGAGATGCGTTTTGTTTTATCCATAAAGGATAACGATGAGAAAAAGATGACAAAATGAAGCACAAAACAGAAACACAGATCGATAGACTTGAAAAGGGACAAAATGAAGGTCAAAAATGGTCAAAGGGACTGAAAGTGAGAAATATTAAAACACATGTGGCCAATTTGTAATGAAATATAAGTAGTAAGACGAAAATGTGTACAAAAAGAGGGCCAAAATGATTAAAGGGACTTAAAGTGATAAATATTAACCGACATGTGGCCAATCTCTAATTACAACATACCAGGGATTAAAATTGTCAAACTACAGAAAATATTGTGGCAAAATGTTGAAACATACAAAATAATGAGACATAAAGTGGCAAATATTAAAAGACATGGGCCAATCTGTAATTGCAACATGTCAGGGACTAAATTGTCAAAGTATACAAACTATTGTGGCAAAATATTGAAACATATAAAATATGGACTAAAATTGTCAAACTATAAAAAGTATTGTGG
Organism: Lactuca saligna; assembly: GCF_052625555.1. NCBI lineage: Eukaryota > Viridiplantae > Streptophyta > Magnoliopsida > Asterales > Asteraceae > Lactuca > Lactuca saligna. The sequence goes on from NC_136421.1 coordinate 245,313,973, forward strand.
CAAAATCTTAAAACATATTAAATATATACTATTACTAGTGACCATGTCTATAGTAATTATATAAACATCAAACATACATACTCTAATTTCATAAAAATTAAAAGAAAAAGTAACATGCCATTAAAAATGAAGACAGATAACTAATTAATAATATAACAATTGATTATAAAGAAGAGGGCACAAGATTTGAAAAACAATATTTTGGTTGTAAGAACAAAATTTAGTCTTTTTAATGAAGAAATAAATAAAAGAATTCCAATTCTTCCCTAGGAATGATAAATTCTTTGATTATAGATTTTAGGGGATTTTAATGGAATCCAATTCCATCCATTTTGTCAGCCAAATTTCTAACTTAAGGAATCTTCCATTCCAATTCCTTCAAATTTCTATGGACCACACACGCCCTAAGTTGCTCTTAGGATTAAAATAGAAAAGGTAGAAAAGAAAAACAGCATGCTGATTTAGAACAAGTCATGTTAGGAATAATATCCTTCAACTGATGCAATTGAGAAAGGTTAAAAAGTTTATATTTACAGATAGTTACTCATTATATAAAATTGTTTTTTTTTTCAGAAAGAACCTCACCCACATCCTCTTTGCTGAGCAAAAAGCCAAGATGATGACCAGGAGAAGCGTTAGACATCTGTCAAAAAAATCCATGTCATTCAAGTTTCACTTTATGAAAAGATGGAAACAGATTGTATCACATGAAATGCACTAACATTCAATTCCCATGGATTTGGTTCATGATCAGAAGCAGGGGTAACTGGTTTATGTTAAAAAGATCCACAAAATTATTGATAGGATCAATGTTATTTAAAAAAAAAAAAAAAAAAAAAACAACCCACATTCATTGTAGTTACATCCATGTAATTTAAATGGGAGAATGAGCAACAACGCACTTTAAAAACTTACATGTAATAGATGATCAAAGGCTTCATGGTTTGCGAAGGGTACATTGCATACAAATTCTTTATTGAAAAATTAGAACCATGTTGATGCAAAATCAGGTTGAGAAGCTGCAGGGGCAAGTAACTAAAAATAATTTTAAAATGATAACATGTAAGTTCTTATGTGATGAATGTTGTGAACAGATAAATTTATTTATACCTCAACATTTGGTGCTTGTCCAGCATCTGATGCATACAACATGCCCAATTTGAAGCCTATAAACAATAGGGAAAGGCTTCTCATTAATATTAGGTAATTAGCAAAGTACAGTTTGGTTTCTTCATATTCAGAAACTTATGTACCATGGGGAATCAATCTATGTGGCAGATTATGTGACCCTAATAATAACCCGTGATGGCAATGTTTTTGTTAGCCAGAATTGGTTACTCACAAAAGAGATTTGAGCATATGGTCATTTAGCTTTTTCTCCAGATTTCTGTGTTCTCCAGTTATCCTATCAAATAACCACAAATGAGAAATTAATTACATAAATTAAGCTTTACTTACAATCTTCAGAAATTTATATAACCTGTGATGACAGTGTTTTGTTGTTAGCCATCCAACATTACAATAAGATTAGAATGGAATAAAAATGTTAATAAACAATCAATACATGATTTAAGCTCCTCATAAACAAACCAACTACCATATGTTAGACCTAACACATTCACACAAAATGGCTAATCCAAGATTTTGACCAGAGTTATTTTGTTAGTAATATCCAAATCAATGAAAGAGAAATGAGAACATTTCAGCCCACTAAAGACCACACCATGTTGCATTACCCTTCCCTGATGTCTCAATTCGCTAAAAGAAAATACAATTTTTAAATACATAATTTTTTTTACTAAATAACAAATATAAATTGTAAAGAATTACCAGGCATACTAAATAAGTGCTGAAGGCATGCTCCATGCAATATTCAAAATCTTTTTAAGAAAATAAGCACATCCTTTCCTAAAGATAATAAATAAACAAAAGTTTTAGAAACAGAGGGGCATTTCTGGAAATACACAAACAGGGTCGTAGACTTATAGCTATAGCTATATGTACACCAGTATATTGTTTCCATGCTTTGTCTGCTTGTAATCAATGGATTGAAGGCAGTAATTTGATAAAGCAAAGTTAAACTTTTAAAATGCAATGTCTTTATAGGTTTACATATTGAGACTATAATGCCACAATTGAAATAATAATGCTATAATTGCTTAGATTTTCCAAGTACATTGTCTTATTATGAAAAAAAAATAAAGTAACAGAAAAGAAAATTGAAAGTATAATTTGACAAGTACTGACCAAAATCAAACATGGGTGGGTCGATTCAGTGGCTTGACATCTATAAGGATCTCTAATTGTATATCTTGATAATAACATGCTTATGGCTTAACCTTATCCACCTGTCACACTTTCAGGCCTACTAACATGTTTATGAATTAGGGAAATTATTAAGTAAAATATACGAACAAAATTATTAAGATTTTACAAAGTACTGTTGGCAAGCAATCATTGTTTGGAGTCAGATATAAAAACCTTTTTGATTGCAGAAAACTTTGCTTCCCATATGTTCCCAGCATTACTGTTAAACCCTATAAAGATTGAAGGTGAATAATTTAAGTAAAAAGGGTAAATAAAAAACATGAAAAATGAAAACTTTATTGTTAAATACCAGAGATTATTTTCTTGAAAAACAATATTACTGAAATGCAGTGAGGTTTAGATGGGATAAGGAATCATAACAAAGGAAATTGTTAGGACATGCTATAGATGACAAATTGGACGACTCTTTATGAACTATGTAAAAGTAAAACCACTAATACGTATTAATTAATGTCATAATAGGTAATTAAATTTAGGAATAAATAGATATTTAACTAGATCATGAATCTACTATGTGCTTACTTCTCCAAAACCTGAGATAAATCATAATAACTTTGAGCAACAAACTCGATTCTAATAGCTAAAAAATCCATGTATTACAAAAAGCATGCTGTTTATGTATCATAGTTTTCTAGATGTTCTAGGTTTGAGTAGTTTCAGTGAGGACTTTAATTCAATTTAATTCCAATTACATTAACCAAAGGAAATCATAAATTACCTCTTAGTGGTATGCATCTCCTTATTCTACATGGCTAATCAAAGGTAAGCCGACAAAATCAGAACAACAATTGGATTTTGAACTCGTCTTTCAAACTATGCAAATTGGGCTAAGTAATCAGAAAACCAAATGGAAATTGGCAAAGGGCATAAAAATCAAATAATAAAAAGGAGTCTGAAGCAAAGACTAAAATAGGATTCTTATATCAATGTAACCTAACCAAGCATCATAACATATTTAGAATTTGGAAATGGCATAAACTCAGTTTATATTTGATTTATTATACGAAGAAGTTCATAACTGTTTAAAAAATGGAACTAATGATTCAAAAACCCAAATTTTTGCAGTCAGAAACCATATGGTCTGTAATAAATGCAAAGTGAAAAGTGTCACAAAATAACTATATAACAGTAAAAAGATTAGATGTTTCAAGAGTATGCTTTATTTGGCCTAAACAAGAAAAGGTTAAATACAAGAAATAGCAACAAATTTTCACTTATTTGTCTATGCTTACCTTGAGCTAATATGCCTGTGAATCCAAAACATCATATGAGGCCGAGCTGGTGAATACCCATTCTGTAATCATTAAAAAATCAACAAAAAAAAGATCAACATACAAGGGTATTTATTAATAATCCTTTTCTAAGCAGGTGAGAAGTTAACACAGTTAAAGGCAGAAGAGATACATGTAACTAATAATTATTCCCATAAATTGCACAAAGAGATATCTAATAAAATGCATTAAAAATAGTATTTTACTGAGGAAGTGGCTGTGACTTCTTATGTCAAAGCTTTCCCAATTGGAATGCAGCAACAACCTCCATGTTTGCAATCACATCTAAAAAGTTTACTCAATATTCAAAATTATGTAAAAGGTGGTAAAAAAATTGAAGTTACCTGAAAATTGCCAAAATGTAAAAAATTACGTGGCATGTCATATATTAATAATCAGCAAAATACGATTTAGTTATTTACCTTGGCATCGTATATAGTCATTTAGCTTTTTCTCCAGATTTCTAGTTGCTCTTGACTGCTGCGGTTATCCTGTCAAATAACCACAAATTAGTAATTGAAATACATAAATTAAGATAGGTATGGAAGCTTTTACAATCTTCACAAATTTATATAAAATGTGGCAGATTATATGACCCTAATAATAACCCGTGATGACAGTGTTGTTGCTAATCAGCCAATATTACAAGAAGAGTTAGAAGCGAGTAAAAAAGTTAATAGATAGTCAATACATAATTTAACCTCCTCATAAAAAAAACCAAAAAACTAGGATATGTTAAACCTAACACATTCAGACCAAACAACTTATCCAAGATTTTGACCTGAGTTATTTTGTTAGTAAAATGCAAATCAATGAAAGAGAAACAAGAAAGGAATTTTGTAAGTACGATGCTTTTATCCGTAAAGACAATGCAAGTATGTTGTTATTACGGGTTACACAAAACTACCATAAGAAAGACATAAATATATATTGCATACATTGGTAAAAATAATGAAGTATTTTGCTATTTGTTGATATTTACCATGTAAAAAAATAAATAACAAATGTGTGTTACCTCTTCAACCCCAAAAGGATGTTGTTGTGGCTTTCATCCGACCAGTGATAATTTAGCAAGTTGCCAAAAATAGATGAAAAATAATAACTTTTTCATGAAAATTATAGAGGGTACTCAGGGAATCTTTGGGAACTATGGGGGGAATCAACGGGGGCCATTTCAAGAGGTTGGTGGTCTTTGGAAGCCAAAATATTTATCCTCCTTCATTTTGACATTGACTTTGACTTTGACCATCTACAAGGCCTCTGCCTGCTGCCCAAATGATTGTCTTCTGAAGTAGTAAGTATCTTCTGATTGTTATCAGAGGGAGAGCCTCTGAATGAAGATGAAGGTGTTCCATTTGCAAGAGATGTTTGTTGGAAGCTCCAATAAAGACAAAGTTCTTTTGAAAATTATTCACAGGAAATACATTTGTGCTTCTGATGATCTGAAACAAAAATGAGAATAATTTTTAAGCATATCAAATATCAGATGTAACTTTTTTTTAAGGAAAGAGATGAATTTTGTTAGGGTTCAAGTTATGCTCCTTGAACATGGAAATGGAAGAGATGAAGAAGACATTGGCAAAATGGTCATTATCATAAACTTAAGAGATGGGCTGCTAAAGTTGAGAACAAGAAACCAAATACAATATTATCAAACAATGAAATGAGTAACATATTTTCAAAAAGATTTTATTTTTAAGGATTTAGGGTTCAGTTATGCTCCTTCAACATATATGACAATACTTTCTAACCATATTTTCAAAAAGATTTTATTTTTAAGGATTTAGTGTTCAGTTTTGCTCTTTCAACATATATGACAATAGTTTCTAAGGAAAGAGAGAAATTTTGTTGAAATTTCATCACGCTCCTTGAAAATGGAATAGAAAGAGACGAAGATAAGAGGGACAAAATGGTCATTTTCATAAATTTAACATCTAGGTGACGACCCAGGTACCAAAAGCGGTTGAGAAACCATGAAATAAGGACCAAAACTGCAAAAGACTACCTTTTGGATTGGACCTAATGCATACCAAAAGCAGAAGAGAAGAGAGCAAGGATTATATCATTATAGTTCATCTCAGGGACATCCACAAGCTTTACTTCTGAAACATGTATGCTAAAAATTGTACTTTCATTCATTTGTAGCATCCTATTTTTAGTTATAGCATTGTACTTGGGAAAATCCACCCAATTATAGCAATGTTATCATGATACCAAGAATTTTCATTGCTATGATTGGATATATTTTAAAAACTATGATGTCCTAACAAGAAAGATTACAAGTACAACGCTACAACTGCATAGAATAGAGTTTTCATAATGTAATGCCCTTATAAGAAAAAGAAAAGGTTGAAAATACAATGTTATAATAACAGAAAGAAATGGAAGTCCGATGCTATGATGAAAACTGACCACATGTAGGGTTAGGGGGGCCTACATGACCCGAGAGTGCATCCATCCTTCTCATTCATACAAGTAAATTTTTTGAGGTGTAATGTCCTAATAAGAAAAAGGAAAAAAAATTGAAAGTATGTTGCTATAAAAGGGTAGGTTATTCAAAGTAAAATGTCACAATAAGAAAATGCTATAAATGGATATAATTTTTAAAGCAGAATAACCTAATAAGAAAAAGATGAAAGTCGAATGCTATAAACATCTATAAAATTATAATGTCCTGATAAGAAAATAGCTAAAAGTAGGATGCTATATAACTTCGTAAATTTTTTTGAACTTTCAAAGTACAATGTCTTAATAAGAAAAAGTTGATAGAAAGAAATGAACTATGTAGGATGCATAAAACTCAAATAAATGAAAGTAAGTTGTTATTTATATTCTTTAAAGTATGGAACGAAAACTACAAGGCACCTTCCCTCTTTTGTGGTGAAGAAAGTTTTGCAAATTGTTACCTTTAAGTTAAATAATGCTTTTTGCCTCTTCACTGCATTCATAACAGTGCAATAACCAACCACACACACGTGCAACTGAGTATCAATGATTGAAAAATACATAAATTGATCATTTATACCCCACCCATCATATGCTCTGTTATATAATCATGTAACTCAGTAGGTTGAACTCAGTTCTGCCATGTCATCCAACAATTTCAAGTTGTTGACCTACACCAATGAAAATATAGTAAGTAAGCCAAAAAGAAATATCTGTTTTGTCATGAACTTAATTTTGTTTGGAAATGTACAAAACCAACATGAAAGGAGAAATTAGTATACATGTGACCTGCCTTGGATAAGTCATTCATTTGTATCTTTAAAAAAATGCAGATAAATTATTAAGTAATTGTTTTGTACACAATCCGCCTTAAAAAATAATAAACTACTTCACATTGACCAACTTAATTGCACTTGGCATATGATGTTTTCTCGAATTCATTAGAGGCTATGTAATCTCCCTGTGCCAATTCTCTTCTTGAAATACTCTTGTCCACCAAAAAAAAATAAAAGATAACCTGTTAGCATTTCTTCAAGTTAAAGATTGTTGTTTTTGGATGAAAAACTATAAATACATTGCTATTATAAGTAAATAATAATGTATTTTGTACATATCGGTAAAAGAGGGCAGAGTAGGATGTAATTTCCCACAAATTTCCTTCAAAAAATTTAGCATGCACCATCTGATATGCCTATCTTGTTGCCATTATTCAATAATAATAATAATAATAATCTGAAAATGAAGACAGAAACATTACATGACTAAATTTAAATCAATGAAGCTTCATAATTCATACATAGACCCAAGCTTCTCTAATTTTCAAAAGGAAAAATACATGTTGGCCTTTAAACATCATCTCATCAAATGCTAAGCTATGAGAGTTTTACTTGGATCCCTTCCAGATGATGTTAGAATGATTATCACCTAATTATATATTTCATTCACTTTAACTATTTTTTTAAGCAAGCTTATTTCACAGTTTTATAGAAAAAAAACATGACATAATGGTAACTAATTTAAACCAAACGTGAATAATTAATGCAATTAAGTACATGTTAAATAAAACAGACACTATTTAGCCCCAACCCTCTAATAAATACTAACCCTAATGATAATAAGAATAAAAAATTGAGATAAGTAAAAAAAAAAAAAAAAAATTGACCTGTTTACATGATATCCTTATGGTGTGTAGACAACAGTGCCAAAAAACTTAAGATAATACTACTCCATATATAGTTCTAAAGTCAATGTGAAATGCTTCTCTTTCTTGAAACAAACCAACCTTGATTGCTTCTTCCATTCAAAATCAAGAAAAGGTTGTAATACAAGAACAACAAATATAAACAAGTTTCAAATCATAAGGCAATAAAATAAAACAAATTTTACATTAATTATAAAGTGAAAGTAGTTGGCATCAAAGCAATCAATCAGGTTTAAAGAATTGGATTAACTTAAGGGAGCAGCAGCCTTGTTGTTGGGGTTGACTATGTTATGATCCCACATGTAGATATATTGTTCATTCGTTTAGGGTTCAATTAAACAATCACTACCCTCTAATGAATGAAGCACAACAGCATTAAAGCATCATAAGCGACTAATTTGTCAACTTCTTCTATAACAAGTGATAAAATAAGATATTATTAGTAAGAGATTTTTGTAACAGAAAGATAATTATCAAGAAAAGTATAAAAAATATCATTTTGGAGATGCAATTCAGTTTTACCAGATGGCCATATGTAATCAGGAACTTGATGCAATCCAAGGATTCATGATATTCAATACAACCCAAACAGTGAAACCCTAAGGGTGTGTTTGGTTTTTTCCGAAAAAAACAGAATTTTTTAAAACGCGTTTGGTTCGTTCGGTTTTGCAAAGTTTTCTAAGAAAAATGAAAATTTTCAGTTTTCCAAATTTCTAAGATGGAAAATGAAAACTCCACCGCTTTCAATCAAACATGTTTTCTAAAATTTTCATTGAAAACTGAAAAAGAAAACTCAATTCTATTTTCTAAAAAAATGAAACAATTTTCCACAACCAAACACAAACCTTAACCTTTATCGAACACCAAGAGGATTAAAGAATTAAAACACCCACTGCATTCAATGATTGAAAAATATCTCATTTATACCCCACCCATCATATGCTCTGTTATATAATCGTCTAACTCAGTAGGTTGAACTCAGTTCTGCCATCTCATCCAACAATTTCAAGCTGTTGACCTACACCAATGAAAATATAGCAAGTAAGCCAAAAAGAAAGAGCAGTTTTTGTCATGAACTTGATTTTCTTTGGAAAGGTACAAGGATAAATTAGTATACAAGTGACATGCCTAGGATAAGTCATCCATTTGCATCTTTAAAACATTGCAGATAAATAAATAATAAAGTATTTGTTTTGTACCCAATCCGCCTTAAAAAATAATAAACTACTCAATATACTCTCCTCCAATAATAACTCCATCTACTTGTAATCTCGGAAGGTTTCAGATGCATACCTATTGTGGAAACAAATCAAATATATACAATTTCAGTGAAGAAAATATTAGTACACAAAATTATGATGTAAATCGTAAGGTACCAATTGTGGTAACAACAATAAGATGCTTGTTCAAGCATCACAGCTGAACGAAGAGGTTCCTGCAAAAAAAAATTGAAGTTTTTCAAAAAATTCACATATTTATATTTTTATTCACAAAAGAGAATTGATTATTACCTTAAACGCCAGAACCCTCTTTATATTGACCACTTGTTTCCATCATTTCAACCTACCAAAGACCACACCATGTGACATTTCTCTTCCCTGATGTCTCAATTTGCTAAAAGAAAGTACACTTTTTAGATAAATAAAAAATTTGACTAAATAAAGGATATAAATTGTAAAGAACTACCAGGCGTACTAAATAAGTGGTGAAGGCATTTTCCATGCAATATTTAGCATCTTTTTAAGAAAATAAGCACATCATTTCCTGAGGATAATAAATAAGCACAAGTTTCAGGAACAGAAGGGTATTTTTGGAAATACACAAACAGGGTCATAGACTCATACTTATAGCTACCTGTACACCTGTATATCATTTCCATGCTTTGTCAGCTTGTAATCAGTGAATTGAAGGCAATAATTTGATGAAGCAAGGTATTTGAGATTCAATGGAACTAAAAGTGTACCTTTAAACATTAAAAGAAAAAATAAATAAGAACATAGAAAACATGAAGTGTTTTATAGTGTTAAGGGTAAAAACATACATGTTTACACTTTAATGGAATCCAATTCCATCCAATTTGTCAACCAAATGTGTAATTTAAGGAATCTTCCATTCCAATTCCTTCAAATTTCTATGGAACCCATGAACCACACACGCCCTAAGTTGCTCTTAGGATTAAAATAGGAAAGGTAGGAAAGAAAAACAACATGTTGATTTAGAACAGGTCATGTTAGGAATAATATCCTTCAACTGATGGAATTGAGAAAGGTTAAAAAGTTTATATTTACGGATAGTTATTCTATTATATAAAGTTGTTTTTTTAAGAAAGAACCTCACCCACATCCTCTTTGTTGAGCAAAAAGCCAAGATGCTGACCAGGAGAAGCATTAGACATCTATCAAAAAATCCATGTCATTCAAGTTTCACTTTATGAAAAGATGGAAACAGCTTGTATCACATGAAATGTACTAACATTCAATTCCCATGGATTTGGTCATGATCAGAAGCAGGGGTAACTGGTTTATGTTAAAAAGATCCACAAACTTATTGATAGGATCAATGTCATTTTAAAAATACAACCAAAAGGCCTGCACATTCATTGTAATTAAAGCCATGTAATTTAAATGGGAGAATGAGCAACAATGCACTTTAAAAACTTACATGTAATAGATAATCAAAGGCTTCATGGTCTGCAAAGCATACATTGCGTACAAATTCTTTATTGAAAAATTAGAACCATGTTGATACAAAATCAGGTTGAGAAGCTGCAGGGGCAAGTAACTAAAATAATTTTAAAATGATAACATTTAAACTCTTAGAATTGCATGTAAAAACTTACAGATGGGTATAGCTTCTACTTGTATATACATAGGTGATGGATGGCTCTAAAGTACAAGTCCTTATTCTCATTGTTTCCTGCATCAGTAATAACCTTTTTTAACTGTTCCTTTGTCAGCTACTTGAATGAGAAAAAAACTACTAGAAGGTTATAAATCAAACAGCTAACACTACATGGCTAAATTGGTTATTGGCTAGTAAATTAGTTACTTAATATGAAAGAATTGTAACATGTGATGAATGTTTTGAACATGTAAACATATACATTTATTTATACCTCAACATTTGGTTATCCAACATCTAATGCATACAACATTCGCAATTTGAACTTATGTAACCTGTAAACAATATGGAAAGGCCTTTTCATTATTACCATATTAGACATTTTGCAAGTATATTAATATTAAGTAATGAGCAAAGTACAATTTAGTTTCTTACCTTCACTTCTCCAGTTATCCTATCAAATAACCATAAATTAGTAACTGAAATACATAAATTAAGATTGGTATGGAAGCTTTACAATCTTCAGATGGTCATGTAACATGGGGAATCCATCTATATTTTGATAAACGTGGCGGATTATGTGACCCTAATAATAACCCAGCGATGTTGTTTTGTTGTTAGCCAAAATTAAAATAAGATTAGAATGGAGTAAAAATGTTAATAAACAATCAAAACATGATTTAACCTCATAAAACAAACCAACAAGCTATAATATGGTAAACCTAATACACTCAAAATATGACTAATCCAAGAGTTTGACCAGAGTTATGTTATTACTAAAGTGCAAATCAACAGAAGAGAAACAAGAAACATAACAATCATTATATGATTAAGTCTTCCACAAAAACAGATTCGAGTAAATCGTGATCTGATCAAATTGGTTATTCATAAGAACACATTCTAAAACAAGTGTACCAGACACGCTAAATCAGATTTTATAGTGAAAAAAAAAAATCAATAAAAAGATAGAGAAGAAAACCCTTACGAAACGGTCAACAAAACTACATGAAAACTATGTAGTTTCCTTCGGTTTTTAAGTTGCAATACAACCTGTGAAGTTAGAAAAATAGAGTATGCTTCGATTTTTCTCTTATCCATACATACAGAGGAGATTACATCTGAAATACAGAAAACCCTAGAGAACTAAAATAAGAGGGAAAAGAAAAAAATGATCAGAATGAAAACTTACAGATAACTTCTTAGGATTACCGACATGGTTGTGAGTATCCTACGAAGGGTGGGGGTGCTTGCGTCTCCGGTGAGCTGAGTTACAGAGGTTGCGACGAGTCGTCTCCGACGGTGTTTGGAGAGCGGAGCGGGATGAGTGAAGTGAAGAAGGAAGAGTGGAGAAACGTAACGTATATTTTATGCGCCAATACACCGACCCAAACCTTTAGGCTTCCCAATTCCAACGGTCTTTTATAAAACCTTTCCAAGATTAAAACCATTTACACGATCCGGGATCGTGAGTTTTTGTACAATATTGGTTTCCCCCCAACTTCCATAATCCATACGTATTGCATTAATTGAGATAAATGGTCCTTAATGATTAAATTTAACCATTAATTTATATAATATTTTATAATTATATCTTTTCTCAATTTAGTTATTATTTATGTTTTTACTAAATTTTACACATATATTATCTATTAAATATAATTAAACTTTATATGAGCCTTTAACAAATAATATTACAAGATCTAATCAAATTTTTTTAAATCATTACCAATATTTGGTATTATAATCGAATTAAATTTTCAGTAAACCATTCACAAACTTTTCAACAGAAATTTCATTTATTTTCATTTATTTAAAAATATACGAATGTGAACACAATGTTTTATCCATTAATTTAAATGAACAAACACCAATAATAAATTATACATTTTTTATGGATATATTTCGGATATACCTTTTTAAATTACACCTTCTCTAGATCGTATGTAGGGCAGTAATAGGTGATATAATTTCTTTTTATTTATTTATTTATTTATTTCATTATTATTATTATTGTTATTGTTGGTGGTGGTGGTGGTATTGTTATTATTACGTTGGAGGTTTTCTACGAAAACAGTACCTAATTTTACGATTTAGGGTGTCGGCCATCCTACCATCCTATCTGTTTATATGAGACTATGAGACTAGAATAATGTTGTTGTTGTAATTCAACCTTATAAAAAGAACATATTAAATCATGAGAAAATTACAAATTTAGTCATTTTTCTTAATTATTTTGCAAAAAATAGCAAAAAAAATACCTCAAATTACAAAAATAACCCACAAAATCTCAAATGAATTAAATCTATCTGTGGTTTTTTAAATTGAACTGCAAACGTAAATTGTTTTTTTTTTTAGTTTTTTTGTTTGTTCCGCTGTAAACGCAACACTAAAACAACATATGCGATTTCCTCTAATGTTTCATCGTGATTTTGCGCAATTTATTATATTTTATTTAAATTTTGACTACGAAATGATAAGGTTTGACTACGAAACTACCATATTATATATAAAGTCTTGCAAAAAATTATCACTTTAGTTGTTATTTCTTTGGAAAATTTGTTTAAAATCTCTCTAATAAAATGAATGAATATTTGGTTTATGTTGTAAACGGTGGGAGGTGGGAAGTGTTGGATTAGTGTCTAAGTCCATAGCTATTTTGGTGTGTACTTGACCCGATGGTGCATGGTCCTTTTGGGTTGCCTTCACCAAAGCAACTTGATTGGAGAAATATATATATAGAGAGAGAGAGAGGATAATATGATTTATTAATATGTTATAAGAATAATATATTAAAGGAGAAATCATATTTGTTTAATTAATATTGGTCAATAATTAATTAGGAATTAATTTTGTGATCAAGTGTAATTGATTAAACTAGAGGGGCTGATTTGTAATTATGTGATAGTTACAAAATAAGGTAAGGATTATCTTATTATTAGGTTGGACGAATTTAAGGTGATAAGGCCTTAGAATTCGACTATGATAAGGATTCAAGGATTATCTTATGGGTTGCTTTGTGGATAAGCAACTAGATAAGGATAATGATTGAAACCCTATCTCTACACCTATATAAAGACCCTAAGGCTCATGAATTCGGGTATCTCTTCCCAAGAAGTCCTAAGGACGAATTATAACCTCTCTCCTCTCTCTTTATACCTTCTCCATTTGCTCTTGGTGTTTGTAAGCCATTAGAGGAGTGACACTTGTGACTCTAAGCATTCCAAAGTCAATTCAAGGTGGGATTGGGATTGTTATTGCTACATAACAATCAAGGTAACATTATAAACTCATTCTTATGTTAATATGATTACTTGCATGCTAGGATTAGGGTTTATAGTCTTGGATTCAAAGCATGTACAATAGAGAAACCTAGATCCAAGCATTAGGGTTTGTATGAGCACATAGGATGTCTTATGACCAAAACCCATCAGTGGTATCAGAGCCTAGGATGGTTTCAATTGTATTGATGCATTGCATATCTAAAAAATTCGATTTTTGGTGTTCTAGAGGCTGGACTCGCCGAGTCCATGCAGACTCGACGAGTCCAAGCCTGACTCGACGAGTCAACTCGTCAGATAATGCTTATCTCGGGATTTCTTGCTGTTTTTGCATATGGATAGTTACCTTATCATGTTAAATCAATATGAATCCGATTATATGATATATTTGACTATATTTTTGATCTAATTGAAGATATTTATCAATTAATAAGATAATTGTTTCTTTATAAGATAATTGATTAATTATTTTGAGTAAATTGATAAATTGTTTTGCAAGAAATCATTAAACAAATCAAATATGAATAATTATGTAATAAAATGTTAGTTTAGATTATTTGTTATTTGATCCTTGTTGTTATGAAAAGTTTCATATTTTCCCCTTTAGGTTTTATAGTTTAAATTTGAACCCAAAAGTTTTGAAGTTTTGAAATTTAAATAGTTAAGACCCTAATGTTTTGAAAAAAAGTTTCAAAACTTGCCCTCAAGTTTTGGAATTTAAAAGTTAATTAAAAGTTTAATTAGGAATGTTAAATTCTAAAACCCTAGTAATGTTTTGAAAAGTTCAATTTACACCCTTATGGTTTTATTAATTAATTAAGGTGTATAATTAAAAGAAGTTTATTAAATCCATAAAAGTTTAGGTTTGCAATTTAATTGAATTAAAAGTATAATTGTTAAATTTGACCACCTAATATTTTAAAAGTATAAAATGCACCCTATACTATATATATAACATTAAAGGTCTAACATTATATATATGTATGAGTAAAAGTCAATCTTACCGTTAGTAGGCCTCTTCACGAAGCTGGTCTATAAGGGGTGTTTAAGGAAATTGCCTATAATATGGCGATTGAATGGGTATCCACTCTTACCCACCGCACTCTTGACTAGTGGAGGGTCGTTAGCCGAACGGGTAGGATAGGACAAAACCTTCCATTATAAGTATAATGAAATACAAAGTAACTAAATGTTTTACAAATTCTCAATCTTAGTTACTTAGGCAAAGTGCATTGATGCAATTCCATGAAATTACACTTTGTGCCCTTGCGAAGACGTTAGTGGAGCGTGTGTGGTTTACCGGCACACTGAATGGTTCTAAGCATAAGGTAGCAAAGGGTGACTCAATGTTTGTCATAGTTCGGTGGAGCGTGTGTGGTTTACCGGCACATCGAATAGGTGATTGTAACACGTGAAGGCACCATGTAAGTTTGCATGGTTATTCACACCGCTTTGTGATCCTCGGCATCCCAGTCACAAACAAGAGGGGCATATCGAGATTTAAACATGCCATTGAAATGTTCAATGAATCTCAAAGGATTTAGGAGTTTTCATAGATTTAAAACTTAAATTTCTTTTTCGTTTTCGATGGTGGAAATTAGTGAATCATCATTCGCTTACCTTCAAATGTTCTGCAATTAGGGTTACGTCATCCCTCTCCCGAGTTGTAGAATATTGTGTTGGGTCCTAGCCTTAGTATATCGTTTGGGTGATTTACTAAGGACTATATAAATCAACTAACTTGAATTTGTTTTCTCCCATTTTGTAGATGTCAAAGTTCGACAACTATGGTCTTCCCAAATCCCGTGGAACAAGCATTCCACATGAAGATGGTATTCCACGATTCGATCGAGGAACAAGAAATCATGCTTCACTTCCTCCACCTCCTCCAATTGTTCTCCCTAACCCACAAGATCGAAGAATTGAAAGGTTCAACATCACTAAAGCCCTATTGGAAATGAAACATGAAGATGGTAAACCCGTGTGTGCCCACGTTCTAGGAATGAAATCACACATTGATAGGTTGATAATGTTGGGTGTGTCATTCCCGAATGAGTTGGCTGTGAATTGGGTTTTGCAGTCGCTTCCAGAATCATATAATGAGTTCAAAAGAAAGTATTATATGATGGATCATGACGACAACCTCATTGACCTAACTTACATGCTCATCGCTGCTGAATCAAGAATGATTTGGCAAAGCAATGGAGCGTATTTGTTGGGAGAGTCAACCGACCATACTTTCGAGGACGTTCTAGGAGAACCGACCTGCGTTTGCTGCCAAAAGAAAGGGCGTTGGATACAAGTCTGCCCAAAGAGCCTGAAGAGTCCAGAAGATAGGAGAGTCAAAGAGTATGGCTGCGCTTCAGGTAAAATCCACTATCTAACTCAATTAAGTTCCTATTCATTGATTCTTAATACATAATGTGATAAGATTGCATTTGAATGTTTTGCAAGATCGGTGAAAAGAAAGGAAGCTTGGTGAAAGAGCAAGATGAATCTAATCACAAGGAACGGATTTTGATCGCATGGACTTGAAGATTAGATTTTAAGCTTAGATAGTTATGATAGAGTTGTTAGAAATTTTCCTTTTACATAGTTTTCAATAGATTTTGCATTGTAAGGACAAATGTTTTTCTGTTACTTTTATAAATAAAATAAATTTTGTTTGACTTATTTATTTGTTTACTTCCTTGCAATGAAATCATTATGAAAATTGATGTTTGCATATTTCTACAACAAATGGATATGATTCTTATTTATGGTGATTATGGAAATGTCGAGAATTTACCAAATAGGGAGAGTTTCTCATCGTCCAAAATTCAATTGGACAGAAACTTGGAATCATGCAACTTGGTTGCACGATGAATGAGAAATTTCATATTTTGGAAATTAGACTAATTCATTGACAAAGTGTCAAGTGAAGGACTAGGAGATCAAGTACACAAAGTTGCATGTTGATCAAAGTCCACCATAAGAGTAACAAAAAAATTCGTCATGATTTACTAAAGGTTTAGTAAATATGATTAAGTGTAATTCTGAATTGATTGAAAATGTTTAAATCAATAGTCGAACGAATAAGAAGAGTCAAGTAGGCAGAAAGATAAAAGTTTCTCCATTCTAAGAAGAACGGAGAGTACCTTTTATGCTTTATGATATGTCTTAATGATTAAGAACCATATCTCAATTGATCCTCTAAGTAAGTCTTAGTATAATTGTATGTTTAAGAAGAGGAATCAAGAATTGAAGAAATGGAAAAATCAAGAAGTCTATCATACTTCGTTGCAATAACAAGTCTTAAAGTTAAGATTGTGAGAATGAGTGAAAAGTATTAAAGGTTTATAACATTCATCAAATGTGGAAAGTTGTGATGTCTTGGATAAGACAAAGTCCACCTAGGACCAATTTATGAAGTGTTTTGATAAAAGCTACACTAACTCTTGAATATTTGGTTGTCAACAAATGTTTATTAACAAGAGAATCTTATATGTCAAGGAGTCAGTGGGAGTCTTAATGGTCTTGAAAGGTTTCAAGAGAAAATCAAATAAACCTTATTGATCATCACTAGCACACGAGTTGAGGTTTTGCAACCTATCGTGTTGACATTATTTTGTTTCTGTGCTATTCCAATTGAGTTAATTATGCATGTGAGTTCTATGAGTTCTCATTTTGAACGCATAAAAGGCAAAACACCTTGATCAATGAAAGGTACATTGATAGGAAAATGTGAGATACTTAACTACTTGGAAGACGTGATGGGCAGTTGTACTACCATAAGGCAAAAAATTAAGATTAAGAAAGTTCGGTCCATGTGAGTCTAAATTTGTCGTAAACCTTGGTTTTAACAAATTCACATGGATAGGAACAAATACACCATTAAAATCTAAGTGTCATAAGATTTCCTCCTTCATGAAAATGATTGTGAGGAAATGCTTTCACTAAGAAAGATTTTAAGAAGATAGAGATTGTAAAGTTGCATTCTCAAATTCAATTATGGTTACAGTATCCCTTTCCATGATTTGAATTATGAGGTTTGGCAATTACTCTTAATAGTTTAGACACACATATGAACTATCTAAAGCAAAAGGTGTATAAGCTTAAGAGGCCTTGATAAAATATTATCAAAGCATTAAGTATTAGAAACATGGACTTAAGAAATTCAATAGGTATTGTTTTCTGAAAGTTAAGATGTTTGTGAATACATGACGAAGCTAGTGGGAGCATAAGTGTTATGTTTTACAATAATCATCATGATAGTGGGAGCATAAATGTTATGATTGTATGATTATTAAGGGACGTATTGCAAAGTTGGCAACATTAATTATAGAAAACAAGAGTTAAACCTTGCAAAGTAGTAAGGGTTGTAAAGTTGTTTTGCTATACTTAAGGGAGAGAATATTATGCTTCATTTCAAATCTAAAGGATTAGGTTGTGAAACGTTAATAGATTTAGTCAAAGGTACATAGTGTGTTCTTAAAATTTCGATTATGATTATGGCTTTCCTCTTCACAATTCGAATTTTGAGAACATAGCAAATAAAACATTGTGCATCGTGTCCCATACGCTTCGGTTATAGGATCGATTGCAAATGCTTTAATGTTTGACCATTCTTAAATTTTCCAAATCTCTAGCGCATTTAGAGGGATAAGGGACTAGAATTGGTTTTGACTAAAATAATTAAACAACTATCAAAGAACAATCACCAAAGTTCGACGAGGATTGGTTGCTTGTGAGTAGTTGGAAGCATGGTATTGGATGGACCATATGGATATTATTATGAATAGATAAGATTATATTAAGAATAAGTTGCCATATGGAAAATATGGAAGCGTGTCCATATTGGGAAGTAAATATTGAAAATCTATGACTAGATTATAAACTTTTATGCAAAAGGATGTTCAAAGGAATGTACTTTGAGTGAGAGACATCATATATAAGGAATTGTCTTGTAACAATCTTCGATAGAAGATTTTGTAACATCATCAGAAATAGTCTTTGTGACTTTGGTGCAGTGACATTACGAAAGGATCGTTGCATAAAGTGTTAGAATCTAGCATATTCTATAAGTAGCAAGAATTTGATATTCTTACACCTATGAAAAAGGATTTGGAGTTGTAAAATGAGAATGATTGGAAATGTGTTCAATTTTTCTATTTCACAAAAGTAAGAACCATAGGTAAACATTGTGTGCATGCTAGGAGCATGGGACAAGTGTTGGAATTCAAGTAAGAAGTTGATTACCCGAAACGAAAAATAATGAGTAATCAATATGGTAATAAATAAAAGACGTTTTATTTATACTCAAAGGTTTGAGGCCATATGGGATTAGTATTATTCTTGTGTTTCACATTTGCATGTTTTGACTTCCAGAATAATTGAGTTTATTAAGAATAATCACAGTCATTCATATGTTAGAAGTAGATATGAATGAAGATTGTCATGAATTGGTGTGTGGATTGTCTAAAGAGCATTAGACATAAGCAAATGTTTGCTGCAACGTTCATGAGTGCTTATGAATATGATTTGAGCATTGGATTAAACCCACGCTCACTTGGATCACTCCATGAATTATATAACGAGTGATTGGTGAGACGATAACATCTTATATTCTTGAAACCAAGATGTGTGAGTTGTATCTTGCTAATCGGTTGCACATTGATAATGTGTAAACGCACTAGTAACTTGGTGTTATTAAACATATTGTTGTGTGTGATTTGGTTAGTGAGTGCAAGCAAGCATTGTATCAAAGTTT
The DNA here is from genome assembly GCF_052625555.1 of Lactuca saligna. Classification (NCBI taxonomy): domain Eukaryota; kingdom Viridiplantae; phylum Streptophyta; class Magnoliopsida; order Asterales; family Asteraceae; genus Lactuca; species Lactuca saligna. The sequence continues at coordinate 245,333,587 of NC_136421.1, forward strand.
ATCTGTTCCTTTTATCCAAAGAAGGATAAAAGCGATATCTTTTGGGCCCCTCGATGGTTTAGTGATGACAAACGTAAATGCTCGGCCGGGCTAGGGCTAATTTGATTTGTTCAATTGGTCAGTCGTCATAAATCGGAAATCGAGATATAGTACAAAGAGAATGGTTTGAAATCATATCTCATATGGTATCTAGAATGGAAGAATATATGATCCCTTATCTAAGGACACGCGTATCTGATATGATCAGAGTTGACAGCGGCTTTGGAATGCTACGATTGCAGATTAGGATCTGAAGTCATACGCATAATAGTTATTAGACTTATCCAAGTGGGAGACTGTTGGATTAGTGTCTAAGTCCATAACTATTTTGGTATGTAATTGACCCGATGGTGCATGGTCCTTTTGGGTCACCAAAGCAACTTGATTGGAGAAATAAATAAAGAGAGAAAGGTTATTATGATTTATTAATATGTTATAAGAATAATATATTAAAGGAGAAATCATATTTGTTTAATTAATATGGTCAATAATTAATTAGGAATTAATTTTGTGATCAAGTGTAGTTAATTAAACTAGAGGGGCTGATTTGTAATTATATGATAGTTACAAAATAAGGTAAGGATTATCTTATTATTAGGTTGAACGAATTTGAGGTGATAAGGCCTTAGAATTCGACTATGATAAGGATTCAAGGATTATCTTATGGGTTGCTTTGTCGATAAGCAACTAGATAAGGATAATGACTGAAACCCTATCTCTACACCTATATAAACACCCCTTGGCTCATGAAATCGTGTATCCCTTCCCAAGAAGTCTTAAGGACGAATTCTAACCTCTCTCCTCTCTCTTTATACCTTATCCATTTGCTCTTGGTGTTTGTAAGCCATTAGAGGAGTGACACTTGTGACTTTAAGCATTCCAAAGTAATTACAAGGAGATTTGGGATTGTTATTGCTACATAACAATCAAGGTATGATCTTAAACCTAATTACATAGTAATATGATTACTTGAATGCTAGAATTAGGGTTTATAGTCTTGGATTCAAAGCATGTACAATAGAGAAACCTAGATCCAAGCATTAGGGTTTGTATGAGCACATAGGATGTCTTATGACCAAAACCCATCAAGTTTATGGTCTAATGACCATGTTCATTGGAGTTTACGGCCCAGGGGAGTAAACTCCTGGCCGTAAACTCTCAACCAAGTGCCTAAATGGAGCTTAGAATTATTACAACTCATATGGTGAATTGTTTCAAGGCTATAACAAGTGTTTGGGTGCCATATTGACTCCTTTGGGGAGTTTACGGCCCATAGACCATATTCCCTTGGAGTTTATAGTCGTAAACTCCCTTGGGAGGGTTCTTATGGTGCTTTCAAGTCTCAAACATTTCTAGGAACAAATCTAGACTTTAGTACTTGGCTTTAGGAGGGTTTATGGCACGAATTGGTACCATTTTATGGAGTTTACGGCCCTGAATCTTTTGGGCCGTAAACTCCCTCACTCATGGGGTTCTAAGTGTTTTAACTAGTCCATAACACATTTAGGTACATGACCAAATTGTCTCTTGGCCTAAGGAAGGATTTAGGGTGTCCTTTGACCCTTTTAAAGGTGTTTACGGCACCAAGAGTTTGTCTTGGCTGTAAACTCCTTTTTCTTTGTGATTTCCTTATGTTTGCTAGGCTATAACACTTTAGGGTATAATTCTAACATCGAGTCCAAGCCTTAGGTGCCTTAAAAACACCATTTGAGCAAGTTACAAGGGAGTTTACGGCCTAAGCTAATCTTGGGCCGTGAACTCCTAAACTTGGGTGTTTCTTGGCTGATTTCTTGTACCTAAAACACTCCTATATATGTCCAAGGTAGTTACTAAGCATGGGGGACAATCTAGGCTCGGTTTCATGAGTTTACCGCCCAAGAACACCTTGGGGAGTAAACTCCTAAATCGGATGATTTAGCTATGTAATCTATGTTATGAACACATTTAAAGCTTTCTAACACTACTAGAAAGAGTTACTCACAATTTGGGATAAAAACCCGAAGATCCGTGAGAGAGAATTTGGTTTTTCTCTAATTGGAATTCAACTAATGAACCAATTTGGTTCAGAATTCTATTTATAGTCCTGAAATATTTTTGGCAGAAAATATTTTTATTCCTGGAACGAACTCTAATGTCCTAGAGTAATGGAATAACAGTGTTGCACAAAACCCTAGTGCAACCACTCTCCTAATATCTTCTTAAGTGTAAATCCTAAAAACTGCCTAACTTACACTCGGCGTCTGAATTTTCACTGTAACTGATCTACATCTATTGGATTGATATGGTTTATTCAGAATGGGAATTTCGGGTTGTCACATCATCCCCCTGTTAAAGGGAATTTCGTCCCGAAATTAGAATTTAGGCAAGGAAGTATGCACGAATGATCGAGTCGTGAGGAAGAAACTTCCTAATTGGTTGGTTCTAGCGCACTTAAGTGAAATCGGGCTCTCGGTTGGCATTCCAACGAACCTTCACTAATTGGCGACGGCGTTGCTTCGTCCGCTAGACCTCTCAGTTGAGGGTCACTACGGCTCTAATACGAAGGCGAGGATCTCACCGAGTGGACTTGCAAGAGTCCTAACGGAAAGGTATGGTTTCACAATCGAGATGCGAAGAGTAGAAAGTATGTTACTGAGTTCGCAGAGTAGGTCTAGTTTGTGCGAGGCACAGGAGCGATTCTGATAAGAATCTCGGAGGTCCTGTCTAACTTGGATTTAGCTTTCCACGCTTCACGAAGCGTATTAAGCCATTCCCAGAGTGAGTTATCCTAAAGAACTTGGTCACTCACTTGGAATCTCAAAGGTTCCTTTTCTTGCGTAACCTCCCAGTCAAAGGCCACCCCTTGCTGGGTCAAAGTTGTATGAGTTTCTGTAGCTTGTGAGGAGTTCTGAATGAACTAAGGCGGTAGGTCGGTAAGACCTAGAATTTGGTGAAAGACTGTCGGCGTCTCTGGTTTCGATAAATGCTCAATGGTTATGACAAATTGAAAGAGTACTCAAAATTTCCCACACTACTAACAGTGGGTCTTAGAAATTTGACTCTTCAATTTCAAAACTCGTGCTTTGAGAACATCGTTAAAAGTTCCTCTTAAGGAAATGTTCCCATGGGTTCCTTCTTACTACAAGGGTAGATAAGTAAGTCATTACTTGGAGAAATGACGAACTGATCCAAGTAAGAAAGACGTACCCTACTCGTTTAGCTCATGAAAGCTATGGGTGTACTGGTCCTACCCGAAGGGTATCATTACGGACTCGAAGTGTCCGCATCGAGTTCAGGAGATAGTCTTCCGGACATCCTTCCCTAACACTCGAACTGGTGATATTCGGATTTCAGATCCATTCCTGGAAGTAGTTTCTTTCCTTGCGTTTGCTCAACCATTTCGTCTACGCGAGGCAGAGATAACGATTTCTAATGAAAAATCTCGACGGAGTCCTCGATAACCGAGGCACATACAATGCGATCCGTCGTTCTTTGGAAGAATATGACCGGGGTTCTCTAGGGTGAGAAACCTAGTCTTCTAATTCTATTTCTGTGTAGTTCGCTAAGTTGTCCGGACTGTTCTTGTATCTCCGTGGGTGTTTAAACTATAGGGTGATCTGTTTACGGGAGTCGTATTGGGTTCTAAGTTTGTTCGCATGACGATGCGATTACTCGTAGGCTTAAGCAGTTCTCCGTCCTGAAGTTCATATTAGAATTCATACTTGGTTCACAATCACCATTTCGTATATACGAGTCATATATAATTAAGGTTGAAAACGTAGTCGAATAATTGATTCTTCTTTAAGCTCATATCCCACCGAAGAAAAAGGATTTAAAGTGGAATCATCAATTCTAAGCCTATAGAAGCTTGATTATATATCACTCTTATGTATACCTTCCTTAGTGATAGATCAATCGCATGAATCCTTGTATTAAACTTGACGTACTGTACGAGTGGTACTTCAGGGATTTCTTCGGAACGAAAATAACTAAGAGGTACTCCTGGCATTAGTACTTCGGTGTTCTGATGTGACAGTTTCACTAAAATGACGTTTACTGATAAGGAGACGTACGTATGAAGCTGTTTTTGTGAGGATCAAATTTAATCGAGTCGTACGATAATGTCGGAATCATACAGAAACTTAAAGACATTAGATTTGAACATAAAACGTTTACAGACAAAAACAACCGTGCAACCATGAACAAAGTTACAGTACTTTAGATTTACTACCAAACTATTGCAGCGAATAAGGTATACTACAAAAGACAAGTATACGCAGCACGAGAATCCCTATACAGATAGGATCTCGCAAAAGGTAAGACTCTAGTTGCACTAGTTTTAAACATGTTTTTGATCATACAAAAACTGACGATTTGGAGGGAACCTATACTATATTAGGGTCCTTAACCGTCTCTTTCCACTCTGCGATCAAACTCCGTCAGGTTTGTTGTTGTCCTTCTCTGCTGGACAGTCCCTCTTGAAGTGTCCCATGACCCCACATAGATGGCATATCTGAGAGGTTTGGACATTGGTGGTTGATGTGATGTGTTGAATCTGAATCCTACAACAGCTGGTAGTATGTCCATTCCTGTTGCACTTAAAACAGTGTAACGGACGGCAACTACCCAGATGATGAAAGCTACACTCATAGCATTTTGGTAAGTTTCCGGCATATTGCCTGGCTGGTGTAGGGACAATCGGGACACCAGAAGGAATGGTGGTAGGAGGTGCAGATGTAGTAGCTGTGAAGGTCATTACTGGTGGTTGTTTCTTATTCACCCCTCGAAGCGATTTGTCCTTCTTGTTGTCCTAAAACTTCCGTTTGTTACTCTTGGTCCTGACACTCGGGGTATCGTGGTGGTTTGTTGCTCGTAGAGGTACTGGATTGGCATTGTTGTTAACAGCTCCACTAACATTCGCATCGTTAGCGTGAAGGTGGGTCAGAATAGCTGACACGGCAGCTGAGACTGCAGCTTGAAAGGTAGCTGCATCAATCTGGAGGGTTGGTGTTTGGTTGATGGGTTGATCGTTTTTCTTTGGCGACATGATTCTGTTTCACGGAAAGAAAATGAATTTGTGAGCGAGCATGGTTGAACCTAGACTTAATTTGACTGTTTAAGAAAAGAATAGAAGTATGTTCTCGTGAGTTTGACCTACATCTCTATGACGCAGTCCTAGTACAGATTGGAGGTATGATTACGAAGGTTTGACCTACATCCCTATGATGCAGTCCTAGTAATGAGTAGAAGTAAGTTCGTAGGATGGTCTTAAAACGTTTGACGTTTGAGCCGTGGTATCGTGGGTTGGTGAATAACAAGATCCAACCACTGAAAGAGACTTGGAAATGTCTCCAGAGCTAAATTATTATAGTCCAATGACTTGACTAAAGCATGTTTTAGATAGACCCTTATGAAAGAATGATAAGAGTATTTGAATGAAGAATGACACAGAAGTTAGCCGACTGTCAATATCTTTGATATTCATGATGTAAAGATTTGGGGAAAAAAATGACCTTGTAAAGGTCTTACATCATATCCAGAGAAGATAGTTCTTGACAGCATAAAGACCCAGCTAAAGTACTTACGGAAAAAGATAATTTCATAGCAAATGCCACATCCGGCATAGACAGAAAAACATGATTCCTTTTTATAATGGAAATAAAGTAAAGCGTCTACTACTGGCGACGGTTATCCCCCTGGTGAACTCATAGTTCAACCAATTGGCGTTCCATGTCAAGTAGGTGTCTTTCGTACACTCTCTGGCATACTCGGAACTCTATGACTTCGGGTCGTGATTCGGCCAGTGCTTGCAGCAGGGTTTCACGGTTTCTCTCTGATCTCTTGTGTGTATCTTCTAGATGAATGGTGTGGAGGGTATGCATTCTAGCATAGGCAACTACTTCTGTAATCTGATGTAGGGTTGTCCTGCCTTGAATCTCATTCTGGCCACTCTGCGGACCAAGATTGGCAAGACTCTATCTGCCGAGCCCCCATTGCTCAAGTCATAAAAGCTTCAGTCGACATTAAATGGCATGGGCTGATCTTGTCCTTGGCTCCATGTTTCCAAGCATCCCACTCACTCAGGGGGTCGGGCCATGAAAAGTCGGACGAGGGTTAGGAATTGGAAAAGGAGCTGCTCGGGGTAGGTTTTCAACCTCTGGTTCGGAGTTAGCATCATACGAAAGGTCTTCATCATGGTGATCATTCAAGGGGAAAAGGATGATCATTCTCTGGTTATTCTCCAAACCAACCAGCTATGACTTCATTCGGAAGATACTGGTTGCCGAGGGGATGGAGTCCAGCTATGTTTTCTATGCGAGAATTTAGGGTAAGAGAATAATTATTAGACGAACTATCTAGATAATTATTTTGAAAATCTTCATCAGTTACATCGCTATTTGTGAAGTGCATACCAGCTATGTGTAATCTAAACAGGATAGACCTTCGAATAAGTGACCTTAATTCCAAATTCACACATAATAAGGGTAAGGCAAAATTATCACAGATTCTAAGTCTATAACATCCTAATTACATATAGCTTCAGTGTATCCACTTAGCAACTATCAACTTAGTAATGAAGATCCCGTTTTAAATTCTCAAGTATAAAGTACTTCTAGTAACACCAAATACTCCTATAGTATTTTAAATTTTTAATGTTATGTTCTATTGTTCTCATTGTGGTAGGGTTGGTAAGATTTTAGCATTATTGCAACCACACACTTAAACTTAGGCACATGCTAGTCAACTCTCGGATAATATAGGTGATCAGGCTATATCTTCCCAGTTTTGACCATATGTCTCTAAGCCCACTTGTGTTGCCCAACAATCGTAATTCTTTTGTATTGTCCTAGTGACACTGATTTTAGTATGAATGCAGCACGTATACTTACTTAAATATTTTACTATTCAAAGTATAAACTCTTGGTCAGAGTATTTTTAATCCCTTATGTATTTATAGTTAGTATATCTTTTATGGGTTGATATACTTAATTCACTATAAACAATGCTCTGATACCAATCTGTCACACCCCAAAACCAAGAACGGCGGAAACGTTCTGGGGCGGAGGACGTCATGTACAGTATCACAACAATGAAAAGTAGTAAACAAGAAACAACATCATCCATTGCATTAATAATATAATTATTATACAAGTGTTCTATCAAATTTTGATAAACACTAAAGCATAAATCAAAATGAAAGATGAGTCTTGAACAAGCTCCATCTTCCTTTCTCCTTGCATCGGTACCTGTCTATGATGACTTGAGGATACAAGTAATTTTGAAAGAGAGTATCAGCTTTAAAGCTGGTGAGATCATAAGTGTTAATGTGTCTTAATTTGTAAAACTTGTAATTTAAGACTTGACATTATTTTGAAAGAAAACTCGTAAAGTGTGAAAATGTTTGTAGAACAACTGTAAATGTTTGAAAAGCCCTAGAAATCCCTATGATTCCTACTATTATAAAATGGAGTCTTCTACTAAGACTTAACTGCTCTGAATGTAGCCTTCTACCAAGACCCGACTGTGTTACTATTATTATTATTATAAGAAATTGTATCCCTTGGTACTAGGATACTCAAATATAATTCACCTCATTGGTTATGTGAATGAGTCACAAAATAAGGTAATAATACAACTAACCTAAGTATTACCCTTTGGTACTAGGGTAACTAACCGCGTTAACTTAAGACATCCGTAGATGTATATTTACCTCTGTTGCTAACAGCTGGGTGTAGGAATAGTTAATCCCTTAAAGTATACCTGTAATGGTATCAACCATTGACATCCGTGGATGTGCTTTTACCTCTATAGCTAATAGAGATTCTAGGAATGGTCAATCCCGCAACGTATCCTTTGGTACTAGGATATTAAATCCAATCTATCTCGTCGATTATGTGATTGTATCACAAGGTAAAGATAAGAATGAGGATTATATAACATAAACTATACATATAAAAGGTAATGATAATTCGTCATATATTATCTATCTAAACGTAATCATGTAAATGTAATCATGTAAATGTAATCATGTAAATGTAATCATGTAAATGTACTTATGTAAATGTACTCATGTAAATGTACTTATGTAAATGTACTCATGTAAATGTACTAGCTGTAACATGTGTTCTCTCTCTATCTAGCAAGTATTGACTCATGAATGAACTGACTCATTGTATGATATCGCGTTCTAGTAATAGTTCTAGTATCTTCTTAAATTACCCATATGGTAGTTTACTAGTAATCTAACTGGTACGTATGGACATGGATGTATACCCTTGCTACCCAAGGGTATGGGATGAACTGGAAGGACCTTTTATGACTATATATGTACACCTGATATATAACTAATATTTAAATGACCTTCGGACGAGTACCCGATATCCCACCAGACCACATCTCAAGCGCGAAAAGGAAATAGGGTGGATAGCCTTCCTAAATCTTTTAAACATTTCTTATATAACCATACATATAAAGGCATGCAATTTATAATATAAAAGCATAAATAAGTTTTGTAAAACATTTGAACATAAATATTATTTATAGAAATGATCGACTTGATGTCAATCTATAAAACAGTTTGAAGGCATGGGTTTGATAAACAATTTTTGAAATATGTGTTGATAAACAATCATCGTGTTATCTGTTATGTGTTTTAGGTACTTCCGAGGATCGCGGGAAGGCAGCGGCTTGATGGTACACACACCTGAGCTGGATATATATTTTTGGAGAATTCTGGATTTGTGATAAACAATTTTTGAAATATGTGTTGATAATTGATACATGAGATTTTGAGAAAATGTGACATGTGTTTTATTGTGTTTGAAAATAAAAAATTTGGTTTGAAAATTTACGGTAATACATCGGATACCCATGGTAATTCTAGAGCTAATACGTGCAACAAGCTCCGACTCATGGAGGGATGCATTTATTAGATAAAAAGTTGATGCAAGTTCTACCTGTTGCTGCAATGATTCATGGCCTTTGTGTCTGCAACACATCATTCAATGTCTTAATTGGATGAAAAAGTTAAAAGTACAATCCTAGTATACTTTCATTTTTTCTCAAATGGTCAAAGGGGAAGGCTAGGCATGACCACAATATGCAACAAGCTACCGGAGATAACCCATAACCATCCCATCAACTAAAAGTCTATGTAACCGATACATGGTTTTTTACTGGTTTTTATAACTTAAGAGTCATTGAGATAATGTTGTTTTAAGGTGCTGGTCAAAAAATCAAAATATTTAAATGCCAGTAAAAAAAAGTGAGGTTCGACAAAAATTAAACCATAAACACCTTTTTATTGTTTTCCTTAATTTGATAAACAATTAACGTATTCAATATAGTCGTATAGTTATATAATACTAATAATAAATAACTAGTTTAAATTAGAAATCCAAAAGATTGCAGGAACACAAAAAATGAATATGAATATTAGTTTTGCTATGTTGATCAAACCCATCATGACTAGGTAGCAGTCCCATAATTTTTCAAAAGTTGCACAAAATGTCTTGTTTTCTTACTATGTCTAATTTGACATCTAACTTGAAAATATAATATTTTTTTTCCTAACAATGTGGAATAAATCTAAAGGTCAAACAAGGGAAGAGAACATACATTATAATTTACACGGTCTAAATTATTTATTTAAAATAACTTAAAGTTGTATCAGTTGATAATGTGATGGTTAATTAATAGTCCACACGTTGTAAAATTTCTTCGTGTTTGTGTAAATTTCCTACACAAAATTTAAAAATCAAACACATGTGAATCGGGTGCTAAAGAATGTTATTGATGATTTAAGATGAAACCTTCCAAAGGTAAAAGTTGATGAAGGGGGGATATTTGAAGTACATTGCTACTTTAACTTTTCGACTAAGATAAGTAATGTGCCTATTTTGGGTGTTGAAGATGTTATCTAAGACTCAAGTATATTTCACGATTAGGATTTAACTAGGGTTTTTTCAATAAGTGGAAATTAAAGCATGCATCTCGTACCTATTTAATATCATATTGTGACATCTTATAGTTATAATTATGTGACCTCAGTGCTATAAAGGTAAATTAAAGACATCAGATGTGAAATCAAGTATGACTTGGGTAAGTATTAGACGAAAAAGCAATCTTATGTGAACAAGTTATGAGTAAGAGGATCAATTCTTATGATAACGTAAGCACTTAAGATTATCCCTATTGTTTATTAAAGAGCAAGATATACCTAAAGAGAATGAGAGGAGAAGATTGAACTGATGGATGTAATTTGGAGTTTGAAGCAAACAGTACATCCAAGCAATCACTTGAGTTAAAATTCCTTTATTTCAGAATTCAGATGCTTGTATTGAGTTTTGGGTAGCATTAATGGAGACTCACCTCTTGATATCCACTACTTGAAATCAATGGCTTAAGTGGTGGTGTGATGATGTTAGAACATGGATTATAGCACCTTATGTCCCTTCAAATGAAAAATAAACATCACAAATGAAATAAAATAAAAAAAAAGAATGAGTATCGAGTATTGATCGTTGAATATGGAGTTTCATTTTCATCCATTGACTAAATTTGAATATAATGTTACTAGGATATGGATGATGTGTTTAAGCATATATTTTTTTAATCTAAATATATATGTTCAGGTTTAGATCATTAAAAGTCATCCCCATAAATGTTAGAATCGAATCGGAAGCGATTGTAAGATGTTAGGAGGTGAAGATAGTGTCATACCACCAACGACCAAATAGCAAGCCGATGAGAAGAGGGGGACATGTTGGTTGAAAAAGTAGATAGTATCTTGGAAAGGAACAGTGAAGAAATTAATGTGTTAGATATCATATGATTATAAAACTATATGGTTTCAAGATATAATATGGTTTTTATCAGCAAAACAAGTTAAAAGGATTATGTTGATTAAAAGCACACACACACACACACACACACACACACATATATATATATATATATATATATATATATATATAGAACGGATTTTAACAAGTTGGACTTATCTGATTAGTTTGAGTTTGTCCATTAGTTATTGTGTTTAGTTATTAACTTACTTAATAGATGATATGTGATATAAAACTGAATGGACAGTAGGTACATGAGTGGAAGGAGTCATTTATAATTCAGTAGTTATCAACATCACAACATGAAATGAAGTTGTTTTGTTTGTTGGCATTGAGTGAATTTAAAGGACAAAAAAAGCAATGCAATCATAAACACATATGCAGATGCAGTAGTAGTCTAAGTTTGATTTGAATATATAAAGAAAGTAAAGAAGCAAAAGAATAGTAATATTTTTTTGTGAAGGAAGGAACGAGGAAGGGAGTTGGAAGTGAAAGTGAAAGATTCTGCATCCCAATTCCCACATCGGGTGAATGAAGGAAGCAGGCAAGAGGGAGGCGAGTAGAAAAGGGGAAGCCCAGGGCTGTAAGAAGCATACCTTTCTCGGCCTTTTGGCTAAGATCAAGTGTAGTATCTGTTCTTATCAGTTTAATATCTGATATGTGGGCCATCGGCCCACTCGATATTAATCTTATTTTTTATGGGGGAAGGCCCGTTACAGTAGCTTGCTGCTGGGGTTCTTCATGTGTCGCCTTGGTCTTACATTACAGCCAAGGCCCGGCGCACCCCTCTAATATTCAGTTCAACTTTTTGACCTGTAAGTGTCAAACCAGTAGAAACCAGTTATGACTTATCCTTGATAACAAGTTAAAATGTTTATGTTGATTAAAAACCCTTTTTGATAGAATTGATTTTATCAAGTTGGAGTTCTTTGATTAGTTTGAGTTTGTCGATTAGTTATTAATGTATTTAATAGATATGTGATATTAAAGTATTTAATAGTAGGTACAAGAGTGGAGGCAGCATTTGTAAGAAAAGCAATGCATTAATAAACACATATGCTTATGTTGTAGCTTAGTCTAACTTTGATTTGAATATACAAAGTAGAGAAGTAGAAGAATAATATTGAAGTTAGTTTGTTGCGAAGAAAGGGAGGCAGTGAAAGTGTGTGCATCGCATATCGGTTGAATGAAGGAAGCAGACACAAAAGGGGAAGCCCTTTGACTTGTAAAGTAGCTGGCATCAATCCAGCAGAAACTAGCTATTAGTTATCCCTGATAAGAGGGCCAGAATGATGAAACCCACACCCCTAATTTCTCAACCATGGACCTGGTTTGTTGCTGACCTTTTATGGATTTGTTTCAAATATCCTAATTAAGCTCCAAGAGACACAAAGGATAGATATTCATGACTTGATTTTAGTGATCTTTTCTTCAGGAGATGAAACAAAACAAGGATTATGTGAATTGACAAAATGGAAAGGTAAAAAAAAAGTAGGTGTCCATTTGAGTCGGACTAGTCGGCAATATGGGCCTGAAGAGCCAAGACTTGTTAACCTTCCACTGTCAGAAGCGAGGAGTTGTCGCAGCCCTGTGGAGCCAGCCTAACGCGTTGCCCCCTTCTCTAAGTTCCAAGAGACCCAAAGCCTTCGCTCAAGGCACTTGAATCAACTCTCGACTTGGAATGGGCAAGTCAAATTACACCCCACCAGACCCAACCAAATTGGACCAAATCATAATCCAACCCACTTTAATACCCCCACTTGGGTTACAAGCAAACGTTACCAAGCCCGGTGATTAAGACTCTACAAGATAGATTTATAAAGTCATCTTCGAATTCTTCACACACTAATATGGGAACACTCACTAATATATACCCAAACAAACTATATTTTTCTTTTAATTAACAATTCCACAAGAATATTTGCAATTCAACTTCAGGTGATGTAAAACAAGTCTATCTACAACCACATCAAAGGGATTTTGGTTCTTCCAAACCACCAAATGATTTCTTTTATGAACTTGTATAACCATCCTGGTACCCCACAATCTCGATTGCAATGGGAAACACAATTAGTGTGAACAGATGACGACAAGGACCGTCTTACTTCTGGCTTTCAGGAGATGTTGTCTATGTTGGGCCAATTGGGTATTCACTACAACATAACACCAACGCCAAATAGAAAGCTTCACGTCGCTATGCCAATATCACCTTGTTGTCTTCCACGACCACAGGTTGATACCTAAATTTTTCGGATCGATAAATCTTTGACACTTAGAGATACAATGTCTGGGGCATCCATTACTTCTCATAGATTGGGGGAGGGGAACACTAACTCACTAGAGATTTTTATAAACTCTGACACATAGAGATACACATCATCACCATTTCCTTTATTTCCTTTTCACGTCGGGGCTACATATGTGGAGAGGTTGAATCCATAAATATGTAAAACAAAGTACTTCAAATTATATATAACAAAATATAATGCATTGTGAACGGTAAACCTAAACTCTCATAAACCCCGACATACTTGAAGAATAGTTATAGACCAATCGCCCAAAAATGCATTCATCGGAAACCCTACCGTATAGCTTAATGTCCTTGGTAGGCGTGTTAGCTCTAAGATACGGGGGAATTGAAAATGCAACATTGACATGACTTGTTTATATTTTTCTTTTTGGTTAGCTGTGTGTTTTTTTTTTCTAGATTCCATCTTTGATAGTTATGTTCATGTATCAACATAACAAAAGAAAACTCCAAGTTAAAATCGTATGACCATTTTCAAAATACGAATAACTAGTTTAAATTGCTGAATTATGGGGATATCTATATCTTTACTATTATATAAAGCATATTTGATGTTTCTTGAAAATTTTAAGAGGTACAACTATTAGAGCATCAAATACCATCATAAAATGCTTGTAGAAAATATTGACTAATTTAAATGGTAACTCTTAACCTAACATGAATCATGAGTCACGACCCCAGTCTTAACCTAATAATTCTTAACCTAACGCCAATCATGGCCCCAATCTTCTATTAACACTCACCTTCCCATCTGTCGATCAAAATATTCAAAAAGTCCCATCTCTGCATCGTCGTACCCCTTCTTTGCTTCTCCGTCATCCATAACCACCCTTATTTTCATCCTTTTTTGAGACTCTAATATGTCTGCCACTTTTTGCCTTCAACCACCCGTAATGGTTGTTGCTTTTCCACTACTATTTCTATTGCTTTAATCCAAATATGTGACCATGAAATATGAAAAACATCAAACGAAGAACAATACTCAGAATTTCTGACCACAAATTTAAATGGTAAAATACCATGATAAAATGTTTCTAGAAAATATTGACTAATTTATATGGTAACTCTTAACCTAACACGAATCACGACCCCAATCTTAACCTAATAATTCTTAACCTAACGCCAATCATGGCCCCAATCTTCTATTAACACGCACCTTCCCATCTAATCTTCTATTAACACGCACCTAATAAATGGTAACTCTTTTGGAGTCTTTGATTTCAGGATTTATTTTCTTTTAAATGTTGAGTCATTAATAATCGATTTAGTAATCAACGTTATTTTTCTTGGTAGAGAGGGAATAATATTTAAGAATTCTACTAAAAACAACATGGAGGAAAGGCATAAGCAATCTCTCTGAACAATTCATCATCAAATGTGGTACAAAAACATGAATGATGTGTTATGGAGATGTAAAACATGCATATTTGTGAACAATTCATATTCATTTGTTCATCCTTGATCATCATGGTAACCTTAAATAACTAAAATACCCTTATTATTCATAACAATTATTTTTCGCTTAAACATGCAACATCAAAAGTCTGGTTTGAATTTATTCTATTGAGAATAAAGGATTTGGAAGAGACAAATAGGATCTTAGTTCAAATCACACCAGAAGTACTGTGTGCATGTGTTGTGGGTACTGATGTGTGTACGTGTTTTGTGTATGTGATGTTGGTATATAGTGTGGTATGTATAGGTTGTATTCATGTATATATGTATTGCAGGGCCGTTCCAAGTATATTTTGGGCCCGGGGCAAAAACAAAAATGGGCCCTTCAAAAAACAAATTGATTCTAGTGCAACCGTATCAAATGTTTTCCTATCTTTTTTTAGATGGAGAGTTTACGTCTTATTTAAAACATAGATAAAATTAAAAATAGTTTAGAAGTGAATTAACTTTTTCGGTTAAAAAATAATAATTAAATATAAACAAAATTTTTTAAAAATAAACTATTGTCAAATTCTAAAACTGGCCCTCTTGAATAAAACCCATTTTATAAATTTTTGGTGAGTATGATTTTTATCAAAAATGGATAAATAACTAACTTTTATTTCATAAGAAAATAAATAGACTTGATAATTTGTAATTATGTATGATATTAAAAAATAATTTAAGTGCGGAAAGTCCAAACTAATTGTCATTAAATATATAAACCAACATTTGGGCCAGCCTATCAAAGGTTTAAAACAGTTAATCTAAATTCAAAAAGCCAACATTTGGGCACGTTAACTACAAGAATTGAACTCGAGACATACAAGGACTGAACAGAGGCAGCGCCTTTTCCAGTCGATCTGTATTTATGTTTGTTTAAAATGTAACACTAATGATATATAACTATTAACGTCCATTTTTTTGGGGCCCCAATCCAATGATGGGCCCTGGGCCATCACCCAGCTTGCCCACCGCCATGGGTCAGGGCTGATGTATTGTGTGAATACTTACAGGTTTTTGAGTTATTTGGTTAAATTGTTCTTCGTTACCCTGTTCGAACAAACAATTTTGGTTTTGGACAAGTTTGCACTACTCTCATTAAACACGTGTTTCTTACATATGCTTTCAGATTATAGGGTCTGTGTTTGTATGCTCACTATAAATGTTATTTTCTTAAAAATGGGGTCTTTCACATTCCAAAGAATGTAGAAAGCTATTTTTATTATAACTTACTAAATTTATAATACTGTAGCACATATGTTGAGGGTTTTGTGTTTGTTTTGGGTGTTCCACATAATTGTTGTCTATATAATTGTCCACTTAAACATCCTACGTAGGTTTTGTATTCAACCAAGAAAAGAGTCATTTCTGCCTTTTTATATGTTTTTCTGTTGGATGTATGGACATTGATGATTTTTCATTACAGAAAAGGAACCAATGGCTTTGTTCGATGTTGGTCTCCAGGTTTGTTTTTTCTTTTTCTAACATGTCATCAGTATTTTTTTTAAATATACCATCTCAAATTGTGTCTTTTGAGTCTTGATATATTACTTTTGAAACATGTCAAAATCTATGTGATTGATGACATTTTCTCTTGATTAGCTCCATATAAGCAAGGTCTTACCAATGCATTATGTGTGGTATTATGGTAGGTCTAGAAGTTGTTGAATTTACGAGTGATATATTTATTGTTTGCTAAATATCTAAAAAAGAAACATAACATGATGATAAATGAGGCAAATTAAATTTAGAGAATGTTTATTCATTTTACTTTACTAATGAAACTACATTTTTTGGAGCAGGTGATTTTTATGGTTTCCAATATAAATCAACATGTTCACATTAATGAGATACAATTTTCCTATTGCATGCAAAACCAAAGGTAAAAGGAGTTGTTTTCAAATTTATAGTCAAACATTCTACTATTTGAGTTCAAACCCAATTCAAGACTTCTAAGAAAGCTTTAAAAAGTTGTAGAGTTAGGTCATGAAGAAAATTAAAATAAGATTATGCTATTGTGGTATGACACTTAAGAGAAAACAATAAACAAAACATTAATAACGGAGTACTTTTAAAGTTTTGAAACAATTCCATTTAATTTGGCACCAATTGTATAGTTTCATAATGTTTAAATTTAGATGGGTTTTAGATATTTTAGTTAAATATTCATGAATATATTACTTTTCAACAGTTAGTTGATAGTCCTGTTGGTGGTTGCTTAACCAATAATTCACATATGTCCCATGCATAAAGAGTGATTGGTGGACCAAATATTACTATTGCTTACATAAAAAATGACTATTAGTTGATATCCTGATGGTGGTTGCTTAACCAATAATTCACATATGTCCCATGTATAAAGAGTGATGGGTGGACCAAATATTACTATTGCTTACACAAAAAATGACTAGAAGTTGCAGACACAGGATGTACACCAAGTCATATTCTTTTTTCATTTTCGTGAGCTAAATACAAATGTAGAAATCTACTTTCCAGACTTTTATTGTTATATTAATTGTTGGCCTATAACAAAATAAGGTTATGGAGGCGGCGACCGCCATATTTAAAAATGGGCTTCATGTTGGTGTGTTGCTTCAAGGGAAAAGAATTGCAGATGACAGTAGACTACAAGATCTTTTATTTCTCTTGTGTGTAAAATTTGGATGGTTAAATTTAACTATGATGCCTACTGTATTAAAAATTGAGCTAAAAGAATGGTGACAAAGACAACTTTATAGAGGGATATGTCATGGAGCTAATGGAATAAGTTTGGACTCAGGATTGAAGAAATTTGTAAAGGAGGTTCAAGCAAGTTGAGGTAATTCCTACATTGATATTATGTAAACAAGCCAGATTTAGAATATGCAAAGAATTAGCAATGTACTTTCATTTGATTTTTCTAATATAACATCTTATATTTAATTGTACCATACTAATTTCTTTTTAAATAATTTTTTTTTCTTATTTAATCAGTTTGATTTAAAGTTATAATGCTAAAATGCAATAAATAGTGTAAGATTCTGATAGCAAAGTGTGCTTCTATTATTTGAAAAAAATTCGTAAGCTTTATAATAAACAAGTGATAAGTGATAGGAATGTCCTTTTTAAGATTTATGTTTATGTTTCCTTTTTGGCTATTAGCTTGCAGGGTACTTCCCATAAATCATTTTTTGCCTCTTATTAGACAAGTCTTTTAGCTGAGGTGTCATCATATTCAATCATATGAATTTGGATGCTTTTGAATTTCAAGGGTATCATCCTCAAAAAAGTTGAAGGTGAAGAGAATGCATGAAAAAAGTTTTCATGATCCTAAATTAATGTATATGGACGGAAAAATAGTTTGGATACGGATTTTGATGCTTTTAAATTCCTATGGTATTTTTGTCAAAATATTTTAATATAGAGAGAATGTTGGAACTTTTTTTTTCTTATGTTTCATTTCTCATGTGTTTTTCCTCTATTAATCTTTTTCTCCAAATATGCATAAGGGATTTTCTAACATGTATGTGCCCTAAGGTACATACAAGAAACATTAATTACAACAAATATTGTCATAACTAAATATGAAATACATTAATTAAAAAGATTATCACCATAATTAAATATGAGATTCATTAATAATTTACATAATAAATACATTTCATATTCAATTATGGTGTAATTAATGTTTTTTATATGTGCCTAAGGTCATATATTAGAAAATCTCTATGCATAATACTTGTGAGCATCTCCACCACACTCATGTTTCCTTACACAGCCTTGCCCAAAGTCAAACTATATGCACCAATGTTTTGAAAACCGGACCGGAGATCGAACCGGTCGTCTTACTGGTTCGATGGTTCAGCTGGTCCAACCGGTCAGATCGGTCTCAAAAACCGGGAAAACCGAACGTTGTCATAATTATATTTAATTATATAAAAAATACAAAAAATAAAAAAATATATATTTTTTTAAATTTCCGGTTTTGACCGGTTTTGCCGGTTCAACCGGACCGGTTTTGACCGGTTCAACCGGTTTTTACTGGTTTTCACCGGTTCAAATGAATACTGGTTTTTTAGCATTTAATAATCGGATCCGGGACCGGTTCCCGGTTGAACCGGTCGAACCGGCCGGTCCGGTTCGGTTTTCAAAACATGGATATGCACAATATTTCTAAGTTAAAAACGTGGGACTCAAGGTTAAAAATAAGAAATATGTCAATTGTGAAAGTATGAGTTGTTTCAATTGCTTGAATCATTATTTTGCATAAAAAGACCACATGTGGTAAAATTTGATTTTTTTTTAGATAATTAAAAAAATTAGGCTATAATAGAAATAAAAGAAAATTAAAGTTTTAATGATTAAACCTATTTCTAAGTTATTTTATTATTTAAAAACATCATCATCTCTCTTGATGTATTTAAAATAAAATAATATCGGAAACTGTTTTTTATTTTTATTTTATTTTTAATAAGCTCTAAAACCATAAATATCCATCTCCTGTAATCGAATAAAACCAATTATTATGAACTTTACATTATATTGTGTTTTTGCCTGATTACTTGATTATTAAGTCAATCTATAGTGCGAACCAAAAGCATAAGCATTTAAATATCAATATTTTTAAAATAGGTGACCAATGAAGAATTTAGGTTGTACGTTAACAATGAAGCAAGTGCCTTATAAGTTCTCATTGTACATACTATATGCGGGAATTTAAAAGTAATTCATGTTTAGAAGTTAAATATGAACTCCGAAAAAAAAAAGGAAATGGAAATTAACAATTTAGAAGAAGATTTGGACATTGTCTTAGTTTAATCTAGATGGACATGTGATTATATTCATCAATTTTAATGTGAGTGATGTGACTAAGACCAATTCGATGAGTTAGAATTTAATATTTTAATTGGAATCCAACAATTCATTTAGTCTTTTAATTCTCGTGTATGAGAGTCTTTGAAATCGAAGTCTTTAAATCATAAAAGAAATTATTTGAGGAAAAGATAGAGAAATGTGTACATGTTTTTTTAGAAAAACAACATTTTTTTGAACAAATGTATACAAAGCTTATTGACTTCTATTTGTAAATGTAATGCGTGAATTTTTAAATACAAAATCCTTTTGAAAGGTACTAATCGCCAAAAGTAAATGATTTTGTATTCCTTGAAATAAAATATGTTTCTGAATAGAACTAATTACAGAAAGAAACTAATTGCCAAATAAAGTTTATCACCGCTGCAGCTTTGCGCGGGTAGGCGGCTAGTCCATCTATAATGACTTATATGTGTTAATGCGTGTAAATTATAGCAAACATAGGAACATATATAAAGAGCTCTTGGAGGTAAGTTCCTAATCTAAAAAGGCGAAAGCATATTGTACGGTTATCATGTCACATTTTGACTTAATTGATTGATTCTACATTTGATAATAAACTTAAGTGTTCAACATAAGTTATTTTTGATAAGAACATACATGTTCAACGTTGATGGTTTTGACGAGACCACACTTGTTCAACATATATGGTTTATAGGAGAACACATTTGTTCAACGTATACGATTTTGAAGAGAACTTATATGTTCAATATAGAAGATTTTGATGAGAGCATACTAGTTCAATATAGACGGTTTGATGAAAACTTAACTGTACAACATAGATAATTTCAGGAGAACTTAATTTTTCACTTTCATGAGTTGATTGTATGATGTTGAATCGTATCATATTCACCCAATATATTGTAGCATATAGTTCTTTCGTGTGATGCATATGAAAAGTAAAATATGAGTACAAGCTATGGACGAGAGAACAGATAGAATATTTAAGTCTTTTTTTGAATAAAAATATTATAGTCCATCACGTTCACATGTTACATGTATCCAATTTTAATTGGATAATCCCACATATAATTAAACAAATTCGAGACTTCCATTTTAGGCACAAAATTATACTTTTGAAAACGTTTAAAGTTTTGTATTTCAACAATCTTACAGGAGACATGTTCGAGATGAAGTAACAAAAATTTTAACTATTTTAAAGGGAATGCCATTATAGCTCTACAAAATTTTGTGTTTAGGGATAAAAGGTGCCTCATTTTTTATTTTATTTTTTTTATTTTTAGGGGCTTTGAAACCATCCATGAAAGTTACCTTAATTAAACCAAAAAAATCGTCATACCTTTTCGTTTGCTTGGAACTCCATTTTTCTATCTACTACTTGCGAGCTATGAAGTCGTTAACCAGAAAACTTTTCCTTATAAATCCAAAATTTGCATCAATCATCCTTTGATTGCCTTAACCTATTCCTTTTCTTGCTTATCCTTCCTCTTTAACAAACATGTTACTTGTCGTCATTTATGTTCTCATCGTGATCGAGGAAGTTATCAATTTCATGGCTTGCCCTCCAATTCATTACTAGTTTGAATTACATGAAAGGGTTTGAAGTTTTTTTTTGTCTCCGATGTAAGTTCTTTCTAGTTTTAAATGGCATTATATTTTCGGACTTGCATCTTTTATGAATTGTATTTAAGCTTTTATTGATTGAGAAAAGAGTCATGTTTGTAGGCATCTAGTGTTCATGCTCAAATTTTGGTCTCATTGAGGAGTTAATGGACTTACAATTGTAGATCTTGCCATATGGTGGAGTCATAATGGATAAAGATGGAAACTTTATCCATTAAGTCATTGAAATGGATTAGATATAAAGTTATGAATTTAGATATGTTAGGATTAAGCTCTTAATGAGGAATATGGATTTTTACCATATTGTGGAGTCCTAATGGATAAAGTCGGAAACATTATCCATTAAGTCCTTGAAAAGGATTAGATCCGAAGTTATGGGTTTAGATTTGTTAAGAATAAACTCGTATGAAGAATATGGATTTTTGCCAAGAACCACGACATGTCCAAGGGCTTGTCATGATGTGGTCGGGTGATGCATGTCAATAATGTTTTCCTGACATGCCCACAACGTGGCTAAGAGGTCTCCATGTCGTGATGATCATTTACTTGGTTGATTGTTGACTTTTGATCAGTTTGACATTGTGTCAAACTTGAAGAACTTGGGTTATTGATTAAGGATCTATCTTTATTTGGTGTTAGTCGGTTCACAAGAGTGATTGATGCACAATGTGAGGTTGTTGTTGTGTTTCCTTGGGTCTTCGATCAAGATGAGTTCCCTCACTATATTACTTATAGGTGTATACTAGACTATATGAGTCTTGCTTGCTTATTACTGTTACATGTATTATTGAGTTGCTGATAACTCCATGACTATTAGTAGTGTATAGGGTTGCTGATAACCTATATGTAATGCCTATTTCATGTATCATTTTATTTATCAAATATTTAGAGTTTTGTGCTTGGACTCGGCGAGTTGGGGAACTCCAACTTGTCGAGTAGAGTCATTTGTGAGGACACGGGATTTAGATCCTACTCGACGAGTCGGGAAGGGCCTGACTCGATGAGTAGGCACTGTAATAAGAAAGCCTAATTTTCAAGGGTTTGTACCCTATTTAAAGAACTTATGGCTCATTTACAGCCTCTTCCATCGTTCCTACAGCCAGAGAAACCCTAGTTTGAAAAACTGAGAGGGCACAATCCTTGCCTTACAAAACGACAATCCAATCCATCAACTAACTATTCCACTTCCAGCTGCAAATCCCCAACTGAACATTGCCATCGCTCCCTTCCGGTGTCCCTACATCGCACATTCCGGTCTCGAGAGAAACCCCCGAGCCTCAAATCTAGATACCCACATGCTAGCCTCTCCCGCTCAACCCGCGGAAATATAACGAGTACAGATCATCCTCATGATCCCAGATAACTACAACCCTCTGCTCATCGGAACATACACCAATAACAAGTCCCGGTACTGGAAAGCTCGACCAGCTCCTCTCCCTTGTCGTCGTTACAGCTGTTTAAGATGCCGCGACAACCATCTCTGCAATGGCTGCACAACACTCGTCGAAATACTCAAACATGGCAGTCTTAATAGACCTGACATCTCCGAAAACTGCCCCCGTACAATCTTAATCACCTACTCCCGGATGATCTCACTAACATGATCCCCTAAAAATGTTGGCCTATCATGGTTGCCCGATCTCGATCCTAACCTGGATCTGGTCTCAAGACATCTCGAATATTCCATACCATAATTGGGAACCGACTCCCCAACCCAACCCTAGGGGTTGTGACTTCCTTGATACGTGTATGGGTCCTGTGCTTTCAGTAGTATGGGCCCATACTACCTTCCACACCTACCCATATTTGTCTCAAGTATCACCACAACACCCTACAATATACATATACATAGCGAGCAATAAATCCTCACTCCTAGAGGAATGCTAAATATCTCATAACTGGCCTCCCGACCTCTCACTACCCAACCATCCATGAAACTTCCACCAACCCCTGCAGTATTAGTGTATGCTAGCCATACATAGCGTTGGACCCTATAGACTTTCGAATATCCCATCCTACCCTAAGCCCTAATCAATAAGAACATAACATAAGGCTAGATCGAACATTCTCAAGCTATAAGATCTTAATTATATACAACTGTGATGCATACACAAGTAACTACAGTAACGATGTCAATCTCATATAAGGAGAACCCTAGGCTATCATGCATCATGTACTCAGACAATTATATCATGCAATTCCTGAAGATTCTTAGCTTAGTACTAGCATACTGTTCTAACATATCACAATATCAAATAATCGTATGGTATTTTGGGGTCTACTTACTGGCTCCGTGAAAGACCCCAACTTTCGTATTTTTGAAAGACCCAAACTTTCGTACTTCACAATATCATTACTCCAAAACATTCTATTTGCATATTTATAAAAGCAATATTTTATA
Source organism: Lactuca saligna (assembly GCF_052625555.1). Classification (NCBI taxonomy): domain Eukaryota; kingdom Viridiplantae; phylum Streptophyta; class Magnoliopsida; order Asterales; family Asteraceae; genus Lactuca; species Lactuca saligna. The sequence goes on from NC_136421.1 coordinate 245,357,030, forward strand.
TTGATAAAAACAGAATTACAAACTATTGGATACAAACCTTCTATTACAAAGTGTTATATATATTATATAACTACCCAGGATATTGTAATTTATACAAACATAAAAAGTAGTACAAAAGTACTATTAAAAACTATTCTACATCTTTCAATAGTATGTAAACATACTAGTTATTTATCACCTGCAATTGTTAAACATTGATAGGGTAAACGGTGACTCTTAGTGAGTTCAAAAATAGATACAATATAATGTTATGCCATACATATACTTCAATGTGGCAAAGCAAAGAGAACAACAAGATGTATGTTGTGACATCCCCAAAATCACGGCCAGAAAAGACCGGTTTTGTTTATACTTTATTTCAAAATCAGAGTTATCTTTTAATAAAAGGGTTGCGGAATTTGTCCCAAAACAATAATATGATAAAGATTTATCAAAAGCATTTCCATAGAAATGTATTTCATTAAAAGACTCGGGATGTCATGTTCGTACATATCAAAAGTATAAACAGTACAATATAAGCCTTACTACATTATTTCATATCTACAGGCCTATATTCGTAATCCCTCGTCCAAAACATCACACCTATGCTCATGCGCCACTACCTGTAATACATAAAACTGAGTGGGTCAGGCTTGGGAGCCTGGTGAGCACATAGGGTTTTCAACCCACAATAAGTTTATTAATTTCATCAATCAACAATAACCCGATTACCCGTTCCCGTTATCCTCACTTTACGTCCCTAAACACCTATCATAAGGGACCTAGCCTAAGGATCATCATCGGGACGGACACTACTGCTAAGGGGATTCCTCAGCAATAAATGTCCTAATAGGCAACCATGTGGGGGATGGAGTACACCGGTGAACACATCGTTCACAACACCTACAGGTTGCGAGCCTGCTAGTGTTCCACTGGACTGTCTAGAAGAGTCCGTGGTCGTCATCTATACTCCGCTAGATGACTGGATCAACAACAACAACATCGAGGCCTCTCATCATTTTATCACACATCACCTATTACATCTACCCATGTTTTACCCCAACATTTTCGTAGATATAAAATACATATACAGTTTAAATCATTGAAAACATGTATAACAACGCTCATCTAGCATAGATAGCAAGTATTCAGATAATATGCACACATAGCACGTAATTTATATAAAATACTTCATATCTATGTGTAAGTTGAAGGTAACTATGCACTCACCGGAAAAGGTGGTGATTCCGAACTCAGACAGCGCTTCGCTTCTTAAAAAGAATTTTTCTTCGACGAAACCTAGTATTATTACCACTAGAGTTTAGTTTATTATTCGTCGAGACTAATTAATAGTCTAGCTATTATTATTATTATTATATAAGCGTCAAAAAAAATAATTATATAACCCATAATAATAGCCCAAGTATTTATTATAAGTTCCTAATAACGTTACTATAATTAAATAAAAGTTATATTAAAAATAGCGTAGGCGTAGCTCACTTACAGCGGGTTTTATAGAAAACCGGGCTTTGCTTGGAGCAGCATTCCCGAGCCGAAAAGCTCTTCTTCTCAGAGCCTTCGAGCACTCCGGGGCTTCCGCCTCGTGCTAGGGAGGTTCCCTAGGCTTTTCGGGGGATTTCGGGGCTAGAGAGAGGTTCTAGAGAGAGAGAGAGTAAAGAGAAGAAAGAATGGGAAAGGTGTGAAGAAAATGAGGGTGTGAGAGGTGGTATTTATAGGGTGAAATGTGGCTGAACTTGGTGCCACATGTCACCATCTGGTGGCAAGCCTTGGGGAGAAAGCAATGGCCAAGATTGTGCCACATCACCCATTTTCGCACAGCACACTTCCGACTTCTAAAATCCGTAACTTTCACATACGACCTCCGTTTTTGACGTTCTTTATATCCACGCGTAGGTAATAATAAGATCTACAACTTTCATTTTGACACCGTCAGCTAATTCTCGACCGATCTTAAATTTAACAGTACAAGGAGATTATACTGTTAAACGTCTGCGTAAAATTAATAACTTCTACATACGGACTCTGTTTTTGTCTGTCTTTTTACCGTTGATTTCCTATTAATGAGATCTTCAACTCTCATTTACGTTGCGTAAGCCAAAAACCGCTCGAACTAAAATTCGAGTTTCAGGCCGTGCACTGCTAAGCCGAATCTTAGAAAAATCATAACTTCTTCATACGAAGTCAGATTTGGGCGTTCTTTTTATCGATGTTCTTAGTTTAACATATTCTACGACTTTTGTTTAGATTGCTAAGGCTAAAAAGTCTTCTATCGTAAATTCACTATTTACGTCTCCCGGTATCGTGCCGGTTTTGTCGTAAAACTTCGGCGGGCCATAACTTCTTCTTTATAGCTCGGATTTCGGCATTCTTTATATGCACGGAAACCTTGAGACATATTCTACAACTTTATGTAGAGATATCGGGATTATCTCACACTTTAATTTTGACGCTCATTTTTATTCTTTATTAATTATACATTTATAATTAAATAATAAACACATAAACACACATAATTCACATAATACTCAAATATTTCATATTTATTACTTCAAAAAGAGTTACAATAGTTGACCTAGACTATTACATTGACAAAAATGCTTAGCCCTGAAAACCCGGGCGTTACATATGTGAGATCATGTGACAAGCGTTCATATCAATCAAAGACATTATTCAAAGATATTCTTTTCAATTTGTTGATATACATCAATAAAGCTTTGCCCCAAATGGCATAGAGGACATGCAATTTCTGATTAACCTCTTGTTAGATTTCAGGCTTATAGTCCTGTCTAACCATTTTCCAATGCCATAGAATAGAAGTCATTCTCTTACAGGGACATGCTCTACATGGCCAGAGGCTACGTACCAGTACCAATGTGAATCTAAGTCCTTTCACTGATCACATGGTCAAAGGTATTACAATTGCTATAAACATAGCGAATAACACGAGAAAATAACTCAGAATAATAATACTGAAAATCACAAAGTACATATAACACATAACATACAATTTTTCCTATATATTGAACTCACCTTAAGTTAACCCGGGGTTAAAATCGTAATTTGGACAGCACTTCGGCTTTAAATATGTCTTTTTATGTTGAAAACCGGGAGCTTGATTGAAAACCGGGCTCTGCGAAGGTAGGGCTTCAAAACCAAAAATATAAAATTTCCGGGCTTCTCGGGGGTCTCGGGACGTGTTTCGGGTGCTAAAATTGATTTCGGGGCTTCGGGGAAAGTCAAAATGAAGAAAATATGGAAAGAGGGGCTAAAAGTGGCAATTTTTACAAGTTAGTCGGCAAGGTTCGCAGCCCTCTATATATAGGGTCGAGGCCGAAGTCGGTTTGGGAGGGAAGCAAGCAGCGAAGCAGCTTGGTGACATCAGGAGCGAGGGGCAGGTGGCGCGAGAGGCGAAGGCCACGAGGTTGCGTGCGAGGCTCGGACAGAAGGTGACGAAGCTGCTCGGTGGCGAAGGTGATGCGAAGCGCGCGTCGGATCCGGATTGGCTCGCAACTCGGTCCAATCAGCTTGTGACACATGATGCTTATCGGATCGGCCACGTCTCCGGTGACACTGCTACTTCGTGCGAGTGACGTGTCCGAACACTGTTCATGCGAAAATTCTCGGTTTTCGGGCCCCGAACTTCTAAAATCCATAACTTTCGCATACGAACTCCGTTTTTACGTTCTTTATATGAATGCATAGCTAAAGTTACGCTCTACAACTTTCATTTAGACTTCGTCGGCTAATTTTGAATATTTTTAATATTATTATTTTTAACAGACCGGGACAGAAAATCTGTTAAAAATTCATAACTTCTTCATCCGACTTCCGTTTTCGTCAAACTTTTTAACGTAGTACTACATATGATGAGACCTTAGATTCTCGTTTAGGATGTATTGGTAAAATATCGCTCGATCTAAAATTCGAGTTTTTAGCTGTCTACTGGTAAGTTGAAACTTCGAAAAATCATAACTTCCTCATACGAAGTCAGATTTTGGCGTTCTTTTTATCGAATTTCTCGGTTTAACGAATACTACGACTTTCATTTAGATTACTAAGGATAAAAAATAGTTTATCAAAAACTCACTTTTTACGTCATTCGGCGTCGTGTTGGTTTTGTCGCGGATCTTCAGTTGGTCATAACTTCTTCGTTATAACTCGGATTTTGACGAGGTTTTCGCCTACAAGTTTCTAACAAGATTCTCTACAACATATAATAATAAAATTTTACTTATTTAAAATTTCATATTTCCGCTAAATTTCACTATTTGGCTTTTAATTGGAATTTCATAAGACTTCCAATATTTTCTGAGTGATTCTAAACATAGTTTTACTTCATTTCTAGTAAAAACCATCTGTTAGAACTCAACACTCAATTTTACATAATATTTCACAATTTTATTCATTATAAAACACGATTTCAAAACGTGTATGTTACACTCCGACTGATCGTACACTTCGCATCCTCGTTTACTTATTTTGAAAACCATTTAAAATCATTTTGAAAATATTTTCTTGATTTGAGACTGGATTCACACAAGTGTTCCTCCAATTCACTCAAACCAAGGCTCTGATACCAACTTGTAACACTCATAAAATTCGAGCCAAATTTAAAACTTTTTAAATCATTTGGAACCATTCAATTATTACAATTTGTTTTGAAAATAGTTTATACATCAGAGTTCCCAAAAATCATAATCGACAATCGAGGAAGTGTAGGGTCACGCCTTCGCCTACCCGTGGCCATCCGCTGAACCTGAAACAATAAACTGAAATTGTATGCCCGGAAGCTTAGTGAGTTACCCCCAAAATACTGATACACATACTGTACACAACAATATCAACAATATCATAACATAACTGAATAGAACAACATGGAATGGGTCCACAACTTAACAGACTGGATTACCCCCTGGGCCCACAGTGTGAGTCTGGATTGCCTTTTAGGCCCACAACTCACATCTGGATCGCCACCGAGCCTACAGTACGAGTTTGGCATGCCCTACCCGGCCCCCAGCTTGTATCTAGAATGCTCCCGAGTCCTCAGTATGAGTCTGGTATGCCTTGCCCGACCCTCAGCTCATATCTAGAATACTCTAGGGTTTGTTGGCTATCGCGCGGAGCAGTACAACTTCAACCCATCCCACATAACATATCAACATATAACATAACTAATGCATAAACATATAATCATATAGTATCATAGGTAATCCTACAGATCTACCCAACTAGCATATCAACTGGCATACCTCACTAACTCAAACCCAACATATCAATAACTACTAGGATATCAAATCCAATGGGCCGACCTTGGTGCCTTAGACCCCTTAGTATAGTGAGGATAACTCACCTTGCAATGCCAGACTGAACCACAAGATCACGCTCCTGAAACAGTTCCCCAAACTCCAACACCTATAATCATCCTGACCCAATTCATAAATATTCGCATACCAATTATCATCAAAAGTCAAAACGGTCAACCCTTGGTCAAGGTCAAAGTCAACTATCAAGGTCAACGGTCCATGTTGACCTCAACTCGTCGAGTACCCTCATCTACTCGTTGAGTTCCTTGCATAACTTGTCAACTCACCGAGTCACCATGTCACTCGCCGAGCCCAAGGCAATCTTCATCGGACTCGCCGAGTTGTTCATCCAACTCGTCGAGTTCATGGCCATCTTCATGTGACTCGCCGAGTCTACCATGCGACTCGCCGAGTCCCTTCAGTTCTTCATCTATACAAATGCTTTTTAAGTCACGCTAAGGCTCCATACTACAAATCCAATTTCCCAAGGCATGCTTATCACGTAAAGTTTCAAACTTTACGTGCATGCAAGGCTCTAATGACTCAAAATGCCAAAACCAAACTTGAAATGGGGTTTTACACTTAAGGAGGGGTTCATACTTGCCCAAGCTGATAGCTTTATGGATTTAGAGACCAAGGAGAGTTCATATCTGAAGTTACAACTTCAGATCTGAGCTCATACCCACAATAGCTTCACAATATGCTAGAAAAGCCCAAAACTTTAACCAATGAGATCTAGAATGAAATGAGGTCAAGGTAACGACTTAATACCTTCCAAGAGATGCCATCTGAGGTAGATATCAGATCCCCACAAGTCCTTTGCTCCTAGTCACTTGCTCTTCAAGTTCTTCTTACAATGATACACCTTCCAAAGCTTTAAAACACACAAATGGAGCACACTCACACGAATTAGGGTTTTTGGACTCCCAAGAGGCTACAAAGAAACTAAGGGAGGCTAATGATCCCTTAAATAGGGTGTCAAACCCCGGAAATTAGGGTTTCACCCTCCAGCTCCAACTCGTCAAGTCACTCTTCCGACTCGGCGAGTTGGTCACTTAAACACATGGCCCAAACCCGCTGCTACTCGATTAGTCATGCAACCAACTTGTTGAGTAGATCTTGAATTCACGAGAATTTATGACCATAAATTGGTATTCGAGAATCGGGGCGTTACAATTTTACTCCTCCATAGTCTCTATTACTCATGTTGACCAAACCCTAGAGTCAACAGAAGTGAAACTCGAGTCAACAATCCATGTTTGACCCGACTTGTCGAGTGCACTCATGCAACTCGTCGAGTCCACTCACATCCTCAGAAGTCTCGTGAAGGTCCAGCTCAACTTGTCAAGTTGACCTCGAACTCACCGAGCCATCGCACGATTCATCTCTTCGGGACAAACCCAAACCAACTCATCGAGTCGGCTCACCGACTCAGCGAGTTCATTCAGACCCAACTCATTCAAACGATTTAAAATAGATCTATCACTCTAAACACTAGATCTGTCATCTCAAGGATCAATAGTCACGTAAAGCTTCGATCTTTACGTTCATGCATGATGTTATTGCTCCAAAAATGCTAATACATGCCCTTCATGAGTGATTAAGCCCAAAAACCCTCCTATGGATGAATAAAGTTGGGACACCTAGACTCTAAGGACCTCACAAGTCACAAGGTCCAGATCTGAGGTCTAGACTCTTTGATAACTCATGATACTCAAAAACCCAAACAAAATATGGTAAAAGGCCCTAAAACTCCATAGATATGATATCTATCCAAAATAAGAAGAAAGGTGAAGACTTCATACCTTCCTTAGGAGCTCTAGACAGGAAATCACTGGATCCAACAACCTCACCTCCAGCTCATTGCTTGATAACCTCATCCTCATCCTCAAATGATGCACAAGAACCACAATATGAGCTTCTCTATCACTCTCTAGCTCAAATAGCAATTAGGGTTTGTTTTTAGGGGTGTAGGGTAACTAATGAGGCGGAAATGGAGGCATAAGTTCCCTTATATAGGCCCCAACCCTGGGAAATTAGGGTTTCTCTGCCCAACACCAACTCGACGAGTCTGCCTCCCAATTTGTCGAGTCCATTCATTAAATCCGACACGACAACTCGACCCTACTCGGCAAGTTGGACTCCTAACTCGTCGAGTCACTCCATAAACCTCAAGAATTCAACCATACGATAACATACCTGAAATTCCGGATGTCACAACATGTTAGTTCACCTATTGGTTAACATGTGTTTATATAATTATTTAACAATGTTGACATTTAAGTCATTTGTTATAGAATAACTTGAACTTAATTTGATCAATTCTAAAAAAACAGAAACTCCTTCCGTAGTCATTTTTACATCCAAACACTTCTTTTTTACACCCAATACCTGAACAATGAAGATATCATGTGGTCTAAAAACATGTTCCATACCACAAATCAACAAGGTTATCTTAAATTACATATGATAACTACAATAATTAAGATACCATCTATATGAGTTTTTTTCGTTAATTTAGTAGATATAAAAAGAAATTTTTTCAGAAAAGTTCTTAAACTTTAATCCTATTAACAAAAAAATCAATTGTTTATTTGCAGAAAAGTCTTTACAATTTTCAGAAAAAACCCAGAAAACTAGCATTAGACGTGAATAATGGTTTCTTTAAAATCGAAGCCGAAACAGTTTAGATCAATTTGGTTTTCATTTTGTTATTTTTTATTTATTGTTGGACCCTTTATTGTTTTTCAAGATGTATGAACACGTAATAGTGGATTTTTGAGCAGTGGCACAATAGTAATTAAGTTCCGTCCATCAATGAATCTTATTAAAGGCAATCCGATAAATTCACCTCGGCGGAACTTCGCGTCAACGGAGTCGTTTCTTTTATTGTGTCGTTGCAATTGACCACCGTTCTCTTTACACAGTCCAACAAAACTTCGCGCATTTCACGTTTTGCTCTCAGATTGGTAACATTCCTCCTCCCCTTTTTCTTTACTTTGAACTCATCATATCGTTTTCGCAGCTTAATTTCATAACCTAGTTGATTTAGTTGTGATTAGGATTACAATGAGTTCAATCCAGTCGATAACCGAGTGCTGATTTCTATGTATAATCTGAAGTATTGTTTAATTTGGTGGTCGTGTAGCTATTGTCATCGTCTCTTTCACCTGTGTTCTAATATTTGTAATACGTTAATCCTATATACAGCTTTCCCCCTTTTAAGTTTATCTCTAAGATGTATTCTATCACTGACCCATAATTTGGTCATGACGGGTGAAAAGATCAATGGCACTGTTCCCGATACTCGGTCGGAGGAGTTATGAGGTAGTCGTCGCCGCCACCAAAACCATGGGTATCGGAAAAGATGGAAAACTGCCATGGCGATTACCTTCCGACCTCAAATTCTTTAAGAATCTCACCATGACTACATCAGATCCAGCCAAAAAGAATGCCGTGATAATGGGGAGAAAAACATGGGAGAGCATACCTTTACAGCATAGACCCCTTCCTGGTCGACTCAATGTTATCCTCACTCGTTCTGAAAGCTTTCACACAGGAACTATGGAAAAAAACGTCTTAATAGCTGGAAGCATGATCTCTGCATTGAAGCTATTAGCTTCATCTCCTTATCGTCTTTCTATAGAGAATGTGTTCGTTATAGGTGGTGGACAGATCTTAAGGTCCTCATTTGATCATTTCCCTGACTTTCTGTGTTGTATGTTTCTTTTGAGGTTTGTTAAATGAAATATTTGCAGGGAATCCCTGAATGCTCGTGAATGTGATGCTATCCATTTAACTGAAATTGAGACAGATATTGATTGTGATACATTCATCCCTGCTATTGATGTTACACAATTCCAGCCATGGTGTTCATCTCTTCCTATAGTGGAAAATGGAATCCGTTACTGTTTCACCACCTATGTTCGTGTGAGGGATTCTACAGCTGAAGCCCCTGCAATCAGCAAAGGCTAATGGCTCGGATGTAAATTCGTTTTCTTTCCTGTCCTGAAAGATAGTCAAGAAACATTAGGATTGAGGAGTATGTTTATTTGAGATTAGTTGGTACATGTGGAATTTTGGTTAATTTTAATATTTTTAAAACTTAAAATTGTTTTTTATAATTTTCATAAATTTCATCATGTGGGTAATAATGACAGATCGTGTTCTTTGTGATTTTATTTTCTACTTTTCTGGGGAATTTTGATTATGATTCTTCTTTACCATGACACCAAGATTAACAACTAAGACACTGAATCACCACAAATTAAAAACTGAAAAAAAAAAAAAAAAAAATCAATACACAAAAAGGGCTTAAAGAAAGATTGAATTTCTTGATTTCAATGAGATTATTTTGAACATGTAGCAAATAAAAGCAATAAATGTTTATCATATCTTCATTTAAACAACTAATTTTAGTCACATCTGAAACATAAAGATGTCTATAATGTTAATATATACCGACACTTCACAGTAACAAAATCAACCATAAAACTAACCAAAACCTAGCTTCCAGTAAATAAACAAAAAAAATCAACCATGAAACTAACCAAAACCTAGCTTCCAGTAAATAAATGAATCTGCACCTTGATTGATGCTACCTATAGGGGTCCTTCTTTAACAATTCCAAGGGACTATGTGTGACATCCCCAATTTCACAGTGAGAAAAGATCAATTTGTTTATATTTTATTTAAAAATCAGAGTATTCTTTTGAAGAATAATATTACAGAATTTGTTCCAAAAAATATGATAAGTGTATTATCAAAGCATTGTCGAAGAAATGTATCTTCATTATATTAAAAATGTTGGGATCGATATCATCGTCAATATAGTGCATAAACATAAATAGAAATAGTACAGGCCTTACAAACATCTATTATTGTAATAGCCTATAATCCATAGATCTCTCATCTAATCATCACACTTGTGCTCTTTTACCACTACCTGTAATACAAGAAACTAAGTGGGTCAAGCTTGGGAGTCAGGTGAGCACATAGGGTTTTCAACCCACAATAATTAAGTTCTTTAATTTCATCAAATCATTCAACCTGATTACTCGTTCCCGTTATCCTCACTTTATGTCCCTAAAGTATCTAATTTAAGAGACCTATCCTAAGGATCATCATCGGGATTGACAATGTTGCTTAGGGGATTCCTCAACAATATATGTCATAAAGTAAACAATGAGGGAGATGGAGTACACCTGATGAACACGTAGTTCAAAAACACCTACAGGTTGCGAGCATGCTAACGTTCCACATGACTGTCTAGAATAGTCTGTAGTCGACATTTATACTCTGCTAGATAACTGGATCAGCTTAAACATCGAGGTCTCTCATCATTTTTTTTATATTTCATCATCTATATCATATACCCATCTTTACCCACCATATTTATAGATATAAAATACATATACAATTTAAATTATGTAAAATGTGTATAAATTGTTCATCCAACATAGATATCAAGAACACAAATAATAGGCATATATAGCATATAATTTATATTAAATACTTCATATCTAAGTATAAGATGAACTTAACTATGCACTCACTTGTTAAAGTGATAACTCGAAATTCGTGCAACGCTTCGCTCCTAACAATTTTCTTTTCCTTCGACGAAACCTAGTATCATTATTACTAGATTTTAGTCTAATATTTATTGCGACTACTTATTAGTCTAAATTCATCATTAAGTCAAAGTCTACTTCATGATCTATCAAGTAAGGAACAACCAGGTAGGATCATATCGGAGGTAGGGTCCGTTTGGTAACAAAGTATACTGTTTGGAAAGCCCACTTGAAACACCTCTCTAAATCACAGCCTAGACATCATCCCCATAAGTAGATCAATCAGTACAACGACTTTGAATCCTAGATAAATCTTGTTTATGTAACATCCTGTTTTGGATCGTCTGATATTACGGTTTATGGGCTGCAACCCGGGCATGAGGAAGTCTCGGGGTTGCGGCGAGTTGCTAGAAGCGTAGGGCATCTCGACACCCTTCTGTGGGTATGAGGTTCATTGGAATCGGAGTTATGTCGAGCAAGCTAGGGAAGTTTGAAGTTTTAGCAAGATAAGTCCCTCATTTGAAAAAGGTGGTAGCTAAGTACGTTGGGTGTACGTGTGTGTACGCTTAGCGTACTCATGTGCGTGACTTTTAATTGGAGCCACCTAGTACGTTGGACGTACCAGTGGGTACGCTGGGCGTACTAGGCTCAAAACGAGAAACCTTAATTGAGGGGTGTCCCTATATAAAGAATGAGATGGCTTCATTCCTGGCCACCATCCTCAGTCAATAAACCTTCTTAAACCCTCATCCTCGTTCTTGAGTGTGTGTGTCCATTTGAGAGCCTTAAGTTATTGTGTGTGTTCTTGGAGTAAAGAAGGAGCTTTGGAGAAGGAGTGAGAAGCCCAGGCCTTGGATCTGAGCATATCTGAGTTAGGAGCTTCATATGGAGGTATAAAGCTTCAAGCTTTCTCACTCTTTTGTTTGGAGCGTCATATTAGAGTATTTTAGGGTTTTATCCCAAAAGTTGGAGACTTTATGAGTTATTGAGCTCCAGAGACTATGATGCACACAGAGTATTTATATTGGTGGAATCCTTCATGGCACCAATGGCAGAATCTTTTATGGCACCAATGGTGGAATCCTTCGTGACACCAATGGTGGGATCCTTTGTAGTACCAATAAGAGGTCTTGTATGTTATATAGCAGCGGTTATGGACTCATGGTAGCACAATTTTATTTTAGAAACATTATACTTTGTCGATATACAAGTTTTAATGTGAAGTATAAGTTTCTCAAACACTTATACTCTAAGTACAAGGAATTTATAGGTATTCTACTTATGTAATTTTCTATTATCAGTAAAGGTATGTAATTTATGAATTTCTTTTGTACTTTTTAATGTATGTTTAATAACTATGATACAAGGATGAAGTTACACCGCCCGGTGTTTCTGTCGTCGGCCGGGGGTGTGACACCTACTATCATGCACACATCCTCCATGGGGATGGGGATCAGATCAATCAGGTAAAACAACCTAAAAATATCCTAAATGCAGCACCGAAAAACGCTCGATTCAAAAACACCATGCTTGTTGGCGATAGAAACTCAAATCAGGCACTCCAAATTTCCAAGATACATATCAAAACTCCTACTAAAGGACTGAGACACAAAGGATCAACTCACAACCAAGAAAAAAGTACAAGAGCATGTAGGGAATTCACTAAGAAAGTACCTAGCATAATCATAAACATAAGCATAATATAAAATAGTTTAAAAAATAATAAATGAAGACATATTAGTAATGACATCTGACGCTGCTCTGGCCTCCTCTGCTATGATCTAGAAAGCATGACCCCGAGCCATCAGGGGCTCCGCCCTCCATCAGTGGTCCCCAAAGTAGCCAGGGATAGAGCCTTTACCGGCCTGGTAGTAAGCAAGGGACACTAGGCCTTTATATTGCCCACCTAATCAAATTGGTAACAAATCCTGATGCTCGATATCGGGTAGGGATGAGATTTCGAACCGGAAAACTAGACCGGAACCGGAACCAATAGAATTGAATATGTAGAACCGGTCCGGGTCCCAGGTTTAAAGAATAGCTTTATCCAGGTAATCCGGGTTTCGGATTCTTCGGGTCTAGGTAAACTGGGTTTAAGAACTGGTGTCGTGTTAGGAACTGGAACCGGTTTTAGGGGCCGGAACCAGTTTCTATGAAAAGTTTAAAACATTCATATCTCATTCGTATAAAGTCAGATTGGCATGAGGTTATTTCTATATTGTAGTTTATAATTTGTACATGATTTTAGACTATAATTTTGTCATTTTTCATTTCATATTTATTGACTTACAGTCCCCCAAAGTCAGGATATCAAAGCTATGAATTTTCTATTTTTTAGCTTTATTTTTATATTTTGTAAAAATTTAAAAATGCATATCTAATTTGTTTGAAGTCGGATTATCATGAGGTTTTTGGAAACTTGTAGTTTATAGCTTTTAGATGATTTTAGACTATAATTTTGTCATTTTTTGTTTTATATTCATTAACTTACAGTCCCCCAAAGTCAAGATATCAATGCCATGAATTTTTTCTTTTTCAGCTTTATTTTATATTTTGTGAAATTTTAAAAATGCATATCTAATTCTTTTGAAGTTGGATTATCATGATGTTATTTTCAACGTGTAGTTTAGAGTTTGTATATTATTTTAGACTATAATTTTTTCATTTTTGGTTTAATATTCAATGACTTACAGTCCTTTAAAGTTGGGATATTAAAGTTGAAAGTTTTCAGAGTTCAACCACTAAGTAATTACCAAAAAATTGTGGATTTCCTAGGTTTTTCGGTTCCAGACCCACTTTATCCAGTTTCACCTAACCCATTTTAATGTTTTTGGATTTTTCGATTCTAGACCCACTTTACCCGGAACTGGTTCCTATATACTGGTCTGGTTTCCAGTCCTACAAATGTTGTTAACCGATTCCTGGGTTTTTCGGGTCTGGGTCTACCAGTCCAGGTTTAGACCCACTCCATCCCTAGTACCAAGGCATGCTGGCAAAAATCCCTCGTATAGTGCCCCTCTTTACCATATTTGTGGCATCCAAAAGAAGATCGACAAACACCCTCATTAACCTTGCCACACTTGCCACAAGTACCACCCCTCTAACCTCCTGATTATGAATCAACAGGCTTGAACCACTTCGTTGTAGGTTGCGACTGAACGAGAGCCTTCCTCTACTCTATCGTCTGAGTATCAATCTCAATCTCACACCTCCTCGTGGCCTCTTAAAGCTCGGTGACATCTGAGCATAAACTCCCGAATCTAGATCTTGAGCATGCTCAAGTATGGTGACATCTGAGCATGCTTCGATGAAGCATAATCAGAATAGAAGAGATCCCTTTCAATAAACATCTTGGTGATCTTCGTCACTATCTTTGTCGTTTGTCTCAAAGAACGATACTCTTAAACCAACCTCTCTCTATCCACTAAGGGAACATACATAGTGCAGAACATCTCAGAGAACTACTCTTATGACACTGTAACCTTCTCCTCATGAGAATAAGTACTAGTCGCTAACCTCCACCGATCTTTCGCCCCTACCGAAGAAGGTTCAGGGCACACTTGACATTCTGGTCATCTGGGCACAAACATGAGAATAAATAACCCTATCAGACAACCACCTCATCACCATAACTAGGTCCTTGACCCCGTCAAACTCTGGGGGCTTCATGTTGCTGAAGTCTTAATACTGGAATGATCTCCCCTTGAATCCCTACATCAACAATAGTTACAGTATTTGCAGCAATAGCAACCTCAATCACAGCGGTGTACCGCTCATCAAACAGTTCAATCATATCGGTCTTGATAGACCTAAAAACCTCGGGGATGATACCCCGGATAGCAGTAGCAACCTCAGTAGCGGTCAACTCACGGATGTCATCATATATCAATCCTAGCCTATCCTGGCCATCGACTCCAGAATTAGATCCTCTTGTGAACTCCATACTAAAAATGAACCAAAATATATCAAAAATGCCACAACTATACTATTATAACCATCACATAGAGGCTAAACCCTTAGGGTTTATAACTTCCTTACTACGTATACGGGTCCTGTGTTTCTAGTGATACGGGCCCATACTACCTTCCACACCTACCTATATTTGTCTTAATGGATCATCACAAACTTCCCTAGAACAAACCCACAACTAGGATACACATTCATCCTATATTCACTATCCCAAGAGTGGCTAACCAGTCCTAAAATGGCCTGCTACACCCATACTCACTCATGAAACTTCCCCCAACCCTACAGCTGCTCATGTATGCTAATCATACATAACATTGGATCTCATAGACAGTCGAATAATTGATTCTACCCTAAGACCACAACCAAACAATGAATAAGAAATAAGGCTAAACCAAACATTCTCAGGCTATAGAATCTTTGTGATGTACAACTATGTTGCAAACACTAAGAAACTATAGTAAGGATGTCAATTTCATCTAACATATAAGAAGTTCTCCTAGGCTCTCAATAATCATACATCAGAAAATTCTATCATACTATTCCTGAAGATCCCTAGCCTATCATTAGCATGAAGTTATATCATAAACATCATAAACAAATAATAGTGTGGGTAACTTAGGGTATACTTTCTTGCTCGGCTAATCATACACATCTAATCATTCCTTGATTACATTTGAAAACAATTTATTTAAAAAAAAAAAACAATTTTGAAAACTTTTATAGATCCTTGGTTTGAGTTTGGATTCACACGAATGATCATCCAATTCTCTTAAACCAAGGCACTGATACCAACTTCTAACATCCCAAAATCACAACAAAATTTTCCATTCTTAGTTAAAGAGAAAACATTTTTTTCATTCAAATCCAAATCATAAGAACCCAAGATCCAGTACAAATGTTCCAAAATCAATGTATCACAATCATCTCCAAACATGTCACAAAAGGATGTGCATGATCACGCCTTTGCTTTCCCCGATCACATAAATTACCTGAAACATAAAACTTAAACAGTAAGCCAAAGCTTAGTGAGTCCCCCAAAGTACCATACACCACCAATACAAATAACAACATGCATATATGAGCCTTCAGTCTGACTGGACTGCCTCTCAAGCCCTACAACCTATCTGGACCTCTCTACGAGCATTCGGCCTGACTGGACTGCCTCTCAGACCTTCAGTCTTTCTGGATCTCCCTTGGTATCTTAGCATTCAGCACAAAGTAGGACCGCCTCAACCCAACAAACCATAACATGTCAACATGTATAATAATAATAATCAGTAACCAACAACACATGTAATCATACAGATCTACCAATCTAATGCGTACTCAGCATAACAACAATCCAATATACCAAGATACATAATCCAATGAGCCAACATCGGTGCCTTCGACCTACAAGTATACTAAGGAAAACTCATATCACGGTCTGAAAGGATGGATGAATATATCATAGCTCCAACTGCTGACTCTACAGGTCACCTATACAACAAACAATGGCATAGTCTCTAACTATTTCTTAAAATACCCAAAATACCCTTAAGTCAAACTTAGTCAAAATCCTGGTCAAATTCAAGGTAAAAAAGTCCAAGATTTCATATGGGTTGAGTACACCTTAGGTACTCCCCTCTACGCACAGCGTAGAGGGTGCCTTTCCAAACATGGGTTCAAACCCTGGTACACATAACATACCTCCAGGTACGTCCATCGTACCATAGCTAAATCCCTACTTTTCCATTAAGTTCTTATTTCATTAAGCCAAAGCATCAAACTTCAGATCCATGTAAAAAATGATGTCTCAATGGATAAATTCTCTAACTTTATCCATTTGCATGCATAAAAGAGGGTAAAAACTTAAACCCTTGGTCTAAAAGTCATCCAAAGTCTCAAAACTCTTGCATGGCTCAATAAGAATGTCACACTCTCATGTTTACAAATCTATGAGCTCAAAACTATAGTAAAAACTACATTTCAAGGACCTGGAGTAGCTAATACTCCATTAGACTAATGTATGGGACCAAAATGCATACAAACTCTAGACTAACAAGATCTAATAGAATAACACATCAAGATCCAAGATTTTTACCTCCAAATGATGCTTGAGGGCAAGATACTTCTGGATCTAAGATGTCTTGATCTTCCAAGTTGATTCCACTTCTTTCTTCTTCCTTAAAGATCACCAAAAGCACACTTTCAAGCTCAAAATGCTCACATAAGGGGTTAGGGTTAACAATGGATGATTTAGGAGATGAAGGCTGATGAGGGAAGTGGTCTTGAAAAGATAATGATGTTTAAATAGGGCCAAACCTTAAAAATTAGGGTTTGACCCCCAACCACATACACCCTGCATACGCTGAGTACGCCCAACATACTTGACTAAACACGCGTTCTCACTTAATGAGCCAAGGGACAAAATTTGCAATTTAATTTCATTCTTAGGGTATAAGCAAAAAATGCATGGATCAAGGTGTTACACCTGTCAGCTTCTGAGGATGTTGTGAGGGTAGCTGACCGAAGTATGAAGTTGCTAGCAAGTGACCAGCAGCATAGGAAATTGTGCATGTATGGTAGTTTGTGCAAAGTTAGAGTGTTGCTCTGTTGGGGCGTGAGCAACGAAAGCAAGAGTTGCGGCTACTAGGCAGAGGAAGATTGCGGACTCAATAGGGTCAGAGTGAACAAGCTCGGGTGAAGTTATTGTTGAGCATGAGCAGCTCTAGTAGAAAGGTGTCCGAGGGCAGCATTGGACGAGGCATTGCCTAATATTCGTGCAAAATTGGTAGGAGAATCTGTAGCAAATCCTTTAGTATTAATTTTTCGAGTTATTTCTCGATTTATTTTTGTTTTTGGATCACCAATTTCTTTGTTTTCCGGAGTGATTTCATGACGAAAAAAGAGCCACACTTTGAGACATAGATGATTCAATAGTGGAATCCGAGGCCGCCTCATGAGGCTCATGCAATAAAAGCATGTTTTGTGTTTCAAGGAATGACGGAAATGGCTTCGTGCTGGTGAGAACATCAACAATACTATTTTAAGAGGACGGTAGTTGTCTCAAAATTTGCATCACTAACCCAATTTCATTTATTGTTGAATCAACATCCTTGAGATCATCGGCAAGATTTTTGAGTATGTGACAAAATTCGAAAATGGACAAAGGCGGTTCTATTTGGTTGCCCATAGTGGCACCGACAACCACTACTTTTTTTGTACGCAGTGCAAATTTTTCGAAATTTTTCGATTCTTTTTCTTTTCTTTCTAATATAAAATGTGTCACCGGCAACATCTACTACGGATCGGCAACACCTATTACTGAATCATGTAAGAGTGCTTTAAACCTTTTTTGTATTGCGAAATTGGTCTTGTATTTGTAACATCCTAGACATTTTGTTGTTTCAGAAAAGTTCATCCAACTTATCCCAAAGGTCCTTGGCGGTACAATCATCACTGGAGATTATTTGAAGTAACCCGAGATCACACGTGTTATAAAACCAAGACTTGATCCTAGCATCAACAAAATACCATTCCTCCACATCATCACCCGTTGGAACCGATTTTCGAGAAATATGGCCATATGACAAGGTACCTCTACACATATTAGAGAATATTTGGCGCCACAGTTTATATTTCGATCCATGAACATTCAGTTTAAAGCTAAATTAATTGTAAACATTAGTGAGAGTGCAAACAAGACTCAACTTTGATGGAGTGAGAGTTGAAGAAGATGCTGGAGTAGACATTTAGATAATACCTTGGGGAGGAAGGTACCGATAGCTACAACAGTGAATCTTATGGGTGAATTGTGGGCAACAAGAAGCCAACTCGTGTGCAGTAGACAAAAAAAGGAAAACATTGGGACAAGAGGCAGAAAATCGCGACAGTGGAGAGGTGTAACAAGGAGGCAATCGTTAATGAAAGCAATCGTTGATGGGCTGCACAGAAGGAGATCGCTGCCTGGCAGAGAAAAGGTAGACATGTTCAGTGGAGAAAAAAAACGTGAAGAGTGGCATGTACGTAAATAAGGTTTTGATTACCAAACCCTAGCTTGATAGTCCCAGCCTCATTGATCGGAGGCGTGTGCACTGTGTATTATTTATATGTATGAATTTACATTACGGCCCCTGCACTATATAATAATAATAATAACAATATAAACTATCAACTAACAAACGTTTTAAGCTAACCTGAATGATACGTAGGAATAGGAATGTAAATAAAATTAAGCACAAAAATATAGTATATATATATATATATATATATATATATATATATATATATATATATATATATATATATATATATATATATATATATATATATATATATATATATATATATATATATATATATATATATATATTTCTATATATATATATATATATATATATATATATATATATATATATATAGAAACGTAGAAAAACTCGAATTTAAACTGATTAGTTATAAAAAAAACCAAATAATTTTTTTTAAAAAAATTAACAAAAGAAAGTTCTAAATTAAACTCGAAACGTTGACCACTTTAAATTATACCAACAAATATATAAACACATAAAAATAGTTTTTTTAGGTTAACGAATGGAAAATATAAGAAAAAAAAAATCAAATTATATATAATACGGGGTTAAACACGAAAATTAGAAAATAGATGGGTGAAAGTAACATTTTTTAAAGTTCAAAGTGAAGGGTTCAATATGATATTTTAAAAAGTAAAGGGGTAGAAAAGCCAAAAACTCATAAACATAAAATATAAAATAACTACATAAATGGTCCTTATGGTTATCCATAGTAGCAAACTCAAACTCTATTACTTGAAAATACCAAAATCCGCTCACGCTAATGGATGAACGGTAACAGCGTCAGCAAAAAAAGTCATTCACACAAGTTTTGAAAACCACAAAGATATGTTCATCAAAAAAAATTACTTGGGAATGATTTTGTGACTTTTGGTAAACCACAAGTCTCATTTTTATAGTTATATCTTGTTATTTATTATATATAGAAATTAATATACAATTTATACAACTTAAGACGGTCTACAACATTATCAATTAATTAGAAATAACCAATATTTTGTTTTGATGCAGCATTGTTCATGTATAAAAAAGTTCTAATATATGTTGTTTAATGTGATAATTGGAGTATGGGCTAAATGTTGGTATTGGACTCTATTTGTGGACTTTAGACCGTGTTGGGGTGAAGCAGGGAAGGAAGTATAAAAGGCCAGAAGCTGGAGGTTGCTAAGTGAAAATGTTAAGGTTCATGTATTTTGTGTAATGACTATGAGAGTGAAAGTACTCATTAGTTCTCATTCATTTGTCTCACATATCGTCTCTCATTTTCTCGTTCGAATCTCTATGATTCCTGATTAGGGTTTCCATAACTTAAGGCTTACACAATGTAATCTTTATGTTTCTTTTTGGTTCTTAGTTGATTCAGACTAGTTTCAGTGAGAGTTGTACATGAGAGTTTGTTTAGTTTTGATTTTATTCTTTTGGTTAGAATATGAAGAGTTTGGTAGTAGTTTATATTGAGAAACAAATCGTTGTTCTTGTTTGATTTTAGTATTTCAAGTTATATAAAATTATTTTTTTTTTTTTTAAAAAAAAAAAATCATTACAAATTGGAATTGAAGGCCAATGCAAGGCAGGAGTCGATTACACAGATGGTTGGCAATGAAATAGGAATGAGGGAAACTAAACTAACACACACATAAACTCTCTAAAACAAAATACAAAAAGCCTTTCAAACTGCTCTCTTCACTTTATTATTTAATTCCTCAAAACCTGAGCTTGACCACCAGATTGCACCTCGCTTACTCATTCATCAACAGCCAAAGGAACAGATTCCGCCTATAAAGAAAAACACCAAACACAAATCATTTCCATCTCTACTACATTCATTACTAGTAATATTATTTTTAATCCATACACTTACCAGTTTGCGATATTTTAGAGCATAAAACATTTCAAGATACCGACGGATCTCAAGCCTGTCAAGCTTCGACACGTGTTTCCAGAATCCATACACTCCAGCAAGCGTCAATAGCCTATCTGAGTAGATCTGCCACGTGTATCTGTCATTTAGAAAAAAGGGTTAATTACTAGTTTAGTTTAGTGGTTAACTAAAGAAAAGAAAGGGACATGATCTTACTTCTCCTGGATCCGCTGCTCCGCACCCTTGGAAATGGCTTCCCAATGAGAAGGGTCGGATTTGGACTTCTCAAAGAACTTCACCAGAAGCTCTGTCACCTGGTCTCCATGATACGGGTCGATATGAAACCCGGATTTCCCATGAACAATGATCTCCGCCGGACCACCGTGAAGCGTTGCGAATGTCGGCAGCCCACACGTCATGGCCTCCACCACCGTCAGCCCAAAAGCTTCATAAAACGCCGGCTGAATGAAAGCGCCTCTCGTATCAGCAATCACACGATACAACTCGCCGTTTCGAACCCGGTTCATCTGTGAAGAAATCCATCTAAACTGGCCGTTGAGCTTGTACTCCTCGATTAAATCGTACATCTTCTTCATCTGAGCTTGCTCTTCCAGATCCTTCGATTGCTTCCTCCGGTCACCACCGACCACCACCAGATTCACAAGCTCACGAAGCCGATCGTTTTTCGCGTACCACTCCACAAGTCCGGTCAAGTTCTTCACATTGTCCAACCTCGCCATTGTGAACAGAATCGGCTTGTTCTTGTCTTTCAAAACACATCTGTAACATTCATTCAAATCATCAATTCCAAAATTAAAATTAAAAAAAAAAAAAAGGAGAAATGCAAAACGTACAAGTGTTCTTCGTTCTCGACGGAACTGAAGAGGAGTTCATCGATTTCAGGGTGGAGCGCCGTGAGCCTCTTTTCTTTCTCGCTGTAAGAGTAGTAGATCCCCATATCAGCACCGGGTGAAACGATGTTGAATTTAGGGTCAAAGACGTCGATTCCATGAACGACTCTGTATAATCCAGGCATTGTGAAAGCTGTATGACTCTCATACTGTCCGACTGTATCCTTACTGAAAACAAAATCAAAATTAGTAAAGGGAGATCAACAATACTGACGAGAATATTTGTCTTTTTACCTTCCGGCGATTTCCTGGAAGGTACTGGTGATGATGAAGTCGGTGTGATTCATGGCGATAAGATCAGCGGTAAACTGAGAAGAGAAATGATATTTCTCATCGAAGTTCTTCCAGTAGATATCAGAATCAGGGTATTTGGTTTTCTCGAGGGCATGAGCGATTGTGCATTGTGTGACCCCCAATTTGTGAGCGAGCAAAGAGGCGACGAGGTTTCCCTCACTGTAGTTTCCGATGATCAAATCGGGTTTCGCCTGCAACTCGGCGGTGACTTCTTTGGCGACATCCTCAGTGAAAGTCTCGATGTATGGCCACACCTCAAAACGAGAGATCCATTTGCGAAGAATACCTTTTTCGTTTCTAAATGGAACTCGAAGAATATGAGAATGCTCTGCTCCGAACACCTTCTCAAGTCGCTGCCCGCAGGTGGTTCCGACGGCGTCAGGGAGGAGCCTTGTCACCTGTTCATCGTAACATCGATTAAGTATAGAAAATTTTGAAAGAAGGGAAAAAAAAAAAAAAAAAGGACTTACGATGAGAATACGGGGAACAATATCAAGTCCTTGCTCTTTAATCCTCTTGAGCATCTCACGTTCTAAAGCAGGAACTTGATCGAGAATGTAAACAACTTGACCACCGGTGTCGGGGTATCCTAAAACGTTTTCCTGAGCGAAGTAACCATGGGGAGAAAGAATAACGACGTTGAAAACCATAGGGATTCTTCCAAGAAATTTCTCGAGGGTGCATGCATCAGGAGCTTCGAGCAGATCGAGTAGCATATGGATCATCTCCATGACACCTTCTGCTTTAGCACCCCAACCTCTCTCCAATCCGATCTCTTGGAACTTATGTTCAAATTCAGAGAATGGAGTGGTGGCATCGAGTGTCGATAGGTATTCTGATGCTTTCCTTAACACAGATTGAAGAGCATTCAGGTTTTGGATTCTGTCATTCAGCATCATCGTCTGCAAATCAGAAAAACTCAGTACAGAACTTTAATCAAACAAGTGAATTAAGAAGAAATTTAGGGATTTGAGTGTGATACCTTGCCCTTACAGGCATGTGTACGGAGGAAATCGAGAAGCGGATGCATGCTGTCTTTGTCGTGAAACATTTTAGCAGAGAGGTGGCGATTAAGGAACTCAACGCCATTCCCGATGGACTTGGTTAGGGTTGGCCGGGGGAAAGATGCAGTGAAAGGTTCGAAGTCCAATTCGAGTACGAAGTTGCCATTGGAGCTGCGTTGGATCAGAAATGGTATAAACATGTTCAAAAGAAACAGAGGAAAGAGGCGAATTTATTGGTGAAACTGAAAGGATAACGATACTTACGATCCATTAACGAGTTCTTCTTTGAAGTGAAGATACTCTGGAACAGTTAATTCTTCAACGACCAGTACATTCACATTTACTCTTACATATTCCCAAACACCAGGTCTGAGACGAATAGCAAGTGCAACCCATGGAGGTGACACTATTGCTTCCTGTCAATTAAAAAATCAGAGGATCAATCGGATGCATGATAATTGTCGTTTAATTTTGTGAGTTTATTCGATGATATACCTGTGTGGATTTGAGAACTTCATGAAAGGCACCATCATGAAGTTTGGTATCCTCCTTGCAGATTGCATCAAACTCAGCCATGAGTTGGTGAGGCTTCAGTATTCCTTTTCCATGGCTCTCGATCCTTGATAATATCAGATTATAACCAAAATTAATCATTCGAAAAATTATGTCTACGAAGATGAACCAGAAAGCAGAACATACCTTGAAAGAACCATTAGGATTTCATTACGATGAGTTGCGAGGGTTGAATCCAGACGCTCTCGCAGACTGTAAACACGGGTGAAAACTTTTTCCGCCATGATCGGCCGCAAAATCAGAAAGGTTTTCAACTGCAAGAGAAGGAAGGATTTAGATGATCTGGTTACTAAAATACAGAGGAATTAAATTTGTAGAAGAAACAACAATCCAGGTGTCTATTGTTTATTGATACACGAGTACATATGCTTCTAGAGACGAATGATTATTCAAGTAAGAAAAACGAAAGATAGTCAATGGCACCTGGCATTGTTTACTGATATAAAATTCATTCTATTACTAATTCTACCCTAAATCGAAGTATGAAGTTGATAGATTCAATGAATCCTACTATGAAGTTATCTGCAAAAATCGAGCCACATTACATAGCAGAGAAATCAAAAGCAACTAAAAATTGATTCGATCATCGTGATGAAGATGTGTGCTAATGTTGAGGAAAAAAGTAGAGAAAACAAAAAAGGAAATAAAGTAGTTTCCATCATCCTGACCAAGTACATACATCATACCTTTTAACTTGGTTTTCAACAGAACAGCAAAGTGGACGAAATTGACAATGGAGAAAAAGGGATGAACGGAAGGATAGAGATGAGAAGACAAGTAAGGAAATTGTGTGATTTTATAGGCAAAGAAAGAAGAAAGTGAAAATTCTTTCAACCCTTTTTTTATTTAATTTCTTTTTCGTACACCTTTGTCGACAATATTAACAACACCACCACCTTCCTTATTGACTTATTTACAAACGTACCACACCACACCTTCAGTTTTACTTACATCGTAATTTTCGCTCAAGGAAATCATTAATTTCTTGAAAAAGTGAAAGCACACAGATACTGTATGTACACAAAAACTATAATCCCATTTTACAAATAAAACCAGGGGCGGAATCGGAACTATGTACGTCCAAAGTCTTCATGAATGATGTGGGTCCAGTAATCGAGTTAAACTTCAAAAAGGCTAAACGCCCAAATTACGTCCAAAGGTCTTCAACTCTTCATGAATTATGTGGGCCCAGTTAAATGCAGCAAGCGTATCCTATATTTGAGCCACCGATTACGACATTACGTCCAAAAAGTCTACCCACCGGTTTTTACTACATTTTTAATTGAACCGGTACGGGTATGGTTATTGGTTTCCGGTTCGATTGTAGGATTAATTGGTTTTTATAATTTTTCATTTTCTTTTTATTTTCTTATTCATACATACATATATAAATCACGAATTTGACGTTTACAAATTCAAACATTAAAAATACATATAAAAATAAGTTGTTAATTAATTTAAATAGATTAAAACAACACATAACCATAAGTTTAGTGTTTTACATCAATCTATATATGTTAAAAACAAAATAAAGTATAATAGCGAAACAAAATATAGTTTTTGATGAATATAAACACATCAAAAAGCTTTATAACATCTATCATATGTTTTTATTTAGAGAAAACTAAATAGATTTGAAAAAAATAACGAAAATTTATTATGCAAATGATTCTTTTCTATGTATTTTTATTTGGTTTACTAGTTCAACCAATTTATTTTTACCGATTCAACCGGGTTTTTCTAAAAACTGATTGGTTCAATCAGGTTCAGAAATCGACGTAAAATCGGTGATAGTTGAACTATTCACTCTCCCGATTCCCGGTCCAACCAGTTCGACCGGCCGATTCTAACCGATTTTAAAAACATGGGTTACAACTTACAAACACCCATTTATTAGAATTATAAGAAATATAAATACATATTCATTGAAGTCCCCTGTGGGTTTGACATGGAATCATAAGGAGTTTGACATGGAATCATAAGGAAATTAGAAAGTTTGTTCAAACATGGTTTGTGTAAAATGAAATAAATATTTTTTATTTAAATTAAAATATTTTATGGCCAATGTTTAATTGAGTATACATAGTGTATAAGTCATTATCTGTCTAATTTATTAAATTTTATTTCCATGTATGTATCGTGTTAATTTTGGTATCAAAATTTGAACATGAACACACCACAATACAACATTGGTTTTTTTATACAGGACGACACGAACATGAATTCTAATTTCTATTTCGTTTCAAATTTGTTTCGTTTCGTGAATTTTCATGGCGTCGTGTCAACTTTAGCTGCCTATAGACTCGTATTGTAAGAACCTAAAAATTTTGATAAATTTTTTATTTTAAAAAGCAATAGTTTCCAACTATCAAGTTGTTCCAAAAACATTTGCATTATACAATAAAAACAATCAGAGTAATAATATCCAAAAAAATGCAGAAAATCATGAGGGGGGATGTTGTGTTATCACGTTGGGCCCTTCCTTTTAGTACCGAAAGTACCTGAAACCATAAATATAAACTGTAAGGAGAAGGCTTAGTGAGTTTCCTTAAAGTACAACATACCAAACATACAATATGGACCCCACCCTTGGGTATATTTCAACCCAATAAACAAATATGGGTCCCGTTCTCGTGTATATTTCAACCTAATAAACAAACAGGGGCCTTGTCCTGGGGTATACATCAACCCAATAAACAAATATACATCGCGCCCTAGGGTATATTTCAACCCGAACATGCCAAAATGGGCCCCTTCCTAGGGTGTATTTCAACGCAGCATACATTAGTGGCCCCACCCAATAGTATATTTCAGCTCGAACATACAAAACACACATATCACATAATAAGTAGCATTCTATATGTAATGCATGGTTCCTGGTACGCACTTAACTCATTTATTTACTTATTTTGTAAGAGGGACTTGACGAGTTGGTGGCCCTAACTCGTCGAGTAGAGGGCAATTTCTACGCGAGGTTTAAGTTATCTACTCGACGAGTCAAGAGCCCTTGAATCGACGAGTAGCTCGGCCAGAGTGAAACTCTAATTTCGGGGTTTTGCACCCTATTTAAGCTCCTTAACCCCACCTCTTTGGTCTCATTTCCAGCCTCATTATCCTAAACCCTAATCCACAAAACCCTAGAGTTTTCTTTGAGAGTGTGAGCTATTTGAGTGATCTTGGTGTGTTTTTGAAGCTTGTGGAAGAAGAAGAAGATAGAGGGCTCAATAAGGGAAGAGTAGATCTAGAAACTACACTTCATTTGCTACATTTTCTAGTAATCAAGCTTCTACCTTGACTTGTGATTCATTAGATCTCTTTATGTCCTCTTTATGTGGGTTTTTGGTCCAAGATTGATAGCTTTTGGGAAATGATCGACCCAAGTGGGTATTCTTCCAGATCTAGTGCCTAGAGGGGTTGTGATGACATAAAGGTGCAAACTTTATGCCATTAGAGCCCCCATGCAAGCTCTAAGGATGTAATTATGGCCTTTTGAACTCAAAAAGGCCATACATGGAAGCAAGCTCGAGACTTTACGTCTTCAACTCGTATCGAGGCACTAGATTTGGGTTGTTATGATTTGGTTTGGGATATTACGGCTTTTTGGACAATATTTATGTCCTAAAAGAATTTGGGTTTTAGCTAAACCCTCCAAGAAGGGCTATCAACGGGTAAAGTTGGAAACCTTACCCTTAGAAAGATTATTTCTAGTGAACAAGCGAAATATGGACTTTGGATCTAGAAATCAAGGGCTTAATCTGTTAAGATGGCCAAGCAGACAAAGGGACTCGTCGAGTCCATAAGGGAACTCGACGAGTCGGGTCGTGTTGTCCCGTTACAGTTAAGGTGGAACTTGACAAGTCTGTAGAGGGACTCGGCGAGTTGATCTGCCAAGTCGCAACTAAGAATAGCTCAATAGGACTCAACGAGTTGGAGGAACGACTCAGCGAATTGAGTCATGATTCCAGGAGTCTCTGACTTAAAGAGCTCAACGAGTTGAAAGGTTGACTCGGCGAGTTAGTCAACCAAGAATTTTGACTTTGACCAGAGCGTTGACTTTGACCACGGGTAAAATGCTCATTTTACCCTTAGAAGGATTTTCAGTTTTTGACTAAATGTCTTTGTGAATGTATAGCCAGGGAGTCGTTGGAGTATCCATCAAAGATTCCTCACTCGAGTTATCAGCAACCAGTTTGATAGGTGAGTTTTCCTCCAGTAGGAACGGGTCGAAGGCACCAATGTCGGCCAGTTTATCTATGCTAGCATATACCGGACTTTGGTCCGATGTCGGGGTTATCCCGATGTAGATTATATGTTTCCGGACATCGGTCCGATGTCGGGGCTGTCCCGAGAAGTGTATATGTATGCTTGATGTCTTTGTTATTGATGCATGTTATGTGTTATGTGTTTCGGGCCTAGATCCGATGCCGGGGCAGGCCGATGTATGTTAGCTTATATGTTATGTATTAGGTGTTCTGGGCCTCGGTCCGATGTCAGTGCAAGCCCGATGTATGTGATATACTTATGTTATCTGCTTATGTTATGTGCTTATGATATGCGATATGTTTTGTATGTGGGGGCAAGCCCGATGTCGGGGGAGGCCCGATGCCAGACGTGGTCTGATGCCGGGGTGAGCTCGATGTTGGGCAGGAGTCCGATGTCGGGTTCATCCCGATGCAGTTGGGCGGAGTCCCAAAGTTTATGTTATAGGTTATGTGTATGGTAAGTGGTAGTTTAGGGAGCTCACTAACCTTCGTGCTTATAGTTTTCAATTTTGGTTTCAGGTACTTCTACTAGCAAAGGGAAGGGCTCAGGATGATCGCATGACACACACCACCGTTTCTAGCCTGGGATATTTACTCTGATATATGATATGAGATTTTTGATACATTGACACTTGTTGTGATATTTTTGAGATACATGGTTTATGATTTTTCTATGGTAATGATGTTTATGGTTTTTTTAATGATTTAAAAATGAAATTTTTGGACCATGTTTTTGGGATGTTTCACTACATAACCGAATAATGGGCCGCCATTGGCACCTTCGACCCACGGATACAGTGATGAAACTCACCTGGCGTGTAACAACCCAAAATTCAGATAAAAGTTTTCATTTAATATTCAGAAATCACAATCATATTTTTTCCCAATATTTCATTATATAAACTTTTTTCTATAAGATCAGAGTATCTAAAACAAGAAATTAAATATGGAATATTAGAGAGTGTCTGTTGCGCCATCAAGTCTCGCCCTTGCCCTTAGACCCCAAAGTACCTGAAACATCAAACAAATTGTAAGCAAACGCTTAGTGAGTTTCCCAAAATAAACAAACATATAACTACATAATACCATGCATCATACCTATAGGATTGTCATAGACTCCCTCCATGACATTCACCCGGAATGCCATGCGCTACCTCTATGGTCTTACACTCATGGGTCATGGACACCCCCATGGTCTTTGTGACAACCCGATATTTCGAGACAATGAAATATAACATCAGTCAAATATAGGTAAAAATTAAACCTTCCTAAAATCTTATTTGGGTTAAATAAAGTGGTAGGAATCGTATCAAGGTTTTCGTACATATAAAGAACCCTAGAATCTGAGTTATAACGAAGAAGTTATGACCAACCGAAGATTCTCGGCAAAACCGGCAACACTGATAGACGTAAAACGCGAAGTTTCAATACAATAATTTTTATCCTTAGATATTTAAATGAAAGTTTTAGATATCATCAAACCGTAAACGTACATAAAAAGAACGTCTAAATCTGACTTCGTATTAGGAAGTTGTGATTTTTCTAAGTTATAGATATAACAGTAGACAGCTAAAAACACGAAATAGAGATCGAGAGACTTTTAGCTGACACAATCTAAATGAGAATCGAAGGGCTCAACAATACTAGCGCAACGGTAAAAAGTCTGACGAAAACGGACGTCGGATGAAGAAGTTATGGAACTTTAACGGACTTTTCCTGTCCCGGCCTATTAAAAATATAATATTAATAATAAAGTCAAACTAGCCGACGGAGTCTAAATGAAAGTTGTAGATCGTAGTCTCACCTTCGTGTGGATATAAAGAACGTCGAAAACAGAGTTCATATGAGAAAGATATGAATTTTTGAAGTTTACTAATTAATTAAAATATAAATTTAATTAAGGCCCGGTATTATCCGAAGAACGAGTCAGCGGTCCGATCCCCGGTACGCCCAGCGTACTCGGATGCTAGGCTCCGATTCGTCCACGTCGCTCCGATGTTTCGACCAAGGATGCGCTCATGCATGACGCATGAGTACGCAGCACGTACTCTCGTACGCCCCGCGTAACGAGACCTCTCAGACCCCTATAAATAGAGATGCGAGGGTGCCTGCCAAATTTGCTAATTTCCTTCCTTTCTCGTGCCGAAGCTCTGCGTTTCAACCCTCGGAGTCATCCCAAAGGCCCGGTTTTCATATCCAAGGTGGGAAGAAAGTTTTACACTCCCGAGACTCCCGAGATTTCCCGAGAATCTCGAGAGATCTGCTTTCTCGAATAGAAGTTTTGCTCGGTTTTCGTCACGCTTTCTTCAATCAATCAAGTGAGTTCATACCCCTATAAACTACACTTTTAAATGTTTTATAAATACTTTTATATGTTTTTAAGGGGGTAATACAAGTTAAATACTCGATTATTGTCGTGTGTTATATAATAAAGTTCATTATACGCTTTTTATCAACGGGATAATAGGTGGTTTATAACAATTATAGGGAAACTTTCACATGAAAAATATATCACGATAACATCATAACTTTTGATATGTAAAGGGTTGTTTTATATATATATATATATATATATATATATATATATATATATATATATATATATATATATAAATCAAATACATTGCTTATACGATATGTATATGTGTCCATCTTTGGTACTACAAACATACGATTATTTTGGCACGAAAAACATCAATATTATGGGATACTTGTTGTTAATAAATCAATCATATGGGATTCATAACTAGTATACAAATGGATTTACTACAAGTTTAGCAGTTTTACTAAACATATTACTTCAAATGACTTTCTTAAACGTTTTTACATGATTAAAGCTCTTTATCAAACTGTCTTACACACTGTAAGCTTCCTTTCAAACTCGGTTACAAAGGTGTTTTCAAACAGTGGTTTTCCGTGTACTTAAACTGTCTTATCAAACAAAATACTTTCAATCGTTTTATAAACTGACATCAAGTTACAAATTCTTTATTAGACTTTTCAACAGTTTTACAAAACTTCTTTTATGCTTTTATATTATAAATTGCATGCCTCTATATGTATAGTTATATAAGAAATGTTTGAAAGACTTAGGAAGACTATCCACCCTATTTCCTTTTCCTCGATTTGGATGTGGTCTGGTGGGATATCGGGTACCCGTCCAAAGGTCGTTTAAATATTAGTTATATATATCATGTGTACATATATAGTCATAAATGTTCGATCAGTTAATTATGTTCTGACGCTCTTAGGTAGCAAGGGTGTATAAATCTACTTGGACACTCATCAATTACATTTTAGTAAACTATTATAGGAATAGTTTAGGGGATACAAAACATTATTCCTATTACAAGAAATTACACCAGAGTCAGTTCATTCATGAGTCTAGACTACACGCTATATGAAGGGATACTCTTACAGAGATTCCTCTTACATGGATATATTTATAGGGATACTCTTACATAGATACACTTACATGAGTACGTTTACATGATCAATCTTACATGAATACTTATACATGAATACTTTTACATAGACATTATATGGCAAATTACTATTACGTATTATATGTCTAGATACTGTTATATAGTTCTCCTTTATATCTTTACATTGTGATACAAACACATCATCGACGAGATAGATTGGACTTTATATCCTAGTACCAAAGGATACTTTACGGGATTAACCATTCCTAGAATCTCTATTAGCTACAGAGGTAAATGCACATCCACGGATGTCTTCGGTTGATACCATTACAGGTATACTTTAAGGGATTAACTATTCCTACACCCAGCTGTTAGCAACAGAGGTAAATGTACATCTACGGATGTCTAAAGTTAACACTGTTAGTTATCCTAGTATAAAGGGATAATACGTAAGTTAGTTATATTATTACCATTATCTTGTGACTCATCCACATAACCAATGAGGTGAATCGTATTTGAGTATCCTAGTACCAAAGGATACAATTTCTTATATTAATAATAATTGACAAACAGTCGGGTCTTGGTAGAAAACTACTTTCAAAACAACTAGGTCTTGGTAGAAGATTTCATCTATACTAATAGGAATCATAGGGATTTCTAGGGTTTACCAAACGGTTTCGATTACTTACAAACATTTCCACACTTATACGGACTTTCTTCTAGAACAATATCAAGTCTTTCATTACAAGTTTTACAAATCAAAAACACATTAATACTTATGAATTCACCAGCTTTTTGGCTGATACTCGCTTTCAAAATAACTTGTATTCTCAGGTCGCAAATAGACAGGTACGACGACCAGGTTTTGTGAAGACGGAGCAATCCAGACTCGTCTGATTTTCTGATTATTCATTTTATTGTTGTATATTATGAAAGAACACACATGTACTTGAAACTTATACTATTAATGCAATGGATGATGTTGTTGCTTGTTTACTGCTTTACATTGTTGTGATACATTACATGACGTCCTCCGCCCCAGAACGTTTCTGCCGTTCTCGGTTTTGGGGTGTGACAGTCTTTACCAAGTGGCATGGGCTTTCCCCATGGTCTTCGCATAAGTCATAACATGCCAGATAACAAAACATCACATACATAACTAATGAAATCTCATATCAAGTAATGGTCTGGCATTAGTGCCTTCGACATATCAGTATAGTGAGAAGACTCACCTCAATCTGCTGATCACAATAGTTGCTTGACTACCAGCCTAAAATTTCACATTGAACAATATACAAATAACCCTAATTAGGATTATGATACAAGTAGACATGGACCCAAAATCCTAAGTCCAAGTCCCTCCATAATGGCCCAAAGGCCTTTCCTCCTCTAATGGGTTTAACATAAAAATCCAATTCTATATTGGGCCATAAGGCACAAAAGGCCCAACATGTCAACAATGGCCCAAATAATAAATTCAGTCCCACAATCTAGCTAGTCCACGCCGAAACCATTAGGGCCCAAAGGTCCGAAGCTCCACAGAAGCCCAAGGTCCTTAGAGAGCATGCATACAACGTACCTCTTCAGTACGCTTAGCGTATTCGGTCCAGAAGTTGTACGCACAATGTATAACATAGTACGCCCAACGTACAAACTGTATTGCATCCAACTCCATTAAGACCTTAATGCATGAAGAATTTTCACTCAAACTTCAAATCTTAGACGTTTTAAGGGTCCTAAGGCATAAAGTTGGCAACTTTATGCCTTTGCATGCCATATATGATCCTAACAACCCATTCTATCTCATTAAGACCTTTCCAAGGGTCTTATTTCATGCATGGAGCCATAAAAGTCATCAAGATTACATTTTTAAGACATAATCAAGCGAAAGGACCTCATATTTATCCTTCCAAACCTCTCTAGTTTCCCAAACTCCCAAAAGAGGATC
Organism: Lactuca saligna; assembly: GCF_052625555.1. NCBI lineage: Eukaryota > Viridiplantae > Streptophyta > Magnoliopsida > Asterales > Asteraceae > Lactuca > Lactuca saligna. The sequence continues at coordinate 245,390,220 of NC_136421.1, forward strand.
GATGGACTCAAAAGATAACTTTTAGAAAACCCTAACTCAATAAACTGATGGGTTTTTGAGCATTCTAACACTTCCTAAGTGTACATGCAACCCTAATAACCTTGGATCTATGTTTGTTTAATTTGTCATGCAAAGTTGATTTCCAAGGTTATATTCCTATCTAGCATACATGGGGAACAATTTTAACATAAAGTATAGATAGAATAACTTACCTTGTTGTTGCTTGTGTTCCTTGAAACCTTGTGAGCCTAGCACCCCAAGTGTGATGCCTCAAATGCTTCACACAACACCTAATGCTCTTGGAAGAACTTATGAGAGAATACACACTCTTCAAAAATCGGCCAAGCCCTCTATTACTTAGTGTAGCCGATTTGGGAGGAGATCATGTTACTTATATAGTGTTGACACATCTAGGGTTAAACCCTAATGTGTCATGACTCTTCATTTCCATGACCCATGGGTTTGTAACTCCCATGGAGCATCCATGGAGCATCCTATGGGTGGAACCCAACTTGATGATCCATGGAGCCTTTTAGCCCACTATACAAGATATCGATGATTTACTTAATCAACCCATATATTTAATTAGTTATCTTTTGATCACTTAATTAATTCTAAATTAATTCTTGATCAAACTAATCAAATAATATTATTAATATATTAGAACTTATAATATATTAATAATCTCCAAGCGTTATTTCTCTCATTTAGTCTATCCAATTGCATGGTGCCATGCAACCCAAATGGACCATGCCGGGTCGGGTCAAGTACATACCAGAAATAGTTATGGACTTAGACACCTTATCCAACAGTCTCCCACTTGGATAAGTCTAGTAACTATTACTGCAAGTATGACTTCAGGAACCGATCGGCAATCGTAGCTCTTTACAAGGTTTCTCGAAACTTGAGAAGATGATGGTACGCCATTTAAGATAAGTGATCATATAATCCTCCGTTCTGGATATCAGTCGGACAAATACATGGAACAATGTCTTACTTATTGTCCAACATTTGTTTCCCGATTTCCGATTTGTTTGACAAAGAACTTCATTGAACACATCAATTTAGTTCCGACCGGGCCCGGTACATAGGTCAAAACAAAATCATCGAGGGGCCCAGATATCAGCTTCTAATCCAAGAAGGAACAGATAAACTTCGAATCATATGTTTGTTCTACTACTCATTGAATTACACACAAGAGCACGATTTTATAACATCGAGTTACCAATGCGTTTTTCGTACAATCAATGCATAACCAACTTGTAAGTAACAAATCATATCTCTAGGTTTAAAGACTTATATGATATTACCGTCTCACGATCACTCGAGATAGAATTCCATGAAGTGATTCCAGTGAGCGTGGGTTGAGTCCAATGCTCAGAACTTATGAGCACTCATGATTGTTGTAGCCTTGTCCCAGACCTCTACAACCAATCATGACAGTCTTGATTCATACCTACTTCCGACATATGACCGACTGTGGAGGTTTGAATAATATGTTATACCAAACAAAATTATTCTGGAAGTCAAAACATGCAAAAGAAATATAGTAAACGATCGACAAGAGATAGCAACACTTTACTCATAAATAAAACACTTTTATTCATCATCAAATGTCAATTACACTTTACAAATTTCGAGATTATCTAACTACTAAATCTAATATCATCCTTCAGCCCTATGCTCCGAGCATGCTGGAGATGCTTAACCCGAGTCAGTCCCTTCGTGAGGGGATCTGCTGGGTTCTCATCCGATGATACCCTCTTTGCCACGAGGATTCCTTCTTCGATCCGATGTCTGATGAAATGGTATTTTCTGTCGATGTGTCTGGATCTCCCGTGATCCCTTGGTTCCTTGGCTAAGGCAACAGCACTTTCACTATCACAGAAAATTTCCATCGGCTCTTTAATAGCTGGTACAACTCCAAGGTCTCCAATGAAGTTCCTCAGCCATAACGCCTCCTTTGCTGCTTCGCTAGCTGCAATATACTCTGATTCACAAGTAGAATCTGCCACTGTCTCTTGCTTGGAACTCTTCCAAGAAATTGCTCCTCCATTTAGGGTAAAGACCCAGCCCGACTGAGAGCGGAAGTTATCCCTATCAATCTGGAAGCTAGCATCACTATACCCTACAACTCTCAAGTCATCACTCCCACCGAGGGTAAGGACCCAGTCCTTAGTCCTTCGTAGGTACTTGAGAATATTCTTTACCGCAATCCAGTGTGCCTTGCCAGGGTTCCCCTGAAACCTGCTAACCATGCTCAAGGCAAAGGCTACATCAGGTCGAGTACACGTCATAGCATACATGATCGAACCTACAGCCGAAGCATAAGGTATTCGACTCATTTCTGCTATCTCAGCCTCAGTGCTAGGGCTTTGTGTCTTACTCAGCTTGGCGCTACTCTGGATGGGCAACTCTCCTTTCTTGGAGTCTTGCATTTTGAATCTCTTCAGAATCTTCTCCAAGTAGGTACTTTGACTAAGTCCAATTAGTCTTTTACTCCGATCTCTCAAGATTCTCATCCCCAAAATATAGGCAGCTTCACCAAGGTCCTTCATAGCGAAACACTTTCCAAGCCAGGACTTTACTTCCTGCAAGGTTGGAATGTCGTTTCCTATGAGTAGTATGTCATCCACATACAATACCAAAAAGCTAACTATACTCCCACTAGCCTTGACATATACACAAGATTCATCTTCACTCCTAGAAAAGCCAAATTCCTTGACCTTTTCATCAAAGCAAAGATTCCATCTGCGAGGTGCTTGCTTTAATCCATAAATGGATTTCTCAAGCTTACACACTCTATTAGGGTACTCGTTACTGACAAAACCCTCTGGCTGACTCATGTAAACATCTTCAGCCAACTTCCCATTAAGGAAAGCGGTTTTGACATCCATTTGCCAAATTTCATAGTCATGAAATGCGGCTATGGCTAACAGAACCCGAATAGACTTAATCTTGGCTACCGGAGAAAAGGTCTCATCATAGTCCACTCCAGGAATTTGAGAGAAACCCTTTGCAACCAGTCTAGCCTTATAAGTGTGTACTTTACCATCCATATCGGTCTTCTTCTTGAAGACCCATTTGCACCCTACAGTCTTTCGACCTGGTACATTCTCAACCAAGTTCCAAACTTGATTGTCATACATGGATTGTATCTCGCTATCCATAGCCTCTTTCCATTTGGCAGACTCGGGGCCCGCCATGGCTTCCTCGTAGCTGTTAGGGTCATCTTGACTTACTAGTGTCTCATCACTAATAAGTGTCTCACCTTCTGCAGTAATATGGAATCCATAGTAATGCTCAGGTGCACTCCTAACTCTCGTGGAACGCCTCAGAGGTACAGATTCGTCAATTGGCTCAACAGGAGTTTCCTCCTCAAGTTGAGGGCTAGAGTTTGAAGTTCCTTCACCACTTGATTCTTGAATTTCTTCAAGATCAACTTGCCTCCCACTGTCTCCTTGGCTTATAAACTCTCTTTCTCGAAAGACTCCTCTTCTTGCTACAAAGACCACATTGTCACTAGGTCTGTAGAAGAGGTAACCAAAGGATTGCTGTGGGTAGCCGATGAAAATACACCTCTCGCTTCGGGGTTCGAGCTTATCATGAGTCTCGCGTCTCACGAAAGCCTCGCATCCCCAAATCTTGATGTGGTCTAGTTTAGGTACTTTACCAGTCCACATCTCGTGAGGAGTTTTGGCAACTTTCTTTGTAGGGACTAGATTAAGGATATGGGCGGCAGTCTCTAAGGCATACCCCCAGAATGAGATTGGTAGCGAAGCTCGACTCATCATGGAATGAACCATGTCCAACAAGGTTCGATTACGCCTCTCAGCCACACCATTCAACTGCGGTGTCCTGGGAGGTGTCAATTGTGAGACAATCCCACATTCCTTTAGATAGTCGAGGAACTCTGAACTAAGATACTCACCACCTCGATCGGATCGAAGCATCTTAATGTTCCTGCCCAATTGATTCTCGACTTCCTGTTTAAATTCCTTAAACTTCTCGAAAGTCTCTGACTTATGCTTGATTAGGTAGACATATCCATATCTACTGTAATCATCGGTAAAAGTCAAATAATAACGATTAGCATCCCTTGTGGCATGTTTGAATGGTCCACACACATCCGTGTGTATAAGGTCCAACAAACCTTCACCCCTTTCACATGAGCCTGTGAAGGGTGACTTTGTCATTTTTCCAAGTAAGCATGATTCGCAACTATCATTTGACTTTAGGTCAAATGACTCCAAGACTCCATCCTTTTGGAGTTGGCCTATGCGTTTCTTGCTTATATGTCCAAGACGACAATGCCATAATGATGCTTTATCCAAGTTATTATTATTAGTAGAATCAATACACAAAACATTATTTCCTAAGTTATCTACAATAGATACAGCTTCATACACACCATCACAAGGTAATGCTTTAAAATAAAGTACATTATTAAAGAAAGCATTAATCGAACCAACTTCATTATCAAACGAAAAGGTGAAACCTTGTTTGTACAATGCATGAAAGGAAATAATATTTCTTGCCATTTCTGGCGAATAACAACATTTATTCAAATCTAAATTTAACCCACTACTTAGCGATAAAGTATAAACTCCAATCTTGGTGACAGGTGTAACTTTCCTATTCCCCATGATTAAGTTTATTCTTCCTTGCTCCACATTCTTACTTCTTCCTAGTCCCTGCAAGTCACAACAAATATGAATACCGCAACCTGTATCAAGGACCCAAGATTTCGAATGGGGTGAGTTATTAGAAATGATAGTGTAAATACCTGCATGGTTGGGTTTGACTTTCCCATCCTTCACATCTTGCTGGTACTTTGGGCAGTTTCGCTTCCAATGAGCTTTTTCGTGGCAATAGAAGCATTCAGCCTCTTTTGGGTCAGAAGAAGGAGTAATGAAACCTTTCTTGGTTCCACTTGAAGAAGAGCCATCAAGGGTCCGAGCCTTGGTACCCTTTAAAGATCTCTTTCTCTTCCTCCCTCGACTTTGCCCGATTGCCAAGACCGGAGTTGAGTCTGGAGTAGGAGTGATAGCAACCGACTTCCCCTTAAGACCTGTTTCTGCGGTCTTGAGAAGTCCCTGAAGTTTGCTGAGGGTGACCTCTTCCTTGTTCATGTGATATGTCATGCGGAATTGATCATAGCACGATGGTAAGGAGTGCAAAATGATATCTATTGCAAGCTCCTCAGGGAAGTTCACATTGAGCTTCAGCAAACGATCCACATACCTTTGCATTTTCTGCATGTGGCTCGTGACGGACTCTCCGTCCTTCATCATGGTTGTTATCATGGAGCAGATGACTTCGTACCTCTCTTGTCGTGCACTTTGATGGTATCTTTCCATCAAATCTTGGTGCATTTCATAAGGGTAGAAGTCTTCATAAGACTTTTGGAGTTCAGCTGTCATGGTGGCTAACATGATGCAAGCCACCTTGGTTGCATCTCTCTCATGAGTATGAAAGGCAGCGATCTCCTGGGGAGTTGCAGTGGACTCGTCAATTTCCTTAAGCTCCTTGTCAAGGACATATTCTTTGTCCTCGTAGCGGGTAATCATCCTGATGTTTCTGATCCATTTGTTGAAGTTGGATCCATCAAAGGTGACTTTCCCACATAGACTCATAAGAGTAAAGGAGCCATTAGGATTCGAGCCAGAAGCATTAGTTGAAGACATCTGAAAAAGAAGAACAAGTTTAGTTTAGATTTAAGAGAGTCCTTAATAAAACACCCAAATGTAATATTAAGGCTAGGATCCAATCACAATATAATATAACTTAGAAGAGGTATGCCGTAATCTAAGCTATACCATATTTGAAAGGTAGGTGAATGACGATTCACCAATTTCCACCACGAAAACCGAAACATTAAATATTTAGTTTTTATTGGTTTTAGAAATTCCTAGATTCTTTGAGATCCAATGAACTTTTCAAAGGCATGTTTCAATCTCGGGAGTGCCCTCCAGGTTTTGTGACTGGGATGCCGAGGATCACAAAACGAGGTGTGAAGTAACCATGCAAATCACTTGGTACCCTTAAAGTTTATCACTCAATCGATGTGCCGGTAAACCACACACGCTCCACCGATACTATAATAAACCTTAAGTCACCCTTTACCTACCTTGTTAAGTCCAAGTTAGTGTGCCGGTTAACCACACACGCTCCACCAACGACTCAGACAAAGTGTAAAGTGTAATTTCATGGATTAGCACCTTATTCACATTTTTCCTAAAGTAACTAAGATTGGGAATTTAATAAACATTTAGTTACTTTATTATATTCATCATACTTTGAATGAGAATTTATAAGTCCTTGTCTTACCCGTTCGGCTAACGACCCTCCACCAGTCAAGCAAGCGGTGGGTGAGAGTAGACACCCATTAAGTCACCATTTTATAGGCAACAACCTTATACCCACCTTATAGACCGGCTTCGTGAATGAGGCGTACTAGCGGTAAGACGACTTTGTTCTTATACATATATATAATTATTAAATAATCATAATATAAGTATAAGGGTTGAATTTTAACTTTTAAAATTCTAGGGGTTGGAACTAAAGTTTTAACTTAACTTTATTTGTTCCAAAACTTGAGGGCAAGTTTTGTAACTTTCAAAACTTTTCATTTCTTGTAACTTATGAGTTTAATAGAGTAATAAAATGAAGACTCTTCATTTTTCTAACTCTTGTGTTTGTTTTAATGGTTTTAATTCAAGTGTGACTCTTGGTTTTCCATAACTTGAGGACAAGTTATGGACTCCATTAAAACACATTATGATCAAGAATTAAACTACCAAATAGGTTACAAATAATTCCTATGATCATCTAAAACATCATAAGAACAAGAACATGAATATGAACACAATCAAAAAATTACATAAAACTTTGTAATTTTTGATAACTAGTTGTTGTAAATGAATTAGCAAGACATTACACCACCAAAAACAAGTTTACATTTACTAAAACAGTTTAGGGTAATGTTTCTAATTCATTTTCCAGCAACTGAATCGAAATTCTGCACTCATTCGACCCTACTCGTCGAGTGCATGAACATGACTCGCCGAGTTGGTTGAAGATACACATGGACTCGACGAGTCCCCCCAATAGACTCGACGAGTCCATTCGCAGACAGCAAATTTTCGATTCTGTTTTCAACTTTTAAGCACAAATAAGAACAAACAAGCCTAGGCTCTGATACCACTGATGGGTTTTTGAGCATTCTAACACTTCCTAAGTGTACATGCAACCCTAATAACCTTGGATCTATGTTTGTCTAATTTGTCATGCAAAGTTGATTTCCAAGGTTATATTCCTATCTAGCATACATGGGGAACAATTTTAACATAAAGTATAGATAGAATAACTTACCTTGTTGTTGCTTGTGTTCCTTGAAACCTTGTGAGCCTAGCACCCCAAGTGTGATGCCTCAAATGCTTCACACAACACCTAATGCTCTTGGAAGAACTTATGAGAGAATACACACTCTTCAAAAATCGGCCAAGCCCTCTATTACTTAGTGTAGCCGATTTGGGAGGAGATCATGTTACTTATATAGTGTTGACACATCTAGGGTTAAACCCTAATGTGTCATGACTCTTCATTTCCATGACCCATGGGTTTGTAACTCCCATGGAGCATCCATGGAGCATCCTATGGGTGGAACCCAACTTGATGATCCATGGAGCCTTTTAGCCCACTATACAAGATATGGATGATTTACTTAATCAACCCATATATTTAATTAGTTATCTTTTGATCACTTAATTAATTCTAAATTAATTCTTGATCAAACTAATCAAATAATATTATTAATATATTAGAACTTATAATATATTAATAATCTCCAAGCGTTATTTCTCTCATTTAGTCTATCCAATTGCATGGTGCCATGCAACCCAAATGGACCATGCCGGGTCGGGTCAAGTACATACCAGAAATAGTTATGGACTTAGACACCTTATCCAACATAAACAACAAGGATAAGCAAGGAGAAAGTTTTTTACCTTCAAAGCTTCCCAAGATACTCTAGATGCAGGATCCTCAAGTTCTTCACCTGTTCAAGGCTTGAACACCACTCCCTTCTTATTGAAAACCCAGTAGAATGGCCACCAAGAACACTTTAAGACACAAAAATCACACTCTCTTGCAAAATTAGGGTTTTAGGACGAAAGGATGTTATGAAAGCTGATTAGGGTTTAGTCCTAATGATATAAGTGTGCTTAAATAGTGTCCCAGCCAAGAAATTTGGGTTTGGGCATTGGCTACGTACGCCCCACGTACATGCTCGTACGTCAGCGTACGAGCCTCACCCACTCCCTGCATGCACACACGTACGCTAAGCGTATGCATAGATAGGGCCAACGTTCAGAAGGTCCTTTTTTTCCCAAAAATGAAATACTTTGAGGTTAAACAATGGAATACCTGGATTTGAGTGTTACATCATGAATCGACGAAAAAGATGCAACAACATGCTACTTTGAAAAACTGACTCTACCGATCACCTTTACATAAAACAGTGACCACCACTCAGACTACATTTCAAAATACCCAAACTTAGTAAAAACATGGGAAAAGTGAAAAGTCAACCAAGTCAAATCCATCACACAAAACCTTAATATCGGGTCTCACGTCGTGACCAGTCCTTAGTCACGTCGTGAGAGTCCACTAGGTCCGATTCAATAACTCGCTACAGACTTAGTCAACTCAGTCGTGATTTATTCCACTGGACTGACCTCACGAAGTGTGTGTGTGTGTGTATATATATATATATATATATATATATATATATATATATATATATATATATATATATATATCGTTATCGTTACTATATTATTAAGGATATTGCCCACTTCTTGAAAATTAAGAGATACAACTATTTTAACATAATGTATTAAGCTTACAATTTACAACTGTATACGCTATTAACTCGGAGGATGTTGAAAACCCTAATTTCCTCTACACACTACCAATTGCCGCCAAACAACATCTCTTCCGTCTCCCTCTTTGCTCTCTACAGTATCCGACAACCCTCTGTTACCACCAACTTCTTGACGCCGTGGCCCGTGAGTAATTTTTTTGTCTAGGATTTTTACCTGGCCTCCTCATTTGAATTCCCTGCAATATTATCCCATGATAACTGGTAAATTGAAATTCCTGTTCATCCCTATCTCCCTTAATGCCTTATGCCATGCCATTATGCCAGACTATTCTCCACTTATTGATTTTTTGGGATCTTGAATGACATCTTCTCCATCACCAAAACCATAACCTGTTTGGGCAAGAAGAGGCCTTTTTTTATTCCATGGATGACTTTGTTTTGTTTCCATATGTGAAGAGGTTTGTTAGGGTTTTTTTTTTCGTCGACGTGATTTATGATGTTATTTTTATATTTTAGATTCATATTCTCAATCTGAACTTGAACCCGTAACATCTTCTATCCTCTATATCAATTTTTTTTTCTTTGTTTACTGTAGCTATCGAATTCTATCCATGTGCCTATAAGGTGTTTGTAGAAACACCCCAATGAAGTCAAGAATATATATATATATATATATATATATATATATATATATATATATATATATATATATATATATATAAGTTTTGTCATTAGCACTTGTAACACCTAGAATGTTTTCTGAGATCTTGAGGTTTCTCACACAACAACTATTTTTCTTCCTATGAATCCCTTTTTTGAAAGAAATATGTTTTATGCACTCAAAGTATTTTGCATTTTTTTGGCTTACCTTATTGATTAATTTGATGTTTTAGTTTTAGGGCATTTTGATTCAGTTGGAAGACATACATGGAGCAGATGGAGAGAAAGGTGGAGTTTGACATCACATTAATGAATTAGATTGACATCCTAAGTTTATGTAATTCTCGAGCTTTGGTATTCACTACAAGAAACATATTTGGGTTCTGTAATGAAGTATAAGTTTGCAAGTGGAAGTTCACATCATGCATGTTAGAGATGGTTTGTTATATAAGCTCGGATAGGTAAAAGTTGGATTATGCTTCTTAATAAGCTTCTCGTATAATTTATTGGTTTGATTCATATGATTATGTGATGCTTAGCTTATGACAGTGGAAAATTTCACTCTGTTACAACACAAGGCTTTCATATCTTGTTTTGTTTAATATATCATCCTACTCATTTTTTTTTTCTATTTATGAAACTAAGTAATCTTTATAGGAAATTGGAGATTTTTTTATAGCCGCATGTCTCTAATATTTTTTAATATTTATGGGAAGTTGGATGTGTGGGTGTGATGGGCGATTATCTCATTGCTTTGATAAAATTATGGTAAAGTATTTTCATTTTTTTCTTAATATTCTCCTGTAACATTATTTCATTTTATTAAACCATTGACCTTTTAAATTTTTTATTAAACAAAGATCAAATCCCATTAGTGAAGGTTCTGTTCTCATGAAAATATTTGAGCTTTTGCAGGCATGAATCCAGGGAACATATTATTGAAGGCACAAAGAATAGTAGTTTCATCATAGTTTCATATGATGAGGTATTACAATTTGATCCTCCATTTTTAATGAAGTTTGTGCATTTTGTTTCAATAACATGGATGAAGCTCATAAATGTTGTGACTTCACCTAATTTTGTGTCTAAAGCAAATTATTTCATTGAGACTTAAACTCATAAATCATAACATTAAGCTTTTGTTACAACCTGACCATTCTGGATCAAAACTTGTATCATTCACATGATGTTGTAATTATTAGGAGTGCAAATAATGTTGTAATTATTGGGATGTTCAGCTGTAATAACAAGTCTAAAGGGTATAATGGTCCAATTTTTGTTGTTAAAAGTTTCAAGGCTTTTTATGGTTTTACGCTTCAAGGTTGGTTTTATTGGAATAAAAAAAAAGGAAAAAGGAGTAGAGATAAGGGGTTTATTAAAGGGGCTTAGCTATTCCAATACAAAAAAATTTAAGCAAGGGTATTTTGGTCTTTGTTTGTTGTTTGGATTTTTTTAAAGGTGACAGGTTTTGTTTTATTTGCTGGACACATAAATATTATGTTTGGTTTGAGATGTTGGGGATTAGATTAAATGGAATAAATTAACTTGGAGCGAAGTTGATTTCAGTAAAGGGTATTTTTGTCCTTTTCAGAAAGCAAAGGTGTGTAATGTGTATGTCTTGTTCTAATTCACTCAATTATTATTATCATTTTAAAATCTACATCCACCTCAAATGTTTTAGGTAAGAGTACCAATATTTAAAGGTGAAAAAGCAGCTATTTGCTACAAGATCACCACATCGTTAATGCCCAATTGGTCTTACAGTTGCAAAAGTAAGTTAAATCATGTAACTTGTGTTTAATAATCATTACAAGATATTAAAAAGCATTGATTTTTGTTTATAGTTTTTTTTATTAATGTAAAATAAGTGTTGAAATATGTCATATTAACTAGAAATTTGATTATTGCTTATATATTGTGTGTTTGGATCTTGCACAACCAACATGAACAAGCAATGGACCAGTTTCAAGTGTTTTGTAATCATGATGGTAATAATTATTTTCCTTTTGATTATGTTAGATATACAAATTTACTGATATCCTGTTACCTAAAGTTTGATGATACATGTCTTTTTAATACATTCAGAAATTTCAGTGGGTCAACCATATGTTACATACATAACTTCAGGAGCTCTTAACTATCTTGACTATGGATCTATGATCTTTATGGAAAATAGCATACCAATACAAGTTGCAGAAGTAAAAGATGGGAAATATACTTCTATTTTCCCTAATTTTATCATTACACCATTTTTTTTAAATTTCCAAAAGCCACCACCACCCTTCCTCATCGACGATGTTGTTGCTTCTTCACCACCCTGCTTCACCATAAACTTGACCATCACCATAAAACATGTTACTTGTTTTAGATATGAGGTAATAAGCACTTTTATTTGCTCCTATTTTTTTTATTTCATCAACTTCATTAGACCACCGTTTACCATCTCTCCCACTCTATAACTCTAATCTTTTTATCTCCAGTATCGACATCGTAAGGAGAAACATGTAAGCCTTTTCATCTATGGTAATCGTTTTATGTATATTTTAGTCTGTATATATTCTTGGATTTTGAAAATGCAGGGGAAGGGTAGTCAAAGAAATGGAGAGGTGTTGCACCGAATTTGGTGCTTTGGACCGGTTTGAGAATGCAGGTATACAATTCATACTCATCCTTTTTATATACACGAATAATTCAAATACAGTTGAAGGGACTTGATTCTGTCAAATACAATTGAAGGGAAATGGATTTTTAGTTCAAATAACTTACGTTCCTGATTTATATGTCCAAATTTGAATGGTTGATTGACTTGTTTCTGTCAAATACAATTGAAGGGAAATGGAATTCATACTCATCCTTTTTATATACACAAATCTTTCTCTCCCCCTCTAACTATCTGTGTATGTGTGTGAACCCATGTGCTAATCAATTGTTCCTTAGCTACAGATGATGACGAACAAGGAAGCAAAATGGATTATGAGCTTGAACATGGGATCAATTATCCAAACAGCTTACCTTGACAAAATAAGAGCCCAATCGTGTCTACAATCAGAGACTTCATGTGTGTCCCTGTTTTCATTCTGAAATAGGTTTATTTAGTTTCATGTTATATACGTTAAACTTGTTTATAATTACTTTATGATGATCCTGTAACAGGAGCTGCTTCTTATAAGTTCTAATGCCACAATTGCACTGGTCTTTAATTGTTCCATCATTATATATTTACTCATCATCCTATCTCTTAAGGTATTATCATAGGACTCACATTTATATTGTATTTTGAGTTTTGATGATGATTTCTTCATGCAAATGATATAACATATGACTTATGTGGCTAGAGTTATGATTGATTCAATTTTTGGATGTTGGTAAAAGGAAAATATATTTGATTGTGGTTTAAGGAATGTTCCTTCCATTGGTAGTCCCTCCAACTAGCTTCATGGTTCGGTTGTTAATCGTAAATTTAGACCATTTACACTCGAATGGGAATGGTTACTTCCAACGTTGCTTCATTGCTTAATGCATGTTATAAATGGTAAAAGATGTTATAGTGTAATCTAAGTATGATGTTCTGCTTGGTTTTAGGTTACTTACTCTACACACAAGTTTGTTGGCTTTCCTCTTGTTGGACAATATTGCCCTTTTCCTATTTTCACTTGTTATGGGAGAACTCAAAAAACTTATACAGGAGCTCCATAGCTATTCCAATTGTAGAAGATCAAACCTCAAGAAGCATGGAAAAGCTTAAGTCAGACCAATGTTTGCTGTTATAAATATCAATGGTGTTGTTGATCAACTTACATCTCTTTAAAGTTTGGTCTATTATAATCTTTAATTTTGTATATATTTAGATCTATACTTTGAACCAACTTCCTACAGGTTGGTTATACAATTTATTCACATGTTCGGGAAACATAAATATCATATATGTCATGATCTAAAAATGAAACTAATCGACCGAAACAAATTAATCTTCGGAAAAATTTATTCTCCATATCCCGACCAACACCCGAAGCATCGCGCGGGTACCCTACTAGTATGTATATATATATATATATATATATATATATATATATATATATATATATATATATATATATATATATATATATATATATGAGACGGTTCATATGAGATTAAAAAAAAAAGATAAAGATCTTGAGATTCAATCTCAGCCACATATTTCTCATTTGCCGCTCTAACCCTCCAACGTACTGACATCAGTAGGGTATGCCTAATCATAGATGACTATATGATAGAGAGGAATAATCATATATGATTATGCATGTTTATACGTATATGCCTAATCATAAATGATTATACATATATGTCTGTTGACAAACTGAGTAATCATAAATAATATGACAATTGGTGATAGAAGATGTGACGGTGACAAAGGTAGTAGTGGTATAAGTAACAGAGGTGGGTTAGTTGGTGTCAGAGGTGGTGGTAATGATGGTGGCGGAGGAGAAAGGAACGGACGACACTATATAATCATTTATGATTATAACAAGACTGTCGTGCCGGGGGTTAGAGCGACATATGTGAGATATATGGTTGAAGTTGAATATCAAGATATTTATTTTATTTTTAATCTCAACGGAACTTCCTAATCTCTCTTTATTTTTTTCTCTTTCTTTATCTCTCTCTCTCTCTCTCTCTCTCTCTCTCTATATATATATATATATATATATATATATATATATATATATATATATATATATATATATCATTACTATATATAAAAACCCTTTTTATCTCCTTACGACAAAATCAAATCTACAGAGTTTGTTTCACGACACGTATCCTGTCTTCGTAACGACGTAACTTACCACAACCGGTGTTTTTAACTTCGCATATAACATCTCGGATCCTCCACATAAAGTATTAAATAGCCCTAACGATTCATCGACTACCCTTTTCCTCTAAGCGCAACTCCATATTCCTCCCCAAACAATCGACCGAGTGATGCGTCTATTACCGCCACTGCCTTCTTCCACCAAACATGATTCTTCGGGACAATTAGGTTTTCACTGATCGCCTTTCCCAATACACCACCATAGATGACCCCTCGCCATGATTCTCTATGTAGTTTTGTGACTACAATTGCTTCTTTCTTTTTATTGATCAAATTTCTTTTCTGTTGGTGCACCAAAAACTGAATCGAACATTTTTGCTAATTCTCAGGTATGCATCCATCCTGTTGAAAGGTAATTCATAAATATCACTACTTTTTTCTAAAACATCTCTACTTCTTTCCTTCTATTTTGATGAATTGGTTATCTAATTAATTCATGGATTGAGATTCTATTTCTCGTTTTGGATTGATTGATTTTTAGTAAGTTTTTGTCGGATTGTGTCTAATAGATGTGTGTAATCAGAATCTCTCTTTTTGGATTGATTGAATTTTACTGAGTAAGTTTTTGTCAGATTGTGTCTAATAGATGTGTGTAATCAAAATTTGGAACCACGGGTTAGTTTAAGACAATTAGTTCTTTATGGGGTATACATATACATTAGGAAGATTTGGAATATGTCTTCTTAAATAAGAATTTGATTATGCTAATAACGTGTTTGATGAAATGCACAAGAGGAGTTTCATCTTTTGAACATTAACTATTAAATGACAAGAAAATAAATGACTGATTTTCTTTTACATTTTTTTATCAATGGCCCAAAGTCTATGTTTGATGTAGTCATGGCTTTAAATCATCATAGCAACAACCATTACATGTGTTATAGATGTTTGAATATGATACTTTTTAATTTGAAAACGACAGGAGGATTGCTTAGAGAGGCTGAAACAGATTAGATTTTACCTATATATGATATTTTAGGTCCAGAACAAGTATCCATGAACAAAAAACTAATGAAACAATGCAGGTTTGGTCTCATATTTTTCGGTTTTGATTATTGCTTTAGAATACATTTATGACATTAAGGAAAACTGCATCTCCTAAAGAATAGCTCCATGTTGAAATTTTAAGCAGTGGAAGGAAATGAGTTGGAAAGGAAAAGATCCTTCTATTGAGTTATGGTAAAAAAAATTCGTTTCTAATAGCTTCTCATTTATTTGTGATAAATATAATAGTTGTTGGTGTTAAATTACTACATTTTTTCACAGAAATCATTCCAAGATATTCATAGAAATCATGAAGGTGACCAGTTTATGTGAGAATATTCTTTTGTTGTTGTTGGTGTCGGTGTCACATTCATTTCAAATGCATTTGACCTTGAAGTAGGACAAGTAACTATAAAACAAATTTAGAAGATTATGATTGTGATTTATAGGTATAAAATATTTTTTTTCTTTGTGCAGTAACACAATAGACATTGAATGGAGCTATACTTTTACAAGTTTCTTTTAGGTATACACAGTTTAATTGTCATTATACAAAATTGTACAATTTTAATATCTTCTTTTATTTTAGTTATCTTTTTTTTTGTGCTCCCATATATACCAAGAGCCCATTTATAATCCATGGTGACCATATTTTAATTGGTTTTTTCAATTAGTAAAGTTAAGTTGATACGTGTTATGAGTTCGTACATTGTTTTAATTAAAAGAAATTTTATATATGTTTTTTTAGATCAAACTCAAATCATGATAAAAAGAATTAAGTCCAGCAGAAAACCAATTTATTCTAGGCAAACTTGTTTGGGACTTCCTAAAATTGAAGCATTGTTACAAAAATAACTATGTGATTTCTTCACCTTAACCCAACCACAAAAATAATTATGATTGCTTTCATTTTGATGAAACAAATGTAGATAAGGTCCAATGCTGATTCTTGTGGTTTTTGTCATTCGTAAAACCTAAAGATGCTGATCAAGTTGAGACTACTCAACAAAAATGCAAATATGAAGTGCAAAGATAAAACGAAATCATAATTTGAAATACTAACAAGAATTTTGTAACAATATTAATTTACTGAGCAATCCATCATATATTTCACTAAACAACATAGATTTCCTTTTCAGATTCTATTCCAATGCTTAGAAGTAGGAGACGGTGGACTGGAATGGATTGGAGCTTTTGAAGGGCAAAACGGTGCAGTGTAGAGTTGCTGGTTGGACACCAATACCCTTTGTGCCGCATCTTCATCCGCTCACATCACTGTGTATGTAATCATACATTTTCTTTCTTATTTATATATACAATTAGTATGAAAGTACGTTTCAAAACTATTTCTTGATTTTTTTTGTTATTTGAAAATTTGAATCCTGGAGTTTTTTTGTTGGTAATTGTGCTGCTTGTTTTCAATATCTTTCTGATTACAGGAAATAATGGGATGCAATCACCTAGGATGCTCACATCAATAGTTCTAATTATCTTTTTATTCTATGAACTTCTTGATGCATGCAATGTTACTTAATAAAACGATATTCCTAATTTATCTCAATTGTTGAATATTTTTTTTATATTTAGCTCAACAAGATGGAAGATGCTGCTGATCAGCTTTTTAGGTGCAATTAATTCTGAATTATTTGTAACACATGTAAAATCATTGTATAGTAAAGTACGTGTTGTTTTATGCTATTTATCTTATACTTGAATGCCCAACGCCAATAATGTGTCATATAGCATTTAAAAAAAACAAATTAAACAAATCTCCATGGGCCATGTTAAGCACGGTAGTTTTTCAATGATATTCCGAAACACTACTCAAGGGTCATGCTTAGCACGAGCCTCAAACTTTTCTAGTATATATATATATATATATATATATATATATATATATATATATATATATGATGAGGTTCAATAAAGAACCATAATTATCCAAGGAACCAATCTTTTTTTCAATATTTAGAACATATTTTTTATCAAAAAAAAAAAAAAACTAAAAATACAGAAATTCATAACTTTTTATCATTTTTCTAATGATATCAAATTCGATAAAAAAAATTTCGTCAAATTGACAATGTAAATCTTTGAAATTTGCAATATGAATCTAAATTCATATGATGAATGTTAAAAATATATTTAACATTCACAATGTTAAGTTATGGATTTATATATTTTTAGTTTTTTTTTTCCCGATAACTCTAAAACTTGAATAATTATAAATTGCATCGGATTCTTTTTATTTTCTATTTTCTAAATCCGAAAAAAGTTTTTTTTATCACTTTGTAATCAGATTTGTAAACGTGGGCCAAAGGAAAGCCCATAATATTTTTGGGCTTTACGAAAAATATACAAAATCCTTGTTCTTTAGGGTTTACAATTCGTGAAGCGATTCATCACCTTCTTCCCTTCTTCCTCTGATATTCTCTCTTCACCGGATTCCGCCGCAGCCGACTGTTTCTCTAAGCTTTTTACATGGTGCGTTTCTACAATTCTTCTTTGGATTTATACGCTAAATTATTACGTGAATCCTAAACACTAGAGAACTATGGTACATTGTTTTGCAGGCGCCAAAGAAAGAAAAAGCCCCTCCACCGTCCTCAAAGCCCGCCAAATCCGGCGGTGGTAAACAGAAGAAGAAGGTCGCACTTTATTCCTTGTTAATATATGCTTGTGATTGTTGTTTCACATTAGAGAATTGAACGCATTTGATGCCTATGATTTTTATTGGAAAGTGCAGAAGTGGAGCAAAGGAAAGCAAAAGGAGAAGGTGAACAACATGGTGTTATTCGATAAGGCTACTTATGACAAACTTCTATCAGAGGCCCCTAAGTTTAAGCTCATCACCCCTTCGATTCTATCCGATCGTCTTAGGGTAAATTTCAGTACACCCCTGTTTTTTAGATCTCATCGTTTTCACTTATATGGTCTTCTCATTTTGATCTTTGGAACATACGATGGTTTTTGGATTTGGATAAACAATACAACGAATCATTGTTACAATCTGCTTCTTTTGCATCGATGCTTTGAGCAATTAGCATATGCAAATTAATATCTTATTTGGGTTTCAACTATTCTTTATGCTTGTGAGACTAATTGTAATTATGTTTTGTATGCTTATGGCAGATTAATGGATCACTGGCAAGAAAAGCAATCAAGGATTTGATGGCAAGAGGTGCAATCAGGATGGTTTCTGCTCATGCAAGCCAGCAGATATACACCAGGGCTACCAATACTTGAACAATTGAGTTAGTTTTAGATTTCATTTTTCAGCCTATGAATCATCCGATTTAAACCAATTTTCTTTCTTTTGATGACGATTTGCTAATGTCTATTGTGTTTACTATCCACAATTTTCTGAGAGTGTTATTCTGTTTAGATGTTTTTTGTTATTTGGTGACTCTTTTAAAATGCTATGGGATGGCTTTCTTAATACATCCACCATGGTTAGTTCAATGTGGGTTGCTTGTGTGCCATTTAAACTTTTTATTAAAAATTGACATTTTTTAGAATTTGGATGATTGTTAAGAGAGGTTAAAACTGGTGCAATGGAAAAAATCACCTTAGCTTACATTTTAGCCATAGAAGTTATAGGTTTTTTTCTTCATTGATAACCAAATTAGCTATCTGGTATGATTATTTGCTTCCCCTGTTCTCATTCTCTAGTCTTAGCCCTAAAAGTTTGGAAGAATGAAGCTTGATCAATATGATACTGGTGTTATGTGTGTTTATGTTTATTGACTTTATTAAAAAAGAGTAATAGCACTGCTACAACTTATAAAAATAATTTGAGAAAAGAAAACAACTTCGGTTAACCCCACAAGCCATTTTCCAAGATTTAAGAGAAAATTAAAGACGGACATTGTAACCATGATATTTGCAAGTGATAACCTATGAATATGTAGGTTGCGTTCTAAAAATCTCTTTGTTGTTTGGTAGACTATGAAAATCATCTGGCCACTTGCGAAACTACCAAAATGAGTCACTTATCACATTTTCATATAAGAGACTAAGAACGTAAGAGGTCATTCCAATTTAGCAAAATGTGTCACTTATCTCATTTTCATAGCTCTACATAAAGAACCTAAGAATATAAGAGGTCATTACAATTTAGCAAAATGTTTCACTTATCACATTTTCACAGCTCTACGTAAAGAGCCTAAAAACATAAGAGGTCATTCCAATATTTCGAGCACTTCTGCAATCTTAAAATTGCATCTGTTTGCAAAAATATATTCATCTTTTTCTTCATCTCATCAATAACCTTTCCAACTTCGATGATACATTCAGATCTTAGAAGAAGATGCTTACAAACTTATAGAAGGATGTTAAAAAAAAAAGAACATGAGAAATACAATTTTAATAGGTGTTATTATACTAATCCTTCTCATTCACATAAATTATCAAATCATAAGGGTAAATGCAACATTAACTCCTTATTCACATAAAATTGTCAAATCACATAAATTATCAAATCATAAGGGTAAATGTAACATTAACTCCTTATTCATATAAAATTATCAAATCTTAAGGGTAAATGCATCCTTAACTCTAACTTCTTTTTCACATAAATTGTCAAATCATAAGGGTAAATGTATAATGATTTAAAATGATAATATATTTTTTGATTTGTATATATTTGGTCATTGAATTTATTTTTTGTTTATATTTACTCCTTCAACTTATTAAATTGTACACATTCAATCCTTATGATTGGTTATTTCAGGCTAACCGATAAAATATCTTAACAAGATAATATATTTCTCATTTTGTACACATTTAATCATTAATATTTTTGTACACATTTAATCATTGATTTTTTTTTGTACTCCTTCAATACATATAATGTTTTCTGTAAGTTTTTCTTACAACATCTTACATGGAACAATCATTAACGATGTGTTTTAGACTTTTGATGCTTATGTCCATCGCGATCTCGACTACTTGGTCGTTTAGATCATGTGTTTTGAACATCATAACTTTTTCATACTATCTCAGATTTTAACGATTTTTATATCTATATGTTTGTATTTTAATCTACTACAACTTTCGTTAAGATTACTTCCGTTAAAAAATAATATATTTTTTAATTACGATCTTTATATCCATACGTTTTTTTTATGAATGCATTTATGGATGTTTTTTTTTATTATTTTATAAAATCGTAAGTAAAAACATATTATATTTTAACGGGAGCAATCTTAACGAAAGTTATAACAGACTTAAAAAACGAACACGTAGATATAAAGATCGTTAAAATTAGATATCGTATGAAGAAGTTACGATGTTCGGAATACAAAACCTAAACCAAACCTAGGGTTGTGCATGGGTCGGTTTTGTACCCAAACCCAACCCAACCCATAAATGGTAGGTTTCTAGTTTTTAGAACCCAATAGGATTGGTTTCTGTTCGGTTCAGTTTCTTGGGTTCCAAGGTCGGTTTGGGCGGTTTTTCGGTTTCTTGGGTTCAACCCATACACTCACGGGTTTTGGGTTGTAACCCATTTTCCATAAATGAAGCAACAAGTTAGATACTTCAAAAAATAACAAAGTGAAATTAAGTACTTCAAAAAACATGAGTCTTACAACAAATAGTCCATTACAAGTTACAACTAAAGCCCGAAATAGTCTATACAACTAAAACACAATCAAGTATGGGTGGTTTCTCGGGTTGGATGAGTCGGTTTCTTGCGGCGGTTTGTCGGTTTTAAGTATGGGTCGGTTTCTCGGGTTGGATGGGTTGGTTTCTGGTTAAAAACCAAAACCGAACCTGATTTGTCGGTTTCTAAAAATATCAAACCCAAATTGTCGGTTTTGCTTCGGTTTTGGTTTTGTCGGTTTTAGTCGGTTTCTTGTTTTTTTTGGTTTAGGTTTGCTCACCCCTAGCCAAACCACAATACTTATACAGCCAAGCAGTCGAGGCCGCGATGAACATAAACATCAACAGCCCCAAACACTTCATTAATCAGGGGCAGACGTAGGATTTGGTAGTAGGTGTTGCCGGTAAGTAGAAAAAAGAAAGAAAAATATCGAAAAATATCGAAAAATATCGAAAAATTTACACTGTGTACAGAAAAAACATGATTGTCGGTGCCACTGCGGGCACCCAAAGAGAACCGTCCTTGTCATCAATGATAGTCTCATGTTAGATGTCGTGAGAAAACCTTAAATAAATCATTAATAAGTACTGAATTGATATAAAAACAAAAAATGCCTTATTTTGAAACAAAAAAAAAAAATTAAGGACTAAATGTGTACAAAAATATTAAGGACTAAATATGTACAAAATGATAAATATATTACCCTAATAAGTTATTTTTCCCGGTTAACCTGGAGTAACCAATCATAAGGACTGGATATGTACAGTTTAACAAGTTGAAGGGGTAAATGTGGACGAAAAAAAAACTTAATGACCAAATATGTACAAATCGAAAAATATATTACCCTTTTAAATCATTATCCCTAACGGTAAATGCATCCTTAAGTCATAAGGATGTACCCAAAGCTATTTTATTTTGGGTGTAGGTATAGACTTACCCTTATAATATTTGTGCATTAAAATATGTGATGAAAAAAAAAGCAAAAATCGAAAAAAAAAAAAAGAAGATAAAACTCTCAAGTCAAGAAAACTAAATGGTTGGTTAAAAAGAAAAAGAAAACTTGTGAGAAGATAATGAGAAACAAAAGAGAAAAAAGTTCCATTAGATTATCCCGAATAGCAGACCGAAGATGATTGCTAGTGTGTAGTGTTTTAGTATGATGATTTTTAATTTAATATGACGTTTTTATTTAGTGTTATGGTTTGTTTTATTCTGTATTTTAATGTAATTTATTTCTATATATGTAATACTATTACGTATTATTAGTTATATACTAATGTATACCTACCAACTTAGCTACCATCACATTAAATGTCAACTTATTATCACATTAAATAATATCCAACAACTCTACCTATTTTTTAATTTAATCTCAACATATCATCTCAACTAAATGGTTGGTAAAAAAAATTGTGAGAAGATGAAGGAAAAATGACATATAGCCATATAGGCCCTATAATGTAGCTTAATAAGGGAACAAATTACTCTTTGTCGGGTCGATTAAGTCGTTATTTTAATTTTGAAGGGGTTAGCCGGTCATTTTAAGTCCACCTCCTTCTACTAACACCACATCAGATGCTGACTGTGACTTTTGTCTAATTCCATGTCATTAATTAGTCGTCTCCTTCTTAATGTCGGTATATGCTTTATAAAAGAGCCCTTTTACATCCTTTGTTCAACACTTCATCGGTAAACCCTTTTTTATGAGCTGCTTCCGAATCCTCAAGCATGGAACCCATATTCTTACAAGTAGATGTCCACTTCCAAGGAATGTTTGCCAGAAACCCCATACGCTACACCGGTGGAATTACTCAGAGGTTTTCGGACATCGATTTCGCAGGAATGGACAAGGATGGGTGTGTTGCGTTCATCGAAAGGTTCACTGGGGAAAAGTGTGAGAAACTCTATTACTGCCAACCTGATATTGATTTTCCAAAAGGTTTCACTCTAATTTGCAATGACCCCGATTATTACGACTTCATAGCAATTGCATATGAATGTGGTGTTATACTCCTTATGTATGTATACCATTTTGGGAATAGTAACATACAGAAATGGTTGGATGAACATAAAGATGAGTTTGTTGGTAACATTGAGGAATAAGTACTTGATGGTGCAGGACTGGTTAAGGAAGTTGCATCAGGGCATCAGGATGTGGGTGACACAAACGATGAGGAAGAGAATGGCGACGATGATGACGATGAGGATGCGAATGTTGATGGTGATGACGATGACCATCAGAAGCCTCATTTTTTTTTTATAAAGGGTAATGAGATTTTGGGAGAGGTGGGTGAGAAAGCAGGTGCAGGTGAGTTTTTCGAAGAAGACATGGGTGACAATGAAGATGTTTATCCCGAATTATCAAACATTTTCAATGATAAGCTCAA
This sequence comes from Lactuca saligna, assembly GCF_052625555.1. Classification (NCBI taxonomy): domain Eukaryota; kingdom Viridiplantae; phylum Streptophyta; class Magnoliopsida; order Asterales; family Asteraceae; genus Lactuca; species Lactuca saligna. The sequence continues at coordinate 245,413,598 of NC_136421.1, forward strand.
TTGGAAGGAGCAGGAACCTGTTTTAGGTATGAGGTTTGAGAGTCCTAAGCAATTGAAACACATGCTTTGTAAATATGTTGTCGCGAATGGTTATCAATTATGTTTTGTTAAGAGTGATACTAGACAATTACTTGTCAAATGTTGTGATGACAAATGTACTTTTAGGCTTTGGGGTTCTTGGATGAGTGAAGATAAGTCTTTCCAAATAAAATCTATTATCGGTGAGCATAATTGTGCAAATAATTTCAAATTCGGATCAATTATGACTTACAAATGGATAGGGACTCACTTTAAGCACCAATTTTATAACAATCAAAAGATGAGCGTCTGAATGCTTAGAGAGGAGGTAAAAACCGATTTTAGGATTATTGTGAGTATGAGTCAGTGTAGGAGAGCCAAGAAGTATGCATTGAGTCTAGTTGAAGGGACAATAGCTGAAAATTATGCAAGATTATGGTCATATGGTGAGGAGATTAGAAGATCAAATACTGGATCCATAGTTAAAATTTGTGTTGATTTAATGCCTGATGGTAAGAATTATTTCAGCAAAATAGACATATGTTTTTGTCAAGGGGAATTGCTTTGTGTTGTGGGTAGAGATGCTAACAATGGAATATTCCCAATTGCTTGGGTAATTGTTTCTGTGGAAAACAAAGAGAATTGGAAATGGCTCTTAGAAACTATTTCAGAAGATTTGCAATGTTGGAATGATGGTAATGGTTTGGTTCTAATTTCAGATCAACACAAGGTATGGTTCAAAACTACTGCATGTTCTAAATTTAGTTATTGCTATTCTAATTTCAAACATTAATGTGACTTATGTAGGGTTTGATTGAGGCAGTAAAAGAAGTATTTCCAGCAGCTGAACATAGATAGTGTGCTAGACATATCTATGCGAATTTTAGAAAGAGATTTAGTGGATCCAAGTTTGAAAATCTGTTTTTGAAAGCGAGCAAGGCGACAACTGAAGCACAATTTAATGTAGTTATGAAAGAGATTGGAAAATTAAATCCGAAAGCAGTTGTGCATCTTATGGATAGAGATCCAAAGACTTTGTCTTTGGCTTTTTTCAGAGTTCATAATTCTTGTGAGTCAGTAGAGAATGGTTTTTCGGAGAGTTTTAATAGTGTGATTTTGGATGTCTGGAAGAAACCAATAATAAGCATGTCAGAGGACATTTGTATATATGTGATGCAAAGGATGGTGACTATGAAACTAACCAGACAAGGATGGAATGGTTATTCTGTTTGTCCAAATATCAGAATGCGGTTGAATATGCTCCAAAATGAGCAAAAGGTTTGTACATTTATCCAATTACATTAGTACTTTACTCTTCACATCTCATGATATTTGCGGTTTTCTTTTATATATGTAGGCATTGGCTTGTCATTTCTTGTGGGGGGATGAAGTTTGAGGCAAGGAAAATGGAAGAGGCGTTTACTGTGGATGTTGAAAAAAAGGAATGCAGCTGTAGACTATGACAACTTAATGGATATGGCTGCATACAATCAGTGCCACCTTAGCCTACTTAAATTTGACACTTGGTGGTCCATATGTAGATCCAATGTACTTGGCTGCATTATACCATAATACTTACAAACAGCCAATCCATGGGATGAATGGAAAAAATATGTGGCCTTATACTGAATTGATACCCCCTTTGCCTCCATTGAAAAGAAGTATGCCAGGTAGGCTAACCATAAAGAGAAGAAGAGATGTTTCTGAATGGATGAGAAAATATACCGTCTCCAAGGCAGGGAAGAAAGTTTCTTGTAGCATATGCAAGGAGAAAGGACATAACAAGGCTACTTGAAGTAAAAGTGTAGGGACATACAAACAAAATGGAACAAAGAAACAAAAAACTATACCTACATAAGATTCTGTAAACGTTGCCACAGGAGTAGGGGATGATGAGGTAATTATAACGTCCGTAGATCCGGGCTAGTCAATTTAGAGATAACAGGGGTCAAAAATGACTTGTCGACAAAAAGATTATTTAGAATAAATAATCTTAACCAAGTTGTAGAATATGTCTCAAGGGTTCCGTACATATAAAGAGCGTCGAAATCTGAGTAATAATGAAGAAGTTATGACCTGTCGAAGTTTAGCGACAGAACCGTCACGGCACCGTGAAGACGTAAATAGTGAATTTATGATAGAGCTTCTTTTAGCCTTAGTAATCTAAATGAAAGTCGAAGAGTATGTTAACCTGAGAATATCCATAAAAAGAACGCCCAAATCTGACTTCGGATGAGGAAGTTATGATTTTTCGAAGTTTCGGCTTAGCGGTGTACAACCCGAAGTTCGAGTATTAGATCGAGCAGCTTTTAGCCGACACAACCTAAATGCGAATCGAAGATCTCGTTATTAGTAGCGTAACGATAAAAAGACGGACGAAAATGGACAACGGATGAAGAAGTTATGAGATTTTAACGGACCAATCCTGTCCCGGTCTGTTAAAAATATAACTTTAAAAATAAAGTCAAAATTAGCCGACGGAGTCTAAACGAAAGTTGTAGAGTATGTCTCCACCTACGTGTGGATATAAAGAACATCAAAAACGGAGTTTGTATGAACGAGTTACAAATTATAATAGCATATTTACGTATTAAAATAAAGTATAAATCATATATATGTACACATATATATACATATATATATATATATATATATATATATATATATATATATATATATATATATCATTAGAAAGGTATCGACGATGCGGTCATTATAAGAGTAATGTTGAGTTCTTTCGACATTAGTTTAGTACAAATATCATTAAATCCATTTAAAATAGTATTATAGAGAGGTGTTTAGTTGTTTATATAACTAAAAGGTCATTAAGTAATTATGGAGGGTAGTTTTTGAAAATTCAACTAGTATAAATAAGAGCCTTGAGCTCTCATATTTCTTGCACCATTCTCTTGATTCAAGAGTCTTTCTCTCCTTGTCCCTCGAGCATTTCGGTCCCTCGTGATTCGACTTCTCTTCTGTAGTTTTTAATATAGTAAGGTGAGCGCTGAAGCGCTGCACAGATCTTTCTTAGAAAAATCCAGCGACGAAGTTCTGCCCCTGCAGAGCCTGACTCCTAGCTAAAATTCCCTTGTAGGTAAGTTATGCTTACCCTATTTTAATATAGCTTATATTTAAAATTAATATTGTTTTTATGAACTTATAATAAATATTTGAGCGATTATTATGACTTATATAAGTGTCGTTATAATATCTTTTTAACTACTCGCGCTACGGGGAATCTGGTTTAAAGGGCCGCATAGGGTTGTTGGATTTTAGATGTGTTATACGCCAAAATGGTCCTGCCCTCCGGTGTTTTATGTCTGGCCCCTGTCTGTACATAGTGGTTGGAAAATATTGTTTAAACGCTTATATAATAATAATAGTAAGACTAATAATTAGTCACGATAAATATTAGACTAAAATCTAGTGGTAATAATACTAGGTTTCGTCGAAGAAAATTATTTTAAAGTAAACGAAGCGCTGTCCAAGTACCGAGTCACCACCTTCTCACTTGAGTGCATAGTTACTTTCATCTTACACATAGATATGAAGTATTTTATACAAATTACGTGCTACGTGTGCATATTATCTGAATACTTGTTGTCTATGTTGGATGAACGATTTTAGACATGTTTTAAATGATTTAAACTATATATGTATTAGATATCTACGATAATGTTGGGGTAAAACATGGGTAGAGGTAATAGATGGAGTATGAGTTGGATGATGAGTTGAGAGGTGAAGTAGACCGTGAGGTGAGGATGAGAGGTGGATGATGTGAGAAGCCTTTTTCCAAATGATGGCCCGTCATTTAGCAGAGTACGGATGACAACCACAGACTATTCTAGACAGTCCAGTGGAACACTAGCAAGCTTGCAACCTGTAGGTGTTGTGAACGATGTGTTCACCCGGTGTACTCTAAACCCTGGCGTCCATGCAGACTTGGTGCCTAAACCTTGGTGATCATGCAGACTTGATGCCTAAACCTTGGTGATCATGCAGACTTGGTGCCTAAACCTTGGCGATCATGCATACTTGATGCCTAAACCCTAGCGACTATGTAGACTTAGTGCTCGTTGTGTAAACCTTGGCGATCATGTAGACTTAATGCCTAACCCCTGGTGACTATGCAGACTTAGTGCCTGTTGTGTAAACCGTGGCAACGATAGACTTCGTGATGATTCCTTAGGATGATCCTTAGGAATTAATGAACGAGGAATAGTTGATTCTTAGGGTAGATCCTTAAGAGTAACGACGATAATGGGGGTGAGTAATTGGGTTGATTGTTTGGTGTTTAAACATAATAATTATATTATTATGGGTTGAAAACCCTATGTACTCACCAAGTTTCCCAACCTGACCCACTCGGTTAATTTATATCATAGGTGATGATGTGAAGTTACCTTACACTGAGAGATTAATGAGATATAGATCACTAGTGATAATGAACGTAAGTTCTGTTTATGCTTATGTTTCTGTATTGACGATGACATCCCAAATGTTTTAAAACGAATTAAAAAGACTTTTTTTCGGAAATTCTTTGATAACGTATTTATCATGTTTTACTGGGAACAAAATCCGCAACATTTTTATTAAAAGAGATACTCGGATTTTTATAAAGCATAAACAAAATCGGTTTTTTTTTGCCGTGAAAATGGAGATATCACGGTAATGGTAGATGCTATTGATGCTTTGGATAGGCCTGGAGATGAAGAGCGAATGGTGGGAGTCAATGAATGGGATGAAGGGGTGAATGTCACTGCTCGAGTTAAGCATGCTAAATCGCCTAAAATGCGAAAGAATTCATAACGAATCATTAAAGTGAAGCTTGCAAAAAATGTGGGAGGTGAAGGTAGCAATGTTGCAACGGCCATGGAGTTGGATTAAATAATTGTTTGTTATTTGTAGTGAATGTGTGTTGCAATAAACAAATGATCTTTGTATGTTCTTTTATGGTGTACTATGTTTTTTTTTTTTTTTTTTTTTTTTTTTTTTTTTTTTTTTTTTTGTGGTAAGTTGTTATATGGTATGTTATTCTTGTCCCGTGCCATGAATATTTATGGGTATTATGGGTATTTTAGCCATTACAAAGTAAATTGACCATTTATGATGTGAGGGCATTTGAGTTATTACAATTTAAATTTACCATTTTAGATGTGGGGACATTTTAATCATTAGAAATTAAATTTACTATTTTTGGATGTGGGAGCATTTTAGTTATTACAAATTATATTGACCATTTTTGGATGTGGGGGTAATTGAGTCATTAGAAATTAAATTTACCATTTTGGATGTGGGGATATTTTAGTCATTAGAAATTAAATTTACCATTTGGATGTGGGGGTAATTAAGTCATTACAAAGTAAATTGACCATTTTTAATGCAGGGATAATTAAGTCGTTGTAAAAAACAGGGTACTTGTGACTTAATCCATTCAACATGAAAAGGCCATCTTTAGAAAACTTGATTCCCTTTTTTTTTTTTTTCTTTTTTTTTTTTTTTTCCAAAAAAGGTTTGCAGAAAAGCAAATATGCTTCAATCGTGTGCAAAGGTATTTTTTTTCCTTTTCCCAAATTGCACAATTTGTGGTCCTTGCCTATGCACATAAAGAAGGTATATTCATTTTGCTTTGGTTTGTGGTCCCGTCCCAATCGATGAAACATATATAATACTCAAATGTTTCTTTCTTTCATGCACACATACAGATACGGGTGTAAGATAATTTTGTTTTAATAATAACATATTAAAACACATTTTAGCCATGGGTTTGTTTACATCACTTTCTGCTATTCCATAACCTATTACAGAGATCATACACAAAAAACTTCATCAAAAAACGATGATCATCAGCAGCCCAGGTAACACCACCACCAAATCTACACACAAACATCACAAACTAATACCAATAACCCACACAAAATCTACTACTAATATTGACACTAAACAACATAAATAACACACCAAAACACAAACCCAGGACTGAAAATGCTTCAACCTACACAACATTTTTTTTACTTAAACACCAAATACGTCACCACAGACGCAGAAACAACACTAACAATCCCAACACAATACATCAGCTTCTTACGTTTGTTGTCCTTGAAGACCATTTTCACATATGCTCCTTGCAGAGAAACGAAATGATTTTTAAGATCAACAACGACATTTTAGATATCCAACTGACCAGCACGAACGTCATCGACCTCACGGTTCATGGCATCCAAGTCTTGATCAACTATCCGACGGAGCTCACGCAACTGGTCTTGGAAGTCCTCCTGTATAAGAGACAGTTCCAGCTGGGTTTGCAGTAGATTGATCGCCATGTCTTCGTTGGTTACGCCATTCAAATGATTCTCATCCATGTGCCGGCGGTAGTTTGGAGACCAGTTGTGTTCTGCATGTCCGATCGAAGCCATTTTGGAGTAAACTTAGAGACGATATTGGGGTAATGAAGTTTGCAGATGTGCCGTTATAGGTCAAGGAAGTCTTGATTTTATATGGAGGCACTTGAACAGTCGATCCTTGCTCCTTACGATTCGCCTACAATACGACGTCGTTGCGGTTGTTCGACGCTTTAAATTCTTGCCATGTCATCGCTTACGTGTTAGGCTAGGTTTATGTGGCAATGTTAACCGGCTACAATAGGTAAAAGGGACTATATCGTTAGGTAACAAATACTTCATTCCCTTATTAAGCCACAAAATAAGTTAAGTGGCTAAATGAGTCAACCCTAGAAACATTAAAGGGCCTATACGTCATTTTCCCGAAGATGAATTAGAAACAAAAGAGAAAAAAAAATCCATTAGATTATCCCGAATCGTAGACCGAAGGTGATGGCTAGTGTGTAGCGTTTTAGTATGTCATTTTTTATTTAATATGATGTTTTTATTTAGTGTTATGGTTTGTTTTATTCGGTATTTTAATGTAATTTGTTTATATATATATAATAATAATAATAATAATAATAATAATATTATTATTATTATTATTATTATTATTATTATTATTATTATTAGTTATATACTAATGTCTACCTACCAACTTGGGTACCATCTCATAAATGTCCACCTATTATCACATTAAATAATATCCAACAACTCTACCTATTTTTTTAATTTAATCTTAACATATCATCTCAACCAACATTATTGCAAATTTTTATATAAAGAATGTAAACGAGAACATATTAATACTGAAATATATGTCTTCTTTCATTTTCTCCTCCAAAACAGTTTTCTCAAATTTCTTAGCGGTTTAAACATCCCGACAGTGACACGGTTAGAGCACGGAAGGCTTCTAATGAGATCAATGAGACTATATAATTGCCCCAATGTGTGTTACATAGCTACAATGTCAAATAAAATAAGCATCTATATTTTAGTAATTCTACATCATCTCAAAGTCATCTAATTGTTTACTTGTGCAACTACCTAAACTCAGTAACACAAATAATGACAAGTTACAAGGAGCTTAGTGAATAACATGGATAAGTTCATATATACCGACTGACAAACATTTTAGTATATCTAAATTAAAACATCAACATAACTACACCAATCATATGGTACTTAGTGAACTTGAATAACTTCTTTCTGATCGTGTTTCAAGCAAGTTATATGCAACTGTCTCCAACCGAACCAATACGAACACATCCTTATACAATATTAATATATGTACACACTTATTAGAACCAACATAAATCCTTGGTATAGGACCAATAAGAATACATCTCAAATTCGGATATCTCCTATAATAAATGAAGGTTTTTTTGCCACATGTCCTCTTCTCATTCATTTGGACACATGGCATTTTCTAGAATTTTTAAATTTTCTATTTTCCAATTGTCATTTTATTGTATTTTTCATTTATTAAATTAAAATTCCACATTTAATGTGTAATGTAATATATATGTAAAGTATTTATTAGAAAAACCTATATATGTAATGTATTCAATACATTAAAGTCTCATTAATTTTAATAATTCAAAATTTTCATATTTTTCTTATAATTCAAACTTTTCAAATTGTTAAAATTTTATATTTAATTTTTTTAATTAAACCCATTTAATACATAGGTCTCACACCTAGTATAGGAATATATCCTCAATATGGGACAAATATGGAAACATCCATAATCAGGGACCAATAAGAATACTTGCCAAATACGTGACAAATATTAATACATACCCAATTCAGAAACGATAAGAATACCCTACTCCGAGACAAATATGAATACATACTTAATTCGGGACATATAAGAATACATCCCTAATACGGGGCATATATGAATACACCTCCAATACATGGCCGATAAGAATACATCGCCAATATGGGACAAATACGGTACATCACGAATCTATGACTAATAAGAATGCATCCCATATATAGAACATATATGAATACATCTTTAATTCGGGACCGATGAGAATACATACCAAATATGGGAAAAAGATATAATATTATGATTATTAGCCATATGTATTTTAGGAAGATATTTGTATTATATTGATGTATATCTCATTCTACTTTATAGGCCCTTGTAAACCAACTTGTACACCCTATTTATAGGGATCTCTTATATTCAATACGAACAGGGGTAATTCATCCAATTATACATGCTTTCATGGTAATCAGAGTTGCATAAGCAAATCCAAATTACCTTCCCTTTAATCGCAACAACCCTTTTTTTGCTCTTTCTTCTTCATGGGAGACGCTAAGATATCCGATTCCAAGACTCCATCTCTTCACCCGGTTTATACCGTGACTAATATACAACATAAAGTTAAGGTTCTTGACGGATCGAAGGTAACCTATTCTTCATGGGTTAAGCTTTTTAAGTTACATGCAAAAGGATATGATGTTCTAGATCATATTGAAGACACACCACCTCTTGCAAAAAACTCATCAGAATACGATTCATGGACCAAGATTGATGCCATATTCCTTCACTGGATCTATGGCACCCTCTCCGATGACTTGCTTGTTCAGGTTCTTGAAAACGATACCACTGCTCGAAACGCATGGGTCAAGCTTCAAAACATGTTCACCAACAGTAAGGGCTCGCGTGCGGCAGCCCTCGAACATGAGTTTACTAATCTCAAGTTGTCTGTATGCTTATCCATGGATGAGTATTATTAAAAACTATAAGAACTAGGTGAACAACTTATAGAGGTCGACAATCCAGTGAGTGAATCTCGTTTGGTTTTACAACTCATCAGAGGATTGCCACAAGAGTATGACATGGTTGTTGCCTTTATAAATAAAAGTTCTCCCACATGGGATCAGGCTTGGGGCATGCTTCAATTGGAACAACAAATATAATCTGCTAGACAACCCTCTTAATTAGTAATGGTAGCACCGATAGCCGATAATTCCCACATTCGACCTCTTTCCAATCAACAACAATACAGGAATTATGGCCACAACAATTACGGTTAGCGAGGAAACGATCAATCATAGCCCCATCGTTGACGGAGAAGAGGACATGGACGCATCAGAAGAAACGACAACTCTGGTGGCGGAGGGCATGCATCATGACAGCCGACAGACATTGGACCTCCGATGTGGGGTTATTGGTCACCTCCAACCTGCCTATACCTACGGCTTGGCCTAGTTCTCCTACACCAAGTCTTCCACCAATAACCCAGCCTACTGCCCATGTCTCTTATCAGCAACCCAACGAGACCGTTGAACAACAGACAACCTATAATGCACTTAGCCCCACTGATCATGGAGCAGCTTTTCAAAATATGTAATTGAATCACACGGGGCAACCTTGGTACATGGATTCATTTGCTTCTTCTCATATTACCAACAATTCAGGTACCATTCAACACCCCTTACCATCATCTTTTTTTAACACCATTTTTGTTGGAAATCAACAAGTTTTACCAATTAAAGGGCCCGGTCATGTCTATCATCACATACCCACCAAAAACTATCATTTGAACAATATTCAATATTCTCCCAAAACTGTTAAGAATCTCTTATTAGTTCGAAAATTTACACGTGACAATAATATTTCTCTTGAATTTGATCCGTTTGGTTTTACTTTGAATGATCTCAAGACTGGCAAACCTCTTTTTCGCCACAATAGCACGAGGGACCTTTATCCATTCACACTACCGCAACAAGTCCTTCTCACCACTTTCGCACCAACAAAATGGCACCAACGTCTTGGCCACCTCAGAGCTCCAGTCTTAGATTTTCTTATTCGTAATTTGCTTATTGATAGCCATAAAAACCAAACTTTATCTTTATGTCATTCTTTTCAACTTTTGAATAGCAAGCGTTTACCATTTTATGAGTCAAATTTTGTCATGTATTCTCCTTTTGACATCATCCATTGTGACCTTTGGACGTCTCCGGTTACTTGCAACTCCGGGTATAAATACTACATGGTTTTGATAGATAATCACACCTAATTCGTATGGATTTATCCCCTTAAATTCAAATCTAAGACTTTCTCCAATTTTGTCAAATTTCATCGTCTTATAAACACTCAATTTAACCGAAATATAAAGGCTTTTCATTGTGATCATGGGGGTGAATTTGATAACAATAATTTCAAAACTTACTCCTACAATACCGGCCTTGTGGTCCGTTTCTCTTTCCCTCACACTTCCTCTCAAAATGGCAAGGCCAAGAGGATGATTAGTAGGCTTAACAACATGATCCGTGCTCTCCTAATCCATTCACATTTCCACCATATTTTTAGGTGGAAGCACTTCATACTAGTGCATATTTACATTTTTTTACCTTCTAAAAGATTACATTTTATAACACCAACCTTCCCCCTTTACCGTCGTCATCCAACTTACACTCACCTACATGTTTTTGGTTGTACATGTTATTCCAACCTATCAACTATTTAACCTAATAAACTCAGTTGACACTCCACCCAATGTGTTTTTCTTGGATACCCATAAGATTTCCATGGATACAGGTGCCTTAATCCACTCACATGAAAAATAATCCTTTCTCACCATGTGGTGTTCAATGAGAACTTTTTCCCTCTAAACGAACCCACTCAAACAACTACATACTCCTTTCTTGATTATGACCAACTCCCTCACGTGTTCACCTAACACTTAAGGCCTGCTTATTAGTCCACTCATTCAGCCCAACTACCTCCTTCACCACCTGTAACACCCGATTTTGAAAGTGTTCAATTGTGTCTTCGAAGACCAAGGGTATAAGTGTAATCTGGCGATTCGGTCTTTTATGGGTCTCGAGTCTTACTCGGAAGGTTGTAGGGTTTGGGTGGATCTGAGAGCATAGGATTTCTCACACCTTTTCGTGGATATGAAGTTCGTTGGAAACAGACTTAGAACGAAGAAGTTATAGTACTTTGAAGTTGTTGGCAAGATTGGTCTTTGAATGAGAAGCTTGCATTTCAGCCCATGCATGCAAGGTGGCAGCCAGGTGAGTACGCCCAACGTAGTGCTGGTTAATAAATCGCAGGTGTTAGAGACGTACGCCCAACCTACGAGAAGTACGCCTAGCGTACGTCCAGGATCTCCAAAACCCTAATTTTACGGTTGGCTCACTATTTAAGCACTTTAAGTCCAGGGGGATGCGCCTCCTTTTCATTCTCAGAGTCTTAAACCCTAAATTCGAGTGATAGCTTCATCCAAGAGTGTTGTGAGCTTGGTGGGTGCATCTTGGGTGATTATGATGCATTTCAAGAAGATGAAACTTGTTGCAAAGATGGGAATCAAGGAGGATCTTGTGGATCTGGAATTTGGGACTCATTATCAGCTTGATGAAGGTATAAAGCTTTGATCTTGATAATTTATCTTCTTAGATCTATTAGAGTGAGTTTTTTGGACAATTTTGGTCCAAAGGTTTAAGCTTTGTGGTTCAATCCGAATTCTAGGACTTTGAGTTGTCACTCTTAGTGCTAAATGAGTCCCCAAGGTAGAAAGTTTCCATCTTGGAGGTCTTTATGGGTTCAGGTGTGAGTTAAGACCATTTACATGGAAGTAGATTGTCATTTTTGGAGTTTGAGCTTATGTGGGTCATGCAAAGCCATCGAGTAAGCAACTTTATGGTTTAAGATGTCAATAAGGACTTGGATCTATAATTGTAGCTTATGGAGTAGAGTATTAAGCACTTAATGGGAAAGTGACTTAACAGGGGGATTACGTTGAGCGTACATGCAGGTACACCCAACGTACTTACCATTTGACTTGTACGCTTAGCGTACATAAGAGTACGCCCAACGTACTCATCAGATATGGGTTTGGGCTGTTTTGGGCCTCGGTTTGGGCCATGCAAGGTATTTTGGTTCTTTGGGCCTTAGTGGGCCATCAAGAGTCAGATAATGTGTTCCAAGGAGATGTACGGGCTTAGGGTAAAGCCCATTAGAGGATTTGGGCCTAATTTGGCAAATTAGGCCATTAATGGGCCACTAGTGGGCTTGAAAAACCTACCTAGTGTTGGGCTTTCGTTTTGGAATTGGGCTTAAGTTTGGATCATACTGGGCTAGGGGTAGAATGGTCATTTTACCCCATGCATGGATTAAGTATTATGGTTTAGGACCCAATTGCTAATTGGGTATATTGTTTGGTAGAGGCAGCTCAGGAAGTTGGCGAGGCAACATCAAAGGATTTCTTCAGGAAGCTTCTACATTCAAGGTGAGTCTTCTCACCATACCAATGGGTCTTAGGCACCAAGGTTGGCCCATTTCATGTTATGTGGTACACTAGCTGTAGTAGAGATATGTGGTATGTAGTTAGCTTTATGCTAAGTGGTATGCTAGTGATTATATGATATGTGTTATGCTAGTTGTCTTTGTGATACTTGCATGGAAGACCTCGGGGGGAGCCCGTGGCATTGGATGTAAGACCATGTGGGGTAGCCCATGGTAGTCCTAGGTAAAGACCATGTGGGGTAGCCCATAACATTGGATGTAAGACCATGTAGGGTAGCCCATGGCAGTCCTAGGTAAAGACCATGTGGGGTAGCCCATGTCATTGGATGTAAGACCATATGGGGTAGGCTATAGTAGTCCTAGGTAAGTACCATGTAGGGTAGCCCATGACATTCTTACAGGTTTTGTATGTAAGGCTTATGTGTTATATGTAGCTTTTATAGCTAGCAGGAAAATGTGACACATATAGCTTTTATAGCAGCAAGATATGTGATATGTGGTTTGTGTATATGGTATGCTCTAGGAAACTCACTAAGCTTCGTGCTTACAGGTTTTGTTTATGGTTTTAGGTATCATCGTTTTGGAAAGGAAGGACTCGGATTGATCGTAGTGCACACACCTATGATTTCTGCAATGAATGATTTTGGGATGAACTCTGATAAATGTTTTACTTAATGATGATTTTAATTGTTTAGAAACAATGGTATTAATGTTTTAGCTATATTAAAAATGAAAATTTTACCCTTGATTTTTGGGTCGTTACACCACCAAACTCTCCTGCATCACCCTCCCCTACCCAAACCAACCCTATAACCTCGGCGACTCAATCAACCAACCTTTAGTCTCCTACACAGCCTTTCATCGAACATCTAAACCATTAACCGATGACTACCCCGAGCCAAATATGGAATTTCCAAACCCAAAGTACGCTTAAACTTACATACTACCATCAGACACAACATCTCTCTTATTCCCAAATCCTACCAGATTTCCACGTCAGAATCACATTGGAAAAATGCCATGACTACCGAATATAATGCTCTTAAAGATAACGATACGTGGGAACTTGTGCCTCGCCCAACTAATAGCCCGGTTATTGTCGCTACAATGAAGCGAATTATGGCTTTGTGTGACAACAGTCAAAACTCAGTTTAGGACTCATCTAGAACCTTGTCATTTCCATGCGTGCACATAACTTGGCTTTAGATGCAACAAGTTGAGCTAGATCACGACTTAATAGATCCCTTGAAACAAGTAGTATAACTTAGCTTATATTAAGCAATCATATTGATATGTGAATAATCTAACTAGGTTGTAAAGTGTAAAAGTTCAATCTCAAAACTAAACACAAAAACCATGTTCGGAAGATCAAAGCTCATGGGTATGTAGAATACCCTAATTTCTTAATCGGAACATATGATGTGCTTAATTAGTTTGATAACTTATCAAACTCAATTTAATTAAATCATAATTTGATTTAATTATAAGTTGAAAATAATATCCACACATCATAATTTGAATTATGCGCCAAAAATATAATCCAAGGATTGTTTAATCCTACATTCATATGTTATGAACCTTTATTTCATTTATTTGAAATATAAAAATTTAATTTTTTATAAAAATCAAATCATAAGTTATCATTTTTATATCTTAATTCAAGATAATTCAAGCTTATGAATTTACTTCTAAAAACAAGTAGTTCAACAAAAATCAAGAAATAAACTCTTGGAAGTTTATGAAAATACTTAGAGTTTTTATAAAAAATAAAGCCTAATATTTATAAAAGTTAACGGAAGACTCTAAGATGATACCCTTAGCAAGAAAAGTCTCATAATAACCCTCTCACCTCCCAAAAAATTCGGCCATACACAACCTCTTATTCACACTCTCTCACTCATTACATCTTATCCCCTATATTGCAAAATTCGAGACCGGATTTTGCATATTAATATGAGAACAAAAAAGGGATCTTAGAGACATATTCTCTTGGAGAGATTTTTCCATTCCGTTTTTCATAAGTTAGCTCACATTTCTGATTTTACTGAATTATACAGTTCAACTATTGAGTGTTCAGTTTGTGAAGAATGTTAATCCGTATGTATCATCTCCCTCACATATCTCAAAATTGTCTTATTTTCTACTAAACACATGTTACAAACAACAATAACAAACAAAAACTCAACAAGACAATGTATCAAATGGCTCATGCAAGGATCAAGAACGAAGAACAAAACAAACAAACAAACAAACAAATACCTGATTCCAAACAACAAAAACGTTTGATGGTCCTGGGAAATCAAAAAACACAAAAAGAAGCAACCGATGTTGAAAAAGTTCAGTAAAAATGAATAAGGATTTCATCAAACATTTCATATGCAAAATCCAAAACTAAGAATTCTGTTAAATAAAAAAAATTACCTATGTAATCAATAACATTTAATGTACCACCAAATTCTTGTTTAAAAATTATAAATAAGACAACCACAACAAATTAGCATAACATTTTGTTTAAAATTTGAATCAGGTGACGATTTTATTGGTAGCTGATAGCAACAACAACGACGTAGGAGTAGTTCATCTTTTGAATTTCAAAATGACGGGTTATTGTTGATTATGTTTAAAAAAAGTGAAATTAGGGGAGAGAGATACGAGACGACCAATCAACAAATTAGGATATGATTTTGTTTAGAATTTGAATGTGATTTGAAATCTAGAGTAAACTTATACGATTGCATTTAACTTGGCCGGGAAAAAAAAGGGTTATGAGGTTGCCACATGTCAAAATATAGTCTAGAAAAATAACATGTGTACACAACCACAAACATCATCCGGGTGCATAGTGGTTGGTAGTGGTCATGGTGAATTGTTATGTATACCCACGAAGACCACATCCAGTGCAATTCTTTCTCTTTCTCTCTTTAACTCTTTCTACCTCTCTTTACAATAATATATATATATATATATATATATATATAAAAGAAAGATATAATGGTGGGTATCCATAAGTTTAATGGTTGGATATGATGATAAGGTGACACACCATTATAATAGTTATTGTAGATGACCTTAGAAAAGGTAGACTAGTTTATTTTCCCTATATATACTAATTCAACATTAACTCTTATACGACTTGATAAAAATACTTTTTTTATTCTATTTTTTTTTTTGTGGAAAACTAGTAACAATACAAAAATAAATGATAATAGCAGCAAAGCCTTTAGCGGCGATAGAAAACAAACATAATTTTTGTCGCTGCTAAAAGCATGTTTCACCGCTAAAAGGAAGCATAAAAGCTTTTGTTGACGATCTTTTAGCCGCGACGACCGTCGCCGCTAAAGGTCAAAATTCTTGTAGCTTAGGTTTAACTAGTTAGTTTGGGTTAAAAACCTCATTTTTGTGGTATGTAATTTTTCAAACTAGGTCTTTACAAATTTGGATATGACTGGATTGTTAAATTTTTTTATCAAAATCATTTTAACATTTTATTTTATCGAGACATAAAATACACAGAGTCACAATGTATAACACGTGGCAAGAAAATACACGTGTACATTCCATAACCATAACCAACATATCATAACCGAACCAGAAGCATGAAGAAACGAAAAAATGCAAATGGATCTGAGAAAGGTGGAAGAAATAGTGAACGATTCCAAAGGTGGAATCATCGAGAAGAAAGAGGCAATCGTATCAACCCTATCCAATCCCAATCCCAATTCCGACACCGATTCCGACGCCGGTGTTTCCAATCCGACAACACCACCGGTGGATGCCGCCAGTGCTCTTCAACTCTTCCTTGATCATATCCCTATCTCCTCCATTCCTGGAATCCACAATTCCCCCTCCACAGGTACACTTTCCAATCGCAAATCCATTATGAACGAACACCAAATTAGGGTTTTCGGATGGATGATATGATTGACGTTGTGATTTGAATTTATGGCAGTTCTGGTTGTGAGAACGCAGGAATGTGTAAAGGATGTGATCAAGATGTTGTATGAGAAGAATGTGAGTGGAGCCCTGGTTGCAGACGGTTTGGAACCAGATCCGACCACCACCTTCACCACATCATTCTCACATCCCTACGTTGGGTTCATAAGCTTCTCTAATATGGTTCTTTGGACTCTCCAGGTAGTTCCTTGCTTTGATTCTTTTTGCATTTTTTCAATCGGTAAAAAAAGTTTGTGTTTGATTTTGCTGGTTAAACTCATCAACTATGATATCTGAAAATTTGCATGGTTTTGATTGAAACATGATGCTTGACGAACTACTCCGTTCTAGGAATTCAAAAAACATCATTTTGGGAGCGAGAAAGATAATGCTAAAAGAACGAAGAAGACGAAGCCACAAGGATTCTTCTCCTTGCTCAATCAAACTCCAATTGTTTCAGAGACTAAGGTCAGGTGTTCTCTTTAAACTGTTTCAACATTGACATTACATACCTTATGCATGAATTACTATCTGATTCTTCTTTTTCTCACTCCCATCTAGTGTTGTTGTATATACATTCTTTGATATGATTGACTGATGTGCTCCAGATAGGCGAACTAGCAGCGTCATTTATGTGGGATCCGGTGTTCCCTGTAAAACGAGACCAGACGCTATTTCATGTTCTTTTGTTATTATCTAAACACCGGCCAAGCGTGGTCCCCGTGACCCAACATTCCAATTCAAAAGTCGTGGGTTTTGTTACAGAGGTAACTATCCTCACCTAATAACGCACACCAAACATAGAAGCTTAAGTTTGACATTTGTTTTGATAGAATTCGGTAAACCATGTACTCCTACAATCGAGCGGACTTGAGTGGTTTGACAGCATTGCAGACAAACCATTGTCGGATTTCAGGTTGAAAGAAATATTTGTCAAATTGGTTAACCAATATAATATATTTCCTTTTGTCAATTCAGCTAATTTTCAAATACACGTGTACAGGTTT
Source organism: Lactuca saligna (assembly GCF_052625555.1). Lineage (NCBI taxonomy): Eukaryota > Viridiplantae > Streptophyta > Magnoliopsida > Asterales > Asteraceae > Lactuca > Lactuca saligna. Next base: position 245,431,210 of record NC_136421.1, read on the forward strand.
GACCACAATGACCAAGTTGTTTCAATCTACAATGATCAAACCATTGCAGACGCGGTTCATGTTTTATGGAAGAAAAAAGTATGTGCGGTTGCAGTAGTGAAACGACAAACCGAGAAACTCATTGGATGCGTCCGAGTCAGCGACATTCACCGCCTATTGGGTGATGATCGTATTTTTACCGATAGAGAGTACGTACTCTTATTTTTATCTGTTTAACCGGTTACCAGTTATCTGTTATCAGTAACCAGTAGTGTTTATTGTTTATAGGGATACGAGAGTGGAGCAATTTATACACATAGACACGGGTCCAGCCCTTGATGACATTGACCATGATCTTGGGGCGTTGATATCGGCTGGGACGCTTGTGTTGAAAGACAAGTTTGGGCCGAGAATGGACTCGCCGGTTACAAATATGGAAAAGGATACATTGAAGGAAGCTATGAAGAATTTGGCAGAGAAGAAAAGTGATTTTAGTTTTCTTGTAGATGAGTGTGGAAGAGTGAAAGGAGTGCTTACATTGAGGGACATGCTTGTGGAGTTTGCTCCCCCTTGTATGGACTCGAGGATTGATGGAGGTGGTTTCTTTGACATGGCTTTGAAGGAGTCTGGGTGCACAATTAAAGATGGAACCATGGTTCAATTGAAATGAAAATGATTGAACCATGGTTCATTCGTGGATGTTATTTAGTTTGTCCCATGAGAAATTGTAATTAGTTATACAATATGGTTTTAAGTTAACTCAACTTTATATTAAAAGATTGTAGTTAGTTTTGGACTAATGGACTTTAGGTGCCATCAAGTACTTTTATGTTTGATTTGGTTATCTGTTAACCATTTTTTTGTACATGAACGTACATAGGCAAATAACTATCTTTAGTTACCGAGAAGTGTTTATTCCGAGTTGTATTTTTGGATTTGGCAACACCAATAATTAGATCGGTAATAGTCTAGTTTGAAGTTTTGGTTATTAAACCTTATTTTCAATCCAATTCAAATTTTAACTAGAAAATTATATATAAAAATTATATCAATGTTAATCTCATTTTTTTTAATAAAGATAAAATATATTTATTTCAAAATTACTTTTGGTTTATAAAAAATAATTTAATTCCATCCTTGAGTGGTTAACATGTGGGAAATAAAAAGATACAGAAATAGGCGAGCTGCACATGTGGGCATGAGGAGATCTTGGAAGGTTTCTTTCATTTTTTAAAAATGTTTTATTATTCTTTTCATAAAAGATACATATTGCATTTAATCTTAAACCTTAAGCTATGGTGTATCATAACACAAAAAATCCAACCATCTAAATACTCTTAATTTTTTTAAAATAATGTTAAAAGTTAGAAAGAGAAAGAAAAAATAAAAAGACTTGTTATGTAATGTTACCATCACCATAATCGATAACTCCACGCTTCCATGCATAACCCAATATAACATGATGTCTTAGGTTCATACTTTATAACATATGACACCTCATCATAAGACACTTGGGTTCACATGTTATAATGACACATTATCATAAAACATGGTGCATTACATTTAGGGGTTGTTTGGGGTATCTTTTCAAAGGCCAAAAGAACTTTTGGAAAAAGTTCCAAAAAGTCAAGTTTCCCTCATTTTTCCAAAAAATAAGTTTTCACTCTTTAAAAAATCCAAAAGGAGTTTTTAAGAAGTTTTTCCCAAACATCTTTTGCATGTTATCTTTTCTAAAAGTTATTTTCCCTCTCAAAAAGATATCCCAAACACCCCCTTATACTATATATTTTATACATATTTTTTCCACGTGTTTTTCTGTAAATAATATCATATGTTCCACTCCAAAAATTAATAATATCATATATCATTTAGATCAATTAGTTAACAATGCCTCTAGAGGTGATAATTTTGTTATTTTTACTTAAAAACCCGGATTCAACCTATAATTTATTTTTAATGTAAGGTTTTTTTTGGATCTACTATACACAAAACTAATCAAAAAATATCAAAAATTAACTAAAATACTGCACAAATCGATTATGTAATAAAAAATTAATTATTACTTCTATAATCAAAATTTAAAATACATTTGTTAAAAAAATAGAAAAGCAAAAGAAGCACACGAGATCAAAATGTTCACTCTCGGGTAATGAATTTGAAGCTTTGGATTTTGAAACTTATGCCGATTTTTATGGCGAAAGTGAAATAAATAAAAATTTAGGGTAGACAACAAAAGCACCGTTTTAAACTACTTCATATCAAGTTAGCTCCACCACCCGTAAACCCTAAATCAACATAATAACAGAAGTCCCCTTCCCTAAACCCTACTTCCTCCGTGAATAGAAGCTAACGATGGGTGGAAAGGCCAGGGGAAAGCATCGTTTGGATAAGTTTTACCACTTGGCCAAAGAACATGGCTACCGTTCTCGCGCTGTTTGGAAAGTTATTCAGCTTGATTCCAAATACACTTTCCTTCGTGAGTTTTTTTCCGTCCACATTTACCCTTTTAACTTGTTAAACTGTACACGTTCAGTCATTATGACTGATTTCTGCAGGTTAGCCGAGAAAAATGACTTAATAGGGTAATATATTTCTCATTTTGTACACATTTAGTCCTTAATATTTTTGTACACATTTCGTCATTTATATTTTTTGTTTAAAATAAGTCATTTTTGTTTTTGTACTCATTCTGTACTTATGAATGACTTCTTTAAGTTTTTCTCACGACATCTTACGTGGGACAATCATTAATGAAATGTGTGGGCTGTTGATATTTATGTGTAACGTTTCATTTGCACAACCAAAAATTTTAATTTTTAAATAAGGCAAAATGTGACATCCCCAAAATCACGGCCAGAAAAGACCGATTTTGTTTATACTTTATAAAAATCAGAGTACTTCATTTTATAAAAAGGTTGCGGAATTTGTTTCCAGAAAAACATGGTAAATAAGTTATTAAAACATTTTCGAAGAAACGTATTTATTTCATTTTAAAACGTTTGGGATGTCATCGTTAATACAGGAACATAAGCATAAACAGAACTTACAATTATTCACACTAGTGGTCTACATCTCTTTAAATCTCTCAGTGTAATGTCACTTCATATCAACACCTGTGATATAAATAAATTGAGTGGTTCAGGTTGGGAAACCTGGTGAGCACATAGGGATTTCAATCCCACAATGTTATACCATATATATAGTTTAAAACTCACAAAATATACAATTTCACCATATATATATATAAACAACTCTTATCCCACCCCGTCGATCCTCGCAACGAGGCTATCCATACTCTCGGACCTAAGATTAGTCGTTTTACCTACTCCATACTCCCGGATCAGAAATGAACGAATTTACCAAATCCTTACTCTCGGACTAGGGACGAATGACTAATCCATACTCTCGGATTAAAGATGAATGATTATGCCTAATCCATACTCTCGGACTAGGGACAATAGCTAATCCATACTCTCGGATTAACAACGAATGATTATGCCTAATCCATATTCTCGGACTAGGGACAATGACTATGTCTAATCCATACTCCCGGATAAGTGACATATACTAACTTCTATTCTCTGAGTTTAACTCACTTGTACTCGTAAGAATATACTACCCAATATTCCTCATATTTAATTTAGGTCTACTCTTTATCCTAAATTATCAAATATAATCAGGTATGTTCTTTAACACGAATTTCAAGCAACATCAATTAACTCGCACATAAACATATAATTAATACTTCAATCAATACTTGTATTAAAATCATGTTCATGAAAGGGACTATGCACTTACTTGAAAGGTGGTGACTCAGCACTCGGACAGCGCTTCGATACTCTCAAAACAATTTCCTTCGATAAAACCTAGTATCAATACCACTAGGGTTTAGTCTAACGATAACCGTGACTAATTAATAGTCTAGCTATTATTATTATTATATAAGCGTTAAATAACACTCGATATAACTCATAATAATAGCCCAAATAATTATTTTCAGGTCCTAATAATGTTACTATAATTAATTAGAAGTTATATTAAAACTAGCGTAGGCGTAGCTCACTTACAACGGGTTTTCGCAAAACCGGGTTTCACTAGAGCAGCGTTTCCCGAGCCGAAAGGCTCTTTTCTCAGAGCCGGCGGGCGCTCCGGGGCTTCCGCCTCGTGCTAGGGAGTTACGCTAGGCTTTAGGGGGTTAGGGAGGCTTAGAGAGAGAGTTTAGAGAGAGAAAGAAGAGGGATGAGGGGTGAGGAAATGAGGGAACCCGGTACCTCTATTTATAGGGGTGGAATCTGATGGACTCGCCGAGTAGGGGGGACCTACTCGCCGAGTTTGTCCATGTGGTGGTCTTCTGGTGGTGCCACGTCACCCCCTATCGCGTATCAGCCCTCAAACTTAGAAAAATCATAACTTTCGTATACGAGCTCCGTTTTCGACGTTCTTTATATCCACGCGTAGGTAAAATCTAGACTCCGTCGGCTAATTCTCGACCGATCTCAAATTTAACAGTAGGAGGCGTTTAGACTGTTAAATGACCGCGAAAAGTTCATAACTCCTTCATACGGACTCCGTTTTCGTCTGTCTTTTTACCGTTGAGTTCCTATTAATGAGATCTTCAACTCTCATTTAGGTCACGTAAGCCAAAAACCGCTCGAACTAAAATTCGAGTTTCAGGTCGTGCATTGCTAAGCCGAATTTAGAAAAATCATAACTTCTTCATACGAAGTCAGATTTGGGCGTTCTTTTTATCGATGTTCTTAGTTTAACATATTCTACGACTTTTGTTCAGATTGCTAAGGCTAAGAAGTCTTTTATCGTAAATTCACTATTTACGTCTCCCGGTGCCGTGCCGGTTTTGCCGTAAAACTTCGGCGGGCCATAACTTCTTCGTTATAGCTCGGATTTCGGCATTCTTTATATGTACGGAAACCTTGAGACATATTCCACAACTTGGTTAAGATCAATTATTCTAAATAATCTTTTGTCGAAAAGTCGTTTTCGACCCCTATTGCCTCTAAATTGACTAGCCCGGATCTACGGGCGTTACAATTATCTCCCCCTTAGGATGATTACGTCCCGGAATCATCAACGAAACATGGTTCGTATAATGACTCTATACGTCATCTCTTCATCCTAGGTAAAAATTATAATTTCTTTATTCCTTCAAGTCTATCTCTTAGACTTATTGACTGTAAGCAGTACCTAATCGTGCACCTGCTCTCTACCTCAGGTTAGACTCCAAATTATGATTTATCATCATGTGTTGCACTTTTAGACTCAGGTCTCTTAGAGTTAAATTCTAAAACAGACTATGCCTTCCTTCATGTCCTAATGTGATATAATCACACCTTAACATGTAGCATTTCTAGCTACCAACTTCTTTAACAACGAGCGCGATAGTTCTATTGATCGTTTTAAATTTCCATTGTTTGGTTTAAGTCGGACGCTTCATCAAACTTGGTTCTCTGAACCACGTAACCTACTTATCGTAGTCGGACTCAATGTGATATGACCACTAGGGTCGGGATAACAACAATCTTCTTAGTCATTACCGAAACAATGGTAACGACATACTTGAATAAAACGAAATCAATTATTGTCTTCTTGGTAACCTTGTGACTTTCCCTGATCCAAGTGTGAGTCCTGTGCTTCCGGTAGTATAGGCCTCTACTACCATTCACACCTACTCATACTCGTCCCAAGTATTGTCCCGCAGTTTTTCCAAGTCACCATACAAGAAAACCATACAACAACTTAACACATCAGATAACAAAACAAAGGTTTTATATTATTTCTTGAAACTGTTACATAGGTGTTCAAGTTCACCCTAGACTATGCCTCTAACGGGATACATCGTGAGGTACTATCTACACGATTACTCCATAACTCGATCCTCGGATGTCAAGCCTTCACTCTTGAATCCTCGCATTGTCATCTGCTTCGTCAAGGATCATTTGAAATGCTCTCGCCTTTGGCTTTGGTGGCACATTTGGCTTTGTAGCCCCTTCTCTCTTTGGGCAGTCTTGTTTGAAGTGTCCTTCTTCTCCACACTTAAAGCAGACTTCTCTCTTGGTTGTGCATTCGCTGGCGTAATGACCAGTCTTCCCGCATTTAAAGCATGTCGTATATTTAGAGCATTTCCCGATGTGCTTCTTTCTACACTTGTCACACCATTGCGTTCCTTCTTCAGACTTCGAGAATTTTCTCTTCTCGCTGGACCTTGAAGATCCTTCAAACTTTCTCTTCTCGCCAACCTTCATCTTGCTGGAGGATCTTCCCTTGATCATATCTTCGACAGACTTGGCAGCCCAGATAGTTGCCTCTAGAGTAGGTGCTTGACGCACTGGCACCGCGTACTCCCATGGAAGTCCTTTTGCGTACTTGTCGATTTTCGGCAGCTCATCCGGAACAAGACGCAAGGCGAACTCCATCTTCTCTGTGAAGTTGTTGGTGTATTCATCAATAGACGTGCTTCCTTTCTTCAAGGTAAGGAATTGGTTTTCTAGCTCAAGCAAATTTTGGGCTACTTATGTTTGAACTGCACCAAAAACTCTGCCCATGTCAGTTGTAGGGGCTCATTGGGGCTTAGAGTCTTCCCCAGAGTGTTCCACCAACGAATCGCGCCTCCTCTGAACTGGCGTACCGCAAACGTTGTTTGTAGTTTGCCTCTGCAACCACACGTCATGAAAGCTAACTCCATCTCTGAGATCCAATCCATGACCCCGATCGGATCTTCCTTTCCAGTGAAAGTCGATGGCTTGCAGGTCTGAAAATCCTTGTACTTGCATCCATTCCTCTTGACTTCTTCATCTTGATTGTTTCTTCTAATCATCGGTGGATCAACTTGACCAACGGTCCTGCTGCCGTTCCCTTCCTCAGACTGCCCGTCATTCAGCTCGGGCAGCTCAAAATAGGCATCGTAAGTTCCTCTCGAGCTTGTTGAAGTAAACGCCTTGTTTCCTCCATTTGACGATCCAACATCACCTGGATCATCGCTTGCACTCCGGCCATCGTTATTGGCTCAGCAGCGGCTACCACAACCGGTATATGCTCAATCACTGGGGGTTGGTTTCTATTCCCATTTGCGTTCACGTTTCCGCTACGGGTTCTTGCCATCTTGATCTATACACCGAATAAGGTGAATCTAGACCTTTACTTAGGATTGACGGTTAAATCATCCTTATCACTCCGAAACGTTTATATGCTAGTTCTAATATCGTAGTTAAACGCTTAGAATCCTAAACACATAAGGTTTCCAGATCCGGTCGGCAACAGACCATAGATCCGAATAAATAACAGCATATAAGGCATAAAGCATTTAGCACATAAAAGCATTTTAGGTATAATTCCTAAAATAATTTAGTGCACACTCCTCACAATCATTGCTTAGCATTCTAAGTTTAAGTCTACAAATAAATCCATATTCCTAGTTCGCTTAAACTAATGCTCTGATACCAACTGTGACATCCCCAAAATCACGGCCAGAAAAGACCGATTTTGTTTATGCTTTATAAAAACCAGAGTACTTCATTTTATAAAAAAGTTGCGGAATTTGTTCCCAGAAAAACATGGTAAATACGTTATTAAAACATTTTCGAATAAACGTATTTATTTCATTTTAAAACATTTGGGATGTCATCGTTAATACAGGAACATAAGCATAAACATAACTTACAATTATTCACACTAGTGGTCTACATCTCTTTAAATCTCTCAGTGTAATGTCACTTCATATCAACACCTGTGATATAAATAAATTGAGTGGTTCAGGTTGGGAAACCTGGTGAGCACATAGGGATTTCAATCCCACAATGTTATACCATATATATAGTTTAAAACTCACAAAATATACAATTTCACCATATATATATATAAACAACTCTTATCCCACCCCGTCGATCCTCGCAACGAGGCTATCCATACTCTCGGACCTAAGATTAGTCGTTTTACCTACTCCATACTCCCGGATCAGAAATGAACGAATTTACCAAATCCTTACTCTCGGACTAGGGACGAATGACTAATCCATACTCTCGGATTAAAGATGAATGATTATGCCTATTCCATACTCTCGGACTAGGGACAATAGCTAATCCATACTCTCGGATTAACGACGAATGATTATGCCTAATCCATATTCTCGGACTAGGGACAATGACTATGTCTAATCCATACTCCCGGATAAGTGACATATACTAACTTCTATTCTCTGAGTTTAACTCACTTGTACTCGTAAGAATATACTACCCAATATTCCTCATATTTAATTTAGGTCTACTCTTTATCCTAAATTATCAAATATAATCAGGTATGTTCTTTAACACGAATTTCAAGCAACATCAATTAACTCGCACATAAACATATAATTAATACTTCAATCAATACTTGTATTAAAATCATGTTCATGAAAGGGACTATGCACTTACTTGAAAGGTGGTGACTCAGCACTCGGACAGCGCTTCGATACTCTCAAAACAATTTCCTTCGATAAAACCTAGTATCAATACCACTAGGGTTTAGTCTAACGATAACCGTGACTAATTAATAGTCTAGCTATTATTATTATTATATAAGCGTTAAATAACACTCGATATAACTCATAATAATAGCCCAAATAATTATTTTCAGGTCCTAATAATGTTACTATAATTAATTAGAAACTATATTAAAACTAGCGTAGGCGTAGCTCACTTACAACGGGTTTTCGCCAAACCGGGCTTCGCTGGAGCAGCGTTTCCCGAGCCGAAAGGCTCTTTTCTCGGAGCCGGCGGGCACTCCGGGGCTTCCACCTCATGCTAGGGAGTTACGCTAGGCTTTAGGGGGTTAGGGAGGCTTAGAGAGAGAGTTTAGAGAGAGAAAGAAGAGGGATGAGGGGTGAGGAAATGAGGGAACCCGGTACCTCTATTTATAGGGGTGGAATCTGATGGACTCGCCGAGTAGGGGGACCTACTCGCCGAGTTGGTCCATGTGGTGGTCTTCTGGTGGTGCCACGTGTCCAATTCTGGTGGTGCCACATCACCCCCTATCGCGTATCAGCCCTCAAACTTAGAAAAATCATAACTTTCGCATACGAGCTCCGTTTTCGACGTTATTTATATCCACGCTTAGGTAAAATCAAGATCTACAACTTTCTTTCAGACTCCGTCGGCTAATTCTCGACCGATCTCAAATTTAACTGTAGGAGGCGTTTAGATTGTTAAATGACCGCGAAGAGTTCATAACTCCTTCATACGGACTTCGTTTTCGTCTGTCTTTTTACCGTTGAGTTCCTATTAATGAGATCTTCAACTCTCATTTAGGTCACGTAAGCCAAAAACCGCTCGAACTAAAATTCGAGTTTCAGGTCGTGCACTGCTAAGCCGAATCTTAGAAAAATCATAACTTCTTCATACGAAGTCAGATTTGGGCGTTCTTTTTATCGATGTTCTTAGTTTAACATATTCTATGACTTTTGTTCAGATTGCTGACGCTAAAAAGTCTTCTATCGTAAATTCACTATTTACGTCTCCCAGTGTCGTACCGGTTTTGCCGTAAAACTTCGGCGGGCCATAACTTCTTCGTTATAGCTCGGATTTTGGCATTCTTTATATGTACGGAAACCTTGATACATATTCCACAACTTGGTTAAGATCATTTATTCTAAATAATCTTTTGTCGAAAAGTCGTTTTCGACCCCTATTGCCTCTAAATTGACTAGCCCGGATCTACGGGTGTTACACAAAAGTCCTTAATGAATCCATTATAAAGAAAAAACATTTATTCCAAAATACATTTATCGAAAATCAGAGTCATATAAGAAACATAGAATCCTCAATACTGTTTATGAGTGTGTATAGTCATGCATTTGCATTCCCACAATCAACGATAGATACTGAAAGCAAAAACAACTGGGTAAACATAAAGTTTAGTGTGTTTCCCCTAAAATAATCGATACAACAAACGTCATGATATTATCATGCATAACGAGCCCACACTCATCAGATTGGAATACCTTGGTGATGGGTTTTGGTCATAAGACATCCTATGTTCTCATACAAACCCTAATGCTTGGATCTAGGTTTCTCTATTGTACATGCTTTGAATCCAAGACTATAAACCCTAATTCTAGCATGCAAGTAATCATATTAACATGTAATTAGGTTTAAGATCATACCTTGATTGTTATGTAGCAATAACAATCCCAAATCTCCTTGTATTGACTTTGGAATGCTTAGAGTCACAAGTGTCACTCCTCTAATGGCTTACAAACACCATAAGCAAATGGAGAAGGTATAAAGAGAGAGGTGAGAGGTTAGAATTCGTATCTAGGACCTCTTGGGAAGGGATACACGAATTCATGGCCCTAGGGGTGTTTATATAGGTGTAGAGATAGGGTTTCAGTCATTATCCTTATCTAGTTGATTATCCATTAAGCAACCAATAAGATAATCCTTGAATCCTTATCATACTCGAATTCTAAGGCTTTCCAACCTTAAATTCGTCCACCATATAAATAAGATAATCCTTACCTTATTTTGTAACTATCATATAATTACAAATCAGCCCCTCTAGTTTAATTAATTACATTTGATCACAAAACTAATTCTTAATTAATTATTGACCAATATTAATTAAACAAATATGATTTCTCCTTTAATATATTATTCTTATAACATATTAATAAATCATATGATCCTCTCTCTCTTTATTCATTTCTCCAATCAAGTTGCTTTGGTGAAGGCAACCCAAAAGGACCATGCACCATCGGGTCAAGTACATACCAAAATAGTTATGGACTTAGACACTAATCCAACAGTCTCCCACTTGGATAAGTCTAAAAACTATTCTGCGTATGACTTCAGATCCTGATCTGCAATCGTAGCTTTCCAAAGCCGCTATCAACTCTGATCATATCAGATACGCGTGTTCTTAGATAAGGGATCATATATTCCTCCATTCTAGATATCGTATGAGATATGATTTTTAATCATTCTCTTTGTACTACTTCTCGATTTCTGATTTATGATGTCAGACTAATTGAACAAATCAAATTAGCCCTAGCCCGGCCGAGCATTTACGTATGTCATCACTAAACCATCGAGGGGCCCAAAGATATCGCTTTTATTCTTTGAATAAAAGGAACGGATAAACTTTGATACAATGCTTGCTTGCACTCACTCACCGAATCACACACAACAATATGTTTTATAACACCAAGTTACTAGTGCGTTTACATATTATCAATGTGCAACCGATTCGCAAGATACAACTCACACATCTCGGTTTCAAGAATATAAGATGTTATCGTCTCACCAATCACTCGTAATACAATTCATGGAGTGATCCAAGTGAGCGTGGGTTTAATCCAATGCTCAAATCATATTCATAAGCACTCATGAACGTTGCAGCAAACATTTGCTTATGTCTAATACTCTTTTAGACAATCCACACACCAATTCATGACAGTCTTCATTCATATCTACTTCCAACATATGAACGACTGTGGCCCATTTGAATAATTCGATTATTCTTAATAAACTCAATTATTCTGGAAGTCAAAACATGCAAGGTGAAACACAAGAATAATACTAATCCCATATGGCCTCAAACCTTTGAGTATAAACAAAACACGTTTTATTTATCACCATATCGATTACTCATTATTTGTCGTTTCGGGTAATCAACTTTATACTTGAATTATTACACTTGTCCCATGCTCCTAGCATGCACACAATGTTTACCTATGGTTTTTACTTTGTGAAATAGACAAATTGAACACATTTCCAATCATTCTCATTTTACAACTCCAAATCCATTTTCTTAAGTGTAAGAATATCAAATTCTTGTTACCTATAGAATATACTAGATTCTAACACTTAATGCAACGATCCATTTGTAATGTCACTGCACCAAAGTCTCAAAGACTATTGCCAATGATATTACAAAGTCCTCTAACGTAGATTGTTACAAGACAATTCCTTAGATATGATGTCTCTCACTCAAAGTACATTCCTTTGAACATCCTTTTGCATAAAGGTTCTAATCTAGTCATAGATTTTCAATATTTACTTCCCAATATGGACACGCTTCCATATTTTCCATATGACAACTAATTTCTTAATAGAATCTTTTCTATTCATCATAATGTCAATATGGTCCCTTAATACCATGCTTCCAACTACTCACAAGCAACCAATCCTCGTCGAACTTTGGATTGTTCTTTGACAGTTGTTTAATTATTTTAGTCAAAACCGATTCTAGTCCCTTTTCCCTCTAAATGCGCTAGACATTTGGAAAATTTTATAATGGTCAAACATTAAAGCATTTGCAATCGATCCTATACCCGAAGCGTATGGGACACGATGCACAATGTTTTATTTGCTATGTTCTCAAAATTCGAATTGTGAAGAGGAATGCCGTAATCATAATCGAAATTTTAAGAACATACTATGTACCTTTGACTAAATTTATTAACATTCCACAACCTAATCCTTTAGATTTGAAATGAAGCATAATATTCTCTCCCTTAATTATAGCAAAACAACTATACAACCCTTACGACTTTGCAAGGTATAACTCTTGTTTTTCTATAATTAATATTGCCAACTTGCAAAACTTTCCATAATAATCATACAATCATAACTTTTATGCTCCCACTATCATAATGATTATTATAAAACATAACACTTATGCTCCCACTAGCTTCGACATGTATTCATAAACATCTTAACTTTTAGAAAAACAATACTTATTGAATTTCTTAAGTTCATGTTTCTAATACTTAGTGCTTTGATAATCTTTTATCAAGGCTTCTTGAACTTATACACTTTTGCCTTAGATAGTTCATATGTGTGTCTTAACAATTAAGACTAATTGCCAAACTTCACAATTCAAATTATGGAAAGGGATGCCGTAACCATGATCGAATTCGAGAATGCAATTTTACAATCACTATCTTTTAAAATCTTTCTTAGTGAAAGCATTTCCTCACAATTCATTTTCATGAAGGAGGAAATCTTATGACACTTAGATTTAAACGGTGTATGTGTTCCTATCCATGTGAATTTGTTAAAAACCAAAGTTTACGACAAATTCAAACTCATATGGATCGAACTTTCTTAATCTTGATCTCTTGCCTTATGGTAGCACAGCTGCCCACCACGTCTTCCAAATAGTTAAGTAGCTCACCTTTTCCTATCAATGTACTTTCCATTGATCAAGGTCTTTGCCTTTTATGCATTCAAATGAGAACTTATAGGACTCACATGTATAATTAACTCGATTGGATTGGCACAGAAACAAAATAATGTCTTCACGATAGGTTGTAAACCTCAACTCATGTGCTAGTGATGATCGATAAGGCTTATTTGATTTGTTCTTGAAACTTTTTCAAGACTATTAAGACTCCCACTGACTCCTTGACATATACGATTCTCTTATCAAAACATTTCTTGACAAACAAATATTCAAGAGTTAGTGTAGCTTATATCAAAACAAAACACTTCATAATTTTGGTCTTAGTTGGTCTTTGTCTTATCCAAGACATCACAACTTTCCACAATTGATGAATGTTATAAACCTTCTTAATACTATTCACTCAATGTCACAATCTTGACTTTAAGACTTGTTTTGGAACGAAGTATGATTGACTTCTTGATTTGACCATTTCTTCAATCTTTGATTCCTCTTCTTGGACATACAATTGTACCAAGACTCATTAGAGGATCAATTGAGATATGGTTCTTAATCATTAAGACCTATCATAAAGCATAAAAGCTACTCTCCCTTCTTCTTAGAATGGAGAAACTCTTATCTTTCTGCCTACTTGATTCTTCTTATTCGTTTTGCTATTGATCTAAACCCTTTAATCAATTCAAAATTACACTTAATCTTGTAAGTGTAATCATATTTACTAAACCTTTAGTAAATCATGACGAATATATTTGTTACTCTTATGGTGAACTTGATCAACACACAACTTTGTGTACTCGATCTCCTAGTCCTTCACTTGACACTTTGTTAATGAGTTAGTCTAATTTCCAAATACGTAATTTCTCATTCATCGTGCATCCACGTTGCATGATTCCAAGTTTCAGTCCAATTGAAACTTGGGCGATGAGAAACTCTCCCTATTTGGTAAATTCTCGACATTTCCATAAATAACATAACTAATAATCATATCCATTCGTTGTAGAAATATGCAAACATCAATTTTCACATAACGATTCCATTGCAAGGAAGTAAACAAATGAATAAATAAGTCAAACAAAATTTATTTTATTTATAAAAGCAGCGGAAAAGCATTTGTCCTTACAATGCAAAATCTATTGAAAACTATGTAAAAGGAAATTTCTAACAACTCTATCATAACTATCTAAGCTCAAAATCCAATATTCAAGTCCATGAGATCGAGATCCATCTCTTGTGATTAGATTCATCTTGCTCTCTTATCAAGCTTCCTTTCTTTTCACCGATCCTTCAAAACATTCAAATGCAATCTTATCACGTCATGTATTAAGAATCAATGAATAGGAACTTAATGGAGTTAGATAGTGGATTCTTACCTAAAGCGTAGTCATACTTTTGACTCTCCCATCTCTTAGATCTCTTAGGTAGATAGGGCAACTTCGTCTCCAATGCCCCTTCTCTTGGCAATAAAAGCAAATTGACTCCTTTGGAACAACACATGGAACTACTTCAGACATCGCCTTTCTCTTATGATCAAACTTTTCGATCATTGCATGTCTTTCATTGCCATTGTTTATATCCATAGAGGTCTTGAAGGCAGATTCACCAATCAACTTTGCTTTTCTATTGCGCCAAACCATTGTTGATTCAGCAGCAATAAGCATGTAGGTGAGATCTATAAGTGTCACGTCGTGGTTCATCATATAGTACTCTCTTACGAACTCACTATACGAGTTAGGAAGTGACTGAAGAACCCAATCAACAACCATCGTTTCACCGACAACGGATCCCATCATTCTTAATCTATCAATGTGTGACTTCATCCGTAAGACGTGTGCACACACCGACTTGCCCTCTTTATGTTTACTTGCCAAAAAGGGCTTGAGTGATATTGAACCTTTCAATTTTACAATCTTGTGGGTTAGGGAGAATAATTGGAGGAGGAGGAGGAAGTGAAGCATGATTACTTGTTCCTCGATCGAATCGTGGAATATCATCTTCATGTGGAATGCTTGTTCCACGGGATTTGAGAAGACCATAGTTGTCGAACTTTGACATCGGGAGAAAAACGAATTCAAGTTAGTTGATTGATTGAGTCCTTGGTAAATCACCCAAATGAAATTCCAAGGCTAGGACCCAACACAATATCCTACAACTCGGGAGAGGGATGCCGTAACCCAAATTGCAGAACATTTGAAGGTAAGTGAATGACGATTCACTAGTTTCCACCATGAAAAACGAAAAAGAAATTTAAGTTTTAAATCTATGAAAACTCCTAGATCCTTTGAGATTCATTGAACATTTCAATGGCATGTTTAAATCTCGATATGCCCCTCTAGTTTGTGACTGGGATGCCGAGGATCACAAAGCGGGTGTGAATAACCATGCAAACTACATGGTGCCCTCACATGTTACAATCACCTATTCGATGTGCCGGTAAACCACACACGCTCCACCGAACTATGACAAACATTGAGTCACCCTTTGCTACCTTTGCTTAGAACCATTTAGTGTGCCGGTAAACCACACACGCTCCACTAACGTCTTCGCAAGGGCACAAAGTGTAATTTCATGGAATTGCATCAATTCACTTTTACCTAAGTAACTAAGATTGGGAATTTGAAAAACATTTAGTTACTTTGTCTTTCATTATGCTTATAATGGAAGGTTTCGTCCTATCCTATCCGTTCGGCTAACGACCCTCCACTAGTCAAGAGTGCGGTGGGTAAGAGTGGATACCCATTCAATCGCCATTTTATAGGCAATTTCCTTAAACACCCCTTATAGACCAGCTTCGTGAATGAGGCCTACTAACGGTAAGACTGACTTTTACTTATACATATATATAATGTTAGACTTTTAATGTTATATATAGTATAGAGTGTATTTTATACTTTTAAAATACTATATGGTTAACTTTAACAATTACAGTTTTAATTCAATTAAAAGGTTAACCTAAACTTTTATGGATTTATTAAACCTCTTTTAATTATACTCCTTAATTAATTAATAAAACCATAAAGGTGTGATTTGAACTTTTCAAACCATTACTAGGGTTTTAGAATTTAACATTTCTAATTAAAATTTTAATCAACTTTTAAATTCCAAAACTTGAGGGCAAATTTTGAAACCTTTTTCAAAACATTAGGGTTTTAACTATTTAAATTTCAAAACTCCAAAACTTTTGGGTTCAAATTTAAACTATAAAACCTAAAGGGGAAAATATGAAACTTTTCATAACAACAAGGATCAAATAACAAATAATCTAAACTAACATTTAGTTACATAATTATCCATATTTGATTTGTTTAATGATTTCTTGCAAAACAATTTATCAATTTACTCAAAATAATTAATCAATTATCTTATAAGGAAACAATTATCTTGTTAATTGATAATTATCTTTAATTAGATCAAGAATATAGTCATATATATCATAAAATCGGATTTATATTGATCTAACATGATAAGGTAACTATCCATATGCAAAAACAGCAAGAAATCCCGAGATAAGCATTATCTGACGCTCGAACTCGCCGAGTACCTCACTGTACTCGCCGAGTTGAGGTCTACTTGCCGAGTACACTGTGGTACTCGCCGAGTTCCTCAGCTATAAAGCCCAAAAAACGATTTTCCAGTTATACAATGCATCAATACAATTGAAACCAAGCTAGGCTCTGATACCACTAATGGGTTTTGGTCATAAGACATCCTATGTTCTCATACAAACCCTAATGCTTGGATCTAGGTTTCCCTATTGTACATGCTTTGAATCCAAGACTATAAACCCTAATTCTAGCATGCAAGTAATCATATTAACATGTAATTAGGTTTAAGATCATACCTTGATTGTTATGTAGCAATAACAATCCCAAATCTCCTTGTATTGACTTTGGAATGCTTAGAGTCACAAGTGTCACTCCTCTAATGGCTTACAAACACCATAAGCAAATGGAGAAGGTATAAAGAGAGAGGTGAGAGGTTAGAATTCGTATCTAGGACCTCTTGGGAAGGGATACACGAATTCATGGCCCTAGGGGTGTTTATATAGGTGTAGAGATAGGGTTTCAGTCATTATCCTTATCTAGTTGATTATCCATTAAGCAACCAATAAGATAATCCTTGAATCCTTATCATACTCGAATTCTAAGGCTTTCCAACCTTAAATTCGTCCACCATATAAATAAGATAATCCTTACCTTATTTTGTAACTATCACATAATTACAAATCAGCCCCTCTAGTTTAATTAATTACATTTGATCACAAAACTAATTCTTAATTAATTATTGACCAATATTAATTAAATAAATATGATTTCTCCTTTAATATATTATTCTTATAACATATTAATAAATCATATGATCCTCTCTCTCTTTATTCATTTCTCCAATCAAGTTGCTTTGGTGAAGGCAACCCAAAAGGACCATGCACCATCGGGTCAAGTACATACCAAAATAGTTATGGACTTAGACACTAATCCAATACTTGGGCCAATCAGTTATCGGACTGGAATGCCAACATGCAACATGTCCAGTTAGTCATCGGACTGGAAAACACAGGATCTGTCGGCATGCCGCGTTAACCCAACAGCTCTTCTCGAGCCTCTGTGCCTACGACTTACAACCGACCCACACTAGGTATCTTGGCCTACAGTATATAGCAGTACCACCTCAACCTATCTCACCACCATATGACTATCCCACATAAGATGTCATGAGAAAAACCTAAAGAAATTATCCATAAGTACTGAATGAGTACAAAAACAAAAATGACTTATTTTGTAACAAAAAAATATTAAGGATTAAATATGTACAAAAATATTAAGGACTAAATGTGTACAAAGTGAGAAATATATTACCCTACTAGAAAGGTTACCCCCGCTACACGGGGACCAAAAGCTTTCAATGTTGTTTCCGAATTGATAATTATGACAAACGTAGAAAGTGCAAGAATGAAAAGCCCGGGCTTTGCCCCGAAACGTTTTTTTTTTCATGTTTTTATGAAAAAATGTAAAAGTTTTGACTGCAAGGATTAGAAGTGTCAAAACGGCTAAAGAATTAAAGGGGTAGGAATTAACAAATTTTTAAAAATTGTATCAAAGTTGTCAAACCGTTAAAGTTTTGTGGTCAAACTTTAAATATTAAAAAGTTCCTAAAATATGTAAAAGCATTGATTGCAAGGACTAAAAATATCAAAATGAGTAAAAAATAAGGAGCAAAGTGCAGAGACCAATTATGCAAAAAAAATGGTAAGTTTACTATTTCTTTTGTTGAGAACTTTAATATATATAATAATTAAGTTATTTTTATCGGCTAACCTGGAGGAATCGGTAATAAGGACTAAATGTATACAGTTTAACAAGTTGAAGAACAAATGTAGATAAAAAAATCAGAGACTAAATGTATACAAAACAAAAAATACATTAACTTTTTTATAATGAATTTAAAGCTTTGGATTTTGAAACTTATGCCATTTTTAGGGCGAAAGTGAAATAAATAAAAGTTTAGGGTAGACAACAAAAGCGCCGCTTTGAATACCTCCACCACCCGTAAACCCTAAATCATCATAATAACAGACGTCCCCTTCCCTAAACCCTACTTCCTCCACGAGTAGCAGCTAACGATGGGTGGAAAGGCCAAGGGAAAGCATCGTTTGGATAAGTTTTACCACTTGGCCAAAGAACATGGCTACCGTTCTCGTGCTGTTTGGAAACTTATTCAGCTCGATTCCAAATACACTTTCCTCCGTTCTTCTCACGCCGTCCTGGATCTCTGCGCCGCACCCGGTGGTTGGATGCAAGCCGCCGTCGAACGTGTGCCTGTTGGAAGTCTTGTGCTTGGTGTCGATCTTGACCCTATTCGCCCCATTCGTGGCGCCATCGCGGTGCAAGAAGATATTACCACGCCTAAGTGTAGGGCTACTGTTAAGAGATTGATGTCTGATAATGGTGTTAGGGCCTTTGATTTGGTGTTGCACGATGGATCTCCTAATGTCGGTGGTGCTTGGGCGCAGGAGGCTACGAGTCAGAATTCTCTGGTTATTGATTCGATTAAGCTTGCTTCGGAGTTGTTGGCCCCTAAAGGAGCATTTATTACCAAGGTATCCATCTCTCGACCTTTTCATTTCTATAACTCGAGTAGTGTTTCGCAAATTTGAAAACAAAACCTATTCGTGATTATGTTATGTTTAGCAATAATCATAATTAATCATGTGCCTAAAATTGATAATTAGATCATTCTTCATTAAATAATCTCAATTTTAATCACTTTTTATTGAACACTTAAAACTGACCACTTTAATCACACATCCAAACATCCTCTATGTTATATCCTCAATTTGTTGATGATTCCTTGTTTTTAAAAAAGGTTTGTTGTAATGAAATGTAATCATTTCAAGTTTCTTTTTATTTAAATCGAGTCTTTCTTTGGGATTAAGGGAAATTTGATGTTTTTGACTCCCATTATCAATGTTAAATAGAAAGATGAGCCTGGTGCACTAAAGCTTTTTGGCTTAATTTGAAAGAATTTTGTTCTCCATACTTGAGGTACAAATTTGTATCTGAATTGTTGGATCGAAAACCTTTTGCTTTTCTTGTTTGTGTAAGTTAGCTCATTTTAGCTTTTTAATGCTCCTTTATATTTGTTTATTCATGCTAAAATGTATTCACACAATCCTATGTTCTATCCTCACTTACTCCAATGTAAAGAGCATCATGTTCTTAGATTTTAACCACTTGATAACATCTGTAACAGGTTTTTAGATCCCGGGACTACAATGCTGTTCTTTACTGTCTTAGACAGTTATTTGAAAAGGTTGAAGTGGATAAACCAGCTGCCAGTCGTTCCACATCTGCAGAAATTTATATCGTATGTCTGAAATATAAGGCACCTGCTAAGATAGATCCTCGTCTTTTTGATGTTAGACATCTTTTCCAAAGTGGCAAAGAAACCCCAAAGGTACAAATATCTCTTCACTTCTGATAACCTATCCAACTTATGTCAATAGAAAACTAAAAAGCTTTCATCTTGTGTGTGAAAATTACAAATCCAGGTACTTGATGTACTTAGAGGAACAAAGCAGAAGAGACATCGTGATGGGTAAGCCCCTAACACTAAACCCTAAACACTGAATCCTAAACCCTAAAGTTGTTGGCTTGTTGCTAACTACTTTAATGTATCAGATATGAAGATGGTGACACGACCTTGAGGAAAACCAGTTCAGTTACAGAGTTTATTTGGTCAGATGCTCCTCTAGATATTCTTGGTTCTGTTACATCTATAAAATTCAAAGATGACACCTGTCAAGCTATCAAGGATCATGCATTGACTACAGAGGAGGTAATGTCATAAGCTCCTTTTTTCTTTTCTTTTTTTATTCTTGATGTGATTATTGTGTTTTACATTTGTTAACAGTTCCAGATTTCTTGATTTACCAGGTTAAAGCACTATGTGATGACTTGCGTGTTTTAGGGAAGCAAGACTTCAAGCATTTGTTGAAGTAAAGAGCATTTTCTCCTTTCTTTTTCTTTTCACCACATACATGTATAGGTTCCCTTTTCTTGATTTTGAAAGTATTTTTTTTGTTGGTGTTTTGTTGGAATGTTTAGGTGGCGTATTCATATCAGAAAGGCCTTCTCTCCTGAAAAGGAAACCCCTAAACCTGCAGATGTTGAACCTGAAAAGAAGGATGATGATAATGATGATGATGATGAAGGACTGAATGAAATGGAGGAATTGACAAATGCTATGTTGCGCAAGAAAAAACAAGCAAAAAAGATTGTAGCAAAACGTCGAGCTAAGGTTTGATCACTAATTTTATTTTGGGTTAATTGCAAGAAAGCACTGTACTTACATTATTTTATACCTTCTATAACATTATTTTTTAAATAATGTACCCAATTATAGCTGTCTTTCAGATAGAAAGCAATTTTCACTTCAGTATAATGTATTTATTAACATGAAAATCAAATCTGTTACTGTAGGATAAAGCAAGGAAAGCAACTGGGATGCAGAGTGATGTAATGGAGGATGGATATACTGATATCGAGTTGTTTTCTCTATCTTCTATCAAGGTCAGATTTTTATCCTTTTATATTAATATACATTTCAATCAGATACTGATGCATTTGAAGTAAACTTACAAATGTATATGTTTTTGTCATTCAGGGAAAGAAGGATCTTGTAGCTGTTGATAACCCTGAAGATGATGGTCCAAATAATGAAGCAGCAGATAGTGATGATGAGGGAGCCCAAGCAGACTCCCAAGATGAGTCACTCAGTGACATTGACTCTGAAGAAGAGCGCCGAAGGTGAAACCCTACTCCAAAAAAATGCCATAATTCTTGTATTTTTAGGGCAAAAGATACAAATATGGGTGAAAATAAAGTACATTACCTATATTGGCAGATTGAGTAAAGTATGTCACTTTAATTAAATTCCATATCTTGCTTTCAGATATGATGACCAAATGGAACAATTACTCGAAGATGCGTATGAGAAATACATGGAAAAGAAAGAAGGGAGCACAAAGCAGAGAAAACGGTTGAAGCAAAAACACTCTGAAGATGGTCAACTTCTCGAGGTTTTATATTTATATATATATTTTTTTAAATGAAATATTGTTCTTAGTTTCTTACATGTTTTGTTATATTCTTAGGGTGATGATGAAGAAGAAGAAGATGTTCAAGATGAAGACTCTGACAACGACCAACAAATTCAAGAAACAAATCCATTAATGATACCATTTGATGACACCGAGCCTACGGAAGAAGAAATCGCAGCCAAATGGTTTAGTCAAGATGTGTTTGATGATGAAAACGAACAAGAAAATACAAAAATGGATGTAAGCGATGACGATGAAGAAGACGAAATGCAAATTGATAACAAAAAGAAACCCGATAACACCCAAATCATGGTCCCAAGTAAACCAAAATCAAAAATCGCAAAGAAAAACATAACAGCCCCCAAAACCCTACCCACTGAAGATCTTGAGGTAGTCGCGGGCCCGGACACAGACTCGAGCGATGACTCATCATCGGACGAGTCCGATGATGACGTGGAAACAAAAGCCGAAATCTTAGCATGTGCAAAGAAAATGTTGCGAAAGAAACAAAGAGAACAAATGTTGGATGACGCGTACAACAAATACATGTTTCACGATGATGAAGGGCTACCGAAATGGTTCATAGATGAAGAGAGGAAACACATGGTTCCAATGAAGCCCATAACAAAAGAGGAGGTGAACGCAATGAAGGCCCAATTTAAGGAGATAAATGCTCGGCCCGCTAAGAAGGT
The DNA here is from genome assembly GCF_052625555.1 of Lactuca saligna. Classification (NCBI taxonomy): domain Eukaryota; kingdom Viridiplantae; phylum Streptophyta; class Magnoliopsida; order Asterales; family Asteraceae; genus Lactuca; species Lactuca saligna. The sequence continues at coordinate 245,453,650 of NC_136421.1, forward strand.
GGCCCAAGCGAAGGCCCGAAAGAAACGTGTTGCGATGAGGAAAATGGAGAAGGTTAGAAAGAAGGCGAATAGTATTTCGGATCAAGCGGATATTTCGGAGAAATCGAAGATGAAGATGATTGATACTTTGTATAAGAAAGCGGTCCCACAGAGGCCGAAGAAGGAACTGGTGGTGGCTAAGAAAGGCGTGCAAGTGAGGACTGGAAAAGGGAAGACGCTTGTGGATAGGAGAATGAAGAGTGATGCTAGGAAACAAGGGATGACTAAGGATAAGGGGAAGGGGAAAGGGAAAGGGAAAGGTAAAGGGAGTAGCAAGGGTGGGAAAGGGCAGAAAGGTAAACCGGCTGGTCCGGCCAAGGGTAAAACGGGAAGAAAGTGAAGGTGAAGTTTTTGGATCGGAGAAGAAAGTGAAGAAGTTGTAATATGGTGTTTGGTTTTTGAACCAAGGGAAAGAGGATTGATGAGTTTTGAATTGAAATTTTGGTATGTTGTTTTGATAGTAAAATAATTTTTTTTTTTTTTTTTTTTGTTAAAGAATTTGGAGATCAACAAATGAAAGTTATTGTCATGTTTGGTTGCTTATTTTTGAGTTTCTGATTTTTATCAAAGCTTGTTTGGGTCCCCAGATTCTGGCGAGTCAGAGCGTTTCCACTGATTAGCCTCGAAAAAACTTATTAGTTTTGTATGTATACGTATCTTTAATATAGGGAAGAACCTTCACAGAACACAAATAGTCCCACCCAAATAGGTGGGAACTAAGGGGGGTGTTTGAAAGGAAAAAAAAAAAAAAGATGGTTATTACTTATTTCCATAATAAGCTAATTTGAATGTTTGGATAAAATCCAGATGATTAGGTTAGATAAGTTAATTTTAATAAACATCTATTGTTTATTGTTTATTCCCACCACAAATAAGCTATAAGTAATAAGCTAAAAATCTAATCCAAACACCTTCTAGTGGAACACGGTTTTTTTTCTTTCCCTTTGGTTCAATTAGCCCTATTAAGAGCGTTTCTTCTGCTTTCACTTCTTATCCATGTCTTCTGTGTTTATCTTCTTCAATTAATCATCCAAAGTCATCATACAAATATTATGATTCTCGATTTACTCTAACTACTCCAGTCGTCCGCAAGTTTTTCACTAGTACAGAGTACTTATTACCTTGTGATCTATGTTAAGTACACAATACTTATTACCTTGTGATCTATGTTTATTAAATTCTTGTGCACAATCTTATAATTTTTTTAAACGAGAAGATGAGGGGTTGATTTGCTTGTGTAGTCATAGACGGTGGATTCATGCCAATGTTATATAAGGAATTACTTTCCATGTTGTTGTCATAGACACTTTAAATTAATCATATAGTGACCATTATACCCCCGGATGAACAAAGTTGCAGGCGTAGTTAGTTTTTCATCCCATCAACTCATTTTTGCTACATGACGTATACATCCATGCAAAGTTTGTTGATACCCTACAAGCCTAATACATTTTTGCTACTAGTACACACCACCTGGTGTACAAAGTTACCCACTCATTTTGAAGTTCTTTGTTTTTTATTTATAGTTATGGAATTTTGAAATATCTGGGTTTAGAAGTTTGTTCCTATCGACTTTTGTGTAGCTGAGAAGGCCAAGAGGTATTTTCTGCACGGGTGTGCAGGGCTTCTGGCATATGTAGCTGATCACTGCAGGAAAAAAAAGAGGCAGTCGATTGCTAAGATATATGGCCTCATGAGTACCCTGAAAGGAGCAAAAGAAGAGTTTCAGAGTGTGAAGGAACTGATTGAGTTATTCAAAGGATTAAATTTCGGGAACGAAAATCTTAAAAGTGGGAGAGAGTTGCAATGTCAAATTTTAGCTTAATTAACTAGAAATAAGGTAATATAATATTTTAAGGGATTTAATTAATTAAAAATGATTAAATAAATATTAATTAGAAAATTGTGGTGTGATGCGTTGCAGTCAAGCCGATTCTTTTCCCTTTGAGGAATAAGTACCTGAAACCAAAACTGAATACCGTAAGCACAAAACTTAGTGAGTTCCTCCATCATACCACATACCATACAATAAACATATTGTCAGACATATCTGGGTGTCCGGCCTACCCTGCTGAGCATATATGGGTGCTCAACCTACCCTTGTTAGGCATATTGGGGTGCCCGACCTACCCCTATCAAGCATATATGGGTGCTCGACCTACCCTACTAGGCATATCTAGGTGTCGGACCTACACCCCGGTTTTTTTCAACCGGTTACAGGGACTATTTCACCCCTACCACTACCACATAATAACATAGTATAACATACTGTCAGACATATCTGAGTGCCCGACCTACCCTGTCGGTCCTTACAACCAATAACGGGGTCTATCCCACCCTTTCTACCACTATCACATAATATCATAGCCTACTAGCACATAACTCATAACAGATAGTGTCATACCAGACAATTATCATAATGACAACCATCTCAACTAAAATCAATTACTAGTAAGTCGATATTGGTGCCTTCGACCCACTTCTATTGGAAGGCAACTCACCTTGTAAAGTTGAATGTCGAATATCACTGAAAGGAATCTCTAACAGCTACCCCACTGACTACCCGACTATCATTATCATAACAACATTTAATCAAAATCCATAATACTTCCTAGGGTAAAATGATCATATTACCCCTTGGTCTAAACTGGACCATACCCAAGGCCCAAATCCATCTTATCTTTCTCAACCCACTATTGGCCTACTAATGGCTTAATTTTCTAAATTGGGCCCAATTCTTCAAATGGGTCTTTTCACAAGCTTAGTAAATCCTTAGCCCGAAATAAATAATTTTGAGTGGCCCAATATGGCTCAAAAGGCCCAATACTTTAAGTCTCAGTTCTAGGCCCAAAACTCTGCTCCATAGTGGGCCATGGGGACAAACTATCCGAACCCAAACTTCTAAGGCCCAAAAGCCCAAGTTCGCCACTCTGCATGCGTACGCGCGTCATACCTGGCACGTACACCCAACACTGGCCTTGACCGAAACGGAAAGTTGACCAAGTACGCACATCGTATCAGCCAGCTTCCTTGGGGCTTCATTTGTGACTTAACCCATTATGTCCTCACGTCCAGAATGTAGATCCAGATCCTTTAAGGTATCCTAGTCCATAAAGTCACAAACTTTTTGTGCTTGCATGCATGGTTGGGGTCAAAACATGATTTTGTTCCTTAACCTAACTTTGTGACCTTCAAACACTTGCATGGTTGTGGCTTAACCATCAATGTCTGATTTTTATGATTCTAAGTGCTTCTAAGAGCTCAAAAGGACAGTTTTTATGGTCTGGAACTATCAAGATTCAAACAACCTTAACAATGGCTTCCAAAAGTGACATCAAACACCCCAAAATCAAATCTAAACATGCAATGATAAAGTTTGAAGCTTGATACCTCAAATGAGTCATAAATGGTGCTACTCTCTTGGATGTACAAGCTCCATTTGAATCCTTGATCCTTCTTCAAACTTCTTTCTCTTCTAAACACCAAAACAACACCAAAAGGCTCTCAAGTGGCTTCCAAATCACAAGAACACACAAATATGGGTTAGGGTTTTCGTGGTGTCTGTCTAAGGGTGAAAGGGAGGCTGGACCAAAGGCATAAGGTCCATTTTATAGGGATCAACCCCTAAAATTTAGGGTTTTATATTTTGCATATGTACGTTACACGTACTCCTGGTACGTTGGGCGTACGTACATGGTTTCCGCGTTCCAGTCTCTTGAGTACGTTAAGCGTACTTGGCATAGTACGCCCTGCGTACAACACTTCTTAGCCCAATCTTAAGGGCCCAAAGGTCTAACCAAAAATCTTTTTAAAACTATTAACCTTATATGAATAAAATAGTACCTTATAAATCCCGAACATTACATATTTAGATTAATGGTTCATCATTAATTAATACTATCAATCTTTTACCATGCAAACAAAAGATTCTTGATATCGTATAATGGTGTACATCATGTTTATAAAGAGTCCACAACAACATTGTAGCAACATTGTAAGTTAGTTTATAGCCTTTTTTCTTGTTTAATTTTTCTAGTATTGAGATTAAGATATTTTTTGTACAATGATTAGTTAAATGTCATTATATTTTCTTGGATTTCAAACGAGATTGGAAAAAAAAGTTGAAATTTTTTTATATCTGAATTAATATATGAATCAATATTCGATCCAAAATTTCGGATATGGATTCAGATATTATAATCAACTATCTGAAATTTTTAGATATCCGAAAATTTGGATATCTGATTTTGAATACCCTAGGAGTGAGGTCTTCATTGCTTCAATGTTCCATGGCTAGATATGCTTGTTTCAAGCCTTTAAATTCTATTTCTCCTTAAATTTAACATTGATGGATGTAAGCTTGATGTGAAGGTTTTGTGCATCTAATGATCACCATATCTCAACCTTATCACCACCGATCCATGGAGGATGATGAGAACCTCAATTTTCAACTTCTTTATCAAGTATTAAGTGCTTAATGGGTTTCTTTGAGGACCAAACCCTTAAACCTCTTCCTATGAGCTTAATGTGAAGAAGGGTAATGTTTATTAGCTCATTTGTTAAAGTTCTTAATCCATTGAATGATTAATTGTTTGGTAATGTAAATAATTGGTTTAAGCTCGTATTTCACTGTTTTGGTTATTTATGCACTTAACCATTAAGGACTTAATATGTAACACCCGTTTTTTATAATGGATCAAATAAAGGATTTGAGGGATCAAATGCAAAGATATTTTAAGGAAAAGTATAGTGCCACGACGTAGCATGTCTAATGCATGAATGCTCGTTTGGATGGTCACCACGATGTGGCAAGAGGAAGGCCATGACATGAAAATTGATGCAGTCTAAGCCCATGTTTTTTAGGCTTTTCTCCATATTTAAATACATAATCTCAAGTATTAGGGCATTGTCATCAGCCTACAACCCCTCTTCAATGAAACCATAGCTATTGTTAAGATTTGAGAGATTGTTCTTTGTATTTGAAGCTTATTCCTTGGATTTTAGTGAAGCTTGAGAAGAAGGAAGTTCACAAGTAAGCAATGAGTTGGTTTGGATCCATCATTATCTACGTTATCAACTATTTGGGGTATAAAGTTCTCACCTTGATACATCTTCTTTTATATTAATGTTTGATGTCATTTTTGGATAGTTTTGGTTCCTTCTATGAATGCTCTTGGGGTTTGAGGAACTTGAGAGCTTGTTATGGCTCTTTAATGGTCCATAGGTTTTGTTGATTGAGAAAAAAGACCTTAGTATGGATGACCCTTGGTCTTGTGCACAAGTTCCCCCCCCCCCCCCCCCCTTTCCCCCCCTTTAAGGACTTAATGAACTTAGTGTTGTAGATTGATCCTTAAAATGGAGTCACAATGGATAAAGTTGCAAACTTTATCCATTAAATCATTGAGAATAAGTAGATTGGAAGATTTTGGCATATATCTATAAGGATTAAGCACTTAATGAAGAATTTGACATTCTGTCAAATCCCACGATGTTGCCAAGGGTTTGCCACGTTGTGGTGGTGCTAGACGATTGATTGTTTTGTCCTTAGCCGGCCATGATGTGCCTAAGAGCTTGCCACGACGTGGGGGTAGTTGACATGTTGACCGTTGACCATTGACTTTTGGTCAATTTAACATTTAGTTTTTGGGTTGATCACGATATTCTTTGATTGGGTGACCATCGGTTCGTGGGATTGTCTGTTGCAAGGATTTGAGGGTGTTGCAATGTTATTCGATTTTGCATTCTAGGTCAGTTTCCTTACTATATTATGTGTTACAGTGTATATCCTTGAAGTTTGTTACTTGTTTATTTAAATTTATGGATTTTGGAACCCTATGGGTTTAGAACTTTGCTAATTTGCAACGATTTTGATTATTTGTTATTAAAACTTGTTTTAATATATGAATTTTAAACATGTTTTTGAAAAAATTGTTAATTTTGTAGCTATGCACGTTAAACAAAGTTATTATTAATTTTTTTTTTTTTTTTTTTTTTTTTTTTTTTTTTTTTTTTTTTTTTGCAAAATGGTAGTATGGTCATTTTAGCATTTTATTTTGTTATGTTCTATTGTTACCAAACATAACCAGACTTACCAAACAACTTAATCTATTATGTTTCAATATCGCCAAACGCTATTACTAATTATTTGTCATGTCCAACCCAATCTCATTTGGTTCAACTATCAACCGATACCTTAAAGAACAAGACATAACTAGAGAGAATGAGAGGAAAAGATAGACCTGATGGATGATTTTTTTTATTTATTTTTATCAATCACATCCAAGCAATCACTTGAGTTACAATTCCTTTATTTTTAGATTCTTGTTTTGAGTTTCGAGTTACCTCTTTATATCCGAATATTACTTGAAATTGATTGCTTAAGTGGTGTTGTGATGTTAGAACATGGATTATAGCACCTTATGTCCATTCAAGTGAAAAATAAACATCACAAATGGTAAAAAAAAAACGAGAGCCTTGAGTTTCGATTGTTGAATATGGATTTTTTTTTTTCCTTTTCATCCATTAACTAAATTCAAATACAATGCTATTAGGATATGGAAGATGTGTTGGAGCATATATATATATATATATATATATATATATATATATATATATATATATATATATATATATATATATATATATATATATATATATATATATATATATATATATATATATATATATATATATATCTAAATATATTTGTTCGGTATTAGATCATTAAAAGTCATGGCATAAATGTTAGAATCGAATTGGAAGTGATTGTAAGATGTTAATTAGAAGGTGAAGATGGTGTGATACCACCACCGACCAAATGGCAAGTTGATGAGAAGAGAAGGGTACGTTGGTTGAAAAAGCGGATAGTATATTGGAAAGGAATAGTGGACACTTGTGGGAAGTATAATGTATGGTTGAATATTCAATACCTGGGAGTGGGATGACGCAACGAAGAAACGTTGCCTGAAAAATAATATTTGTCAACTTTTTAAATGAGTGAGAAATGTGTTAGATATGATTGTAAAATATACCTTTCAAGATATAATATGATTTTTTATTAGAAAAACAAGTTAAAATGTTTATGTTGATTAAAAACACATATTTTAATAGAATGGATTTTAACAAGCTGGAGTTATTTGATTAGTTTGAGTTTGTCCATTAGTTATTAATGTATTTAATAGATATGTGATAATAAAGTAAATGGACAAAAGCATATATAGTAGGTACAAGAGTGGAGTCAGCATTTGTAACATGAAATGAAGCTGTTCTGTTTGTTGGCGTTGAGTGAATTAAAACTACAGAAAAATAAGAAAAGAAAAGGCAATGCAATCATAAACACATATATGCATATGCAGAAGTAGTCTAAGTTTGATTTGAATATATAAAGAAAGTAAAGAAGCAAAAGAATAGTAATATTGAAGCTGTTTTGGTTGGTGAAGGAAGGAACCGCTGGCAGTGAAAGCGAAAGTGTGTGCATCCCATGCAGTTCCCACATCGACTGAATGAAGGAAGCAGGGAAGAGTGAGGTGAGTATAAAAGAGGAAGCCCAGGAGGGGAATAAGCATACCTTTCTCGGCCTTTTGGCTAAGATCAAGTGTAGTATCTGTTCTTATCAGTTTAATATCTGATATGTGGGCCATCGGCTCACTCGATATTAATCTTATTTTTTATGGGGGAAGGCCTGTTACAGTAGCTTGCTGCTGGGGTTCTTCATGCGTCGCCTTGGTCTTACACTACTGCTAGGGCCCGGCGCACCCCTCCAATATTCAGTTCAATGTTTATAGATTTGATTTGAAAAGTTGTATTAATCCAGCAGAAACCAAAATGACTTGTTATCTTTCCAATAAGTGACAGAAAATCTTTGCATGGGAACCCACTCCTGTTCTGTTACGGATTTCTTTCATGAGTTTTTTTTGTATGATCTTTTTCTTTAGGAAGGAAAGATGAAACAAAACAAAGTTATTATGTATGTATGACTCATCAATCCAACAGAAACTAGCTATCAGTTATCCTTCATAAGAGGGCCAGAAAGATGAAACCCACTCCCTTAATTTCAACCATGGACCTAGCTTGTTGCTGATTTCTTATACCTTTTATGGATTTGTTTCAAATATGCTAATTAAGCTCCAAGAGACTCAAAAGGACAGATAGTTATGACTTGGTTTTAATGATCTTTTCTTAAGGAGATGAAACAAAACAAGGTTTATGTGAATAAATAAAAAAAGCAGGTTTCCATTTGAGTCGGACTAGTCGGCAATATGGGCCTGAAGAGCCGAGACCGTCGCAGCTCTGTGAAGCCAGCCTAACGCATTGCCCCCTTCTCTAGGTTCCAAGAGACCCAAAGCCTTCGCTCAAGCCACTTGAACCAACTCAAGACTTGGAACAGGCAGGTCAAATTACACACCACCAGACCCAACCAAACTCGACCAAATCATAATCCAACCCACTTTGATACCCCCACTTGGGTTACAGGCAAACGTTACCAAGCCCGGTGCTTACACACCGATGTGGGACACACTCGCTAATATATACATAAACAAACTAAAATATTCTTTTCGTTAACAATTCCACCAACATATTGTAATTGAACTTCTCGTCATGTAAAACAAAACTATCTACAACGACATCAAGGGATTTTGATTCTTCGAAACCATCACATGGTTTCTTATATTCTAGTCCAACTTATCATCAACTTGTATGACTATCCTGGTACCCCCATATCCCATATTGCAGTGGGAAAGACAATGAATGTGAAGAGATGACGACAAGGTCCGTCTTACTTCTAAAAGCTTCGGGAGATGTTGTCCATGTTGTCCCACCAAAACATAACATCAACGCGAAATACAAGCTTCAGCTCGCAATGTCGATGCTGTCGTGCCATCGATTTACTTTTTATGTAATCTGATTTAGTGTTTATGTTATTGAAAATAATCATGCTTCACACATCATACTTTTTGTTTAAATAATACATAATAGAACACCATTAAATACGAGAAACTAAGCACTTCAACTTATGTAGAACGGAATACGATATACTGTAAACACTAAACCTAAAATCTCATAGACTCTGTAATACTCCATGGAACAATCATGCACCGAACGTCTGGAAATCTATAATCCGCACCTTTATCGGGGCATGTTTAACCACAAACCTACTGTCTACCTTAGGGTCGCTCGTTTTAAGATGCAAGGTAACTAAAAGCGCATCATTGACATGACGACTTGTTTATTGTTTTTCTTCGTGAGTGTTGGCTTTTTTTTAGGTTCCTTCTTCGATAATTGCAAGCATGTAATAACATAACGAAATAAAACCCTAGTTAAAAGCATATGACCATATCTTAAATACGAATAACTTATTTTCAATGGATTATTGAAATGCTACATTGTGGTGACATCTTGATAAATTTACTTCTTTGTGTTGACCCTACTACAAATGAGAAACACCGGGACATATGTCGTGTTATTTTTTGTAAGCATTTTTTAAAGATTTTTGTTTGATAATTACAGGCATATATCAACATAAGTAAGAAAGCCCTAGTTACATCCCTACGGCCATTTCCTATCAACAAAGAACTTAATGGAAATGCAGTTTTGAAATACTATATTATGGGGACATCAGGCTAAAATTACTTTTGTGTGTTAAATCTATTAAATCATAACACATATAGGAAAATATGTGATGATATTTTTAGTATAACTATTAAAAACTGACATCTCAAGCCGAGGCCATGACGCCCAATATATTTTCAAAATACAAAACCGACATTACACAAGATAAAAAATCAAAATCCTAGTTATTTTTCGATATAAGGGAATGAAATCAAGTGTTAGATGAAAATGAAAGATGAATACGCTTCAAATCGGTAAACCGCATTCAAGGTTAATTGTGGAATGTTTTGAAAACAAAAAAAGCTTGCAATGACCTCTGTGTAGCGTTCCGGTCTTGTTGGGGGGGGGGGGGTGTGGGGGGGGGGGGTGTTCAGCTGCATTCAAGGTGGGTTTAGATGAGAATCATGTCGAGTAAACATGCAAACACGCAGATTGTTGAGTGGATGTTTGGGAAGAAAACCGAATAAAATGAGAACCTTGATTTAAAGAAGGTGGGAAATTTGTCTTTGAGGACATTTTTGTTACAATTTTTTCAAGGGGATTTGGAGACGAAGGATTTGTGGAAGATATGTGAAAAATACGGAGTATTGGTTGATGTTTATATGGCTAAGAAGTTGTTAGGGACGAAGCTTGGTTTTGTTAAATTCTTACATGTTGATAATAAGCAGTGTTTGATTCAAAACTTTTGCACCATATCGATTCGGAGATTTCTTTTTTTTTTTTTTTCGACTGCAATGCTTAGAAGGGAAGAGAAAACAAAGTTAGTCGATATGGATCAACAGAGACCACAAGTAAATTCAGATGGTAATAAAAATGAAGTCGGGAAGGAAATTCAAAATCTTATGCCTCGATGTCGGTAGGGAAGGGGAGACACGTAGTCAACATGAACATATTATGTTTTTTTGGAACAAAATTTTATGTAGAATTTGATAGACTTATCGTGTATGGATCTTGGGTGTGTTCGAAATTTGAATCTCATAGAAAACTTGTATAAGGTGTGTAGTGAAGAATGATTTAACAAAATTAAAGTTAAGTATATTGGTGGTATGTGAGTGTGTATTGAATCCTAGTCTCAAAATCCTTGCAGTTAGTTCGAAAAAATATGAAGAGAATATTGGCACATTAAGGAGACGAGGTTGTTAACAGATAACTTTTCGGTTGATGAAAGGATGGTGTGGCTTGAAATTTAGGGCGTTAATTCCTTTCCTCTATGCGCTTGGACATCCGTTGCATTCAAAAAAATTACAATTTCTTGGGATGAAGCTATGTTTGTTGACCGGGATAAGAAAAAAAGAAACATTTAACAGACGAGAGTGTGTAAAATCAATTAAATCTCAAAATTGTAGAGTGTGTTATGGTGGTAAATGAAGAAGTGAAGCAATGAGTGTACATGAAAGGGATTAGATGTCGGGTTCATAACATTTAGAAGAATATGGATGATATAAGTCAAAAAGGAGAATACAATGACTCGATTAATTAATGGCGAGGATGTAAGTGGCAGAAGCATAGAGTGTGCGTGAAAGAGATTAAATGTCGCGTTGATAACATTTAGAAGAATGTGGATGATATAAGTCAACAAGGAGAATACAATGACTCGATTGATGGTGAGGATGTAAGTGGAAATGAGTACGAGAATGTTTTTATGGAGATTGTTCAACATACACATGAGCAAACACCGGTTGTGGGGTATAAAGTTTATGGAGGTCTATCAAATCAAGTTGGAAAAAAAAGTACGCACAAGAGGGATGACATGTGTTTTGAGGGTGATAGTGCTAATTCAAACAAACAAATATCTTGGGAGGACATGGTCATTGTGAAAGACACAACTAATGATAAGGAAGATAAATAAACTAAGTTAATGCCAATGAAGATGGAAGCTCATCCCAATCCATGTCGAAACTACGAGGGTTTGATGGGGGTTGATTTCATTGTGTTGGTGTGGGGTTCTAGAAGCAATCCATAGTCAAGGAACATGATTTTGATGTCGAGAATTCGTTAGATAAGCCGATTATTCATCCTTATACTCTGCCACGTGAGAACGTACTCGAAAGGTTGTAAATCATACATTCTTAAATTATTGAGTGAGAACACAATGGATAAATGAATATTCTTTCCATTAAATGTTTGTGGGATGGAAGCAATGACAAATGGAATACAAACATGAAGCTGTGTAGAAAGCATACTTTTAGGCTTTTTGGGATCCAAGGAACATGTATGGTCCGTTAGATCTTGTAAAAGTAAAGAGTATTTAGGGAAAGGGCCAAATGAGTATTACGAGGCATTTAGGATCCTTTGGTGGTTGTAATAAATAGAGGTACCCGGAAGGAATACGTTATTATTGTCGAGGGGTCGTGGGTGTTTCCTAAGTTTTTCATGAATACACACCTTATACTAGTTTTCTATCATATTTAAAATCCGGGTGGGTAGTTTTTTTTTTTTTTTTTTTTTTCTCAAGATATGCCAAATTCATTTAATGATTTCATTCATAAAGCTGGCCTACTTGATAAGAAATGTTCCTATGGGTGGGTATGATTGTACCAAAATTAGTGTTAATGGTTAGAAACTAGCAAATCGGATAGATTTTTAGTTTTCGAGAATCTTGTAGATGTTTCGGGTTTTATGTTAATGTCGTCGGAGAAATCAAATTTTGGATTATAGAGACGTTATTTTCAAACACGTGGTGGCAGCTTTCAAGCTGTATTATTTTTTTCCATGAAATGGGATGATTTTGACGATGTTATATAGATTTTGAATCGTTCATTAGATTCAAACATGCACTTAAGACAAGCAAATTGGTGTTGATCCAAAAAAAGTTTAAAAAAATGAAAGGCTTCATCAAAATTTGAATAATAATAATAATAATAAACAATGGTGAAAATAATATGTTACAATGAAGACTTTGTGAGATTGATCAAGGAAATGCCACTCCAAAAGCAATGGGGATCGTTCGAATGTTTTGAGAAAAACTCATGATTATGAGAAATTGGAAACTTTATACGTTATTCAAAAAGCTAAGATTTATCGGAGAATTGAAGGGGACGCAAACTCAAGGTACGATAACAATATTCTTTATAGAAGACACATGGACCTTGTTATCCGTGGTATAAAAACAATGAGTTAGCCGGATGATCCACAAATTGGTGAGAGGATTATTTTAGTAAAATATGTTAAATTTAACAGGTTCGGAGGCGAGAGTGTTCAAAAACATAGCACACAGTGTACAAGTCTTGCATCGTATCAGGACGAGTGTATCGAAGTTCTGTGCATGATTGAGGAAATTAGAAGTGTTGTTTGGTCGTGTGAAGAGGATAAGGTTTAGGGTGCGGATGGTTTTTCCTATAAGTTTGTAAAAAAAAAACATTGGGATTTACTGAAATATGATATTTTTGATGGCGTCACAAAGTTTATTCTTTCAGCTAATATTCCACACGGCTGTAATAGTTATTTCATCACTCCGGTTCCACACGTGGGTAGGTCGTTAAAGAAAAAAAATTATTTCAAAGGTAATATATTATCGACCAATTAGTTTGATTGTGTTACAATACAAAATCATTGCTAAGTTGTTGGCAAATCGATGATTTAAGCAAAAAAAAATCTTTCAAAGGTAAAAGTTGATGAACGAGGATGTTTGAAGTACATTGCTACTTTAGATTTGCGGTTAAGATAAGTGTTGTGCCAATTTGGGTGTTGACGATATCTGAGACTCATGTTTATCTGACGATTAAAACTTAAATAAAGTGTTTTTTTCCGAATAAGTGGAGCTTGAAGTGCACGTCTTGTACCTCATATCTTATATTTATAACTATGTGGTCGTTGGGATATAAATGTAAAGTAATTAAAGACCTCTAACATGAAATTAAGAATGACTTGGCTGATACTAATATGAGACGAAAAGCAATGCTGGAGGAACAAGTTATGAGTAAGAGGAACTCTACTGATGACGTAAAGAACACGATACAGATAGAATGAGAGAAAATTGAAGTGATGGATGAATTTTGGAGTTTGAAGCAAGGGTGGTTGATAGTAGTCGAGTCGCTTCATCAATTACATCCAAGCAATCACTTGAATTACAATTCCTTTATTATAGAAGCTTGTTTTGAGTATCAAGTTCCATTAATGGAGACCCACCTCTTGATATGACACCACTTGAAAGTTGAAATAGACGGCTTAAGTGATGTAGTGATGCTGTTAGAACATGGATCATCGCACCTTATGTACACTCAATTGAAAATTAAACATCACAGATGGTATAACAAGCACGGACATTGAGTTTCGATTGTTGAATATGGAACTTTCCTTTTCACCTGAACTCGCATATAACGTTATTATCGAGCAATTTTCTTTATTCTAAATATATTTTTTAGGTAAAAGTTATCCGATAATTGTTAGAATCGAATTGGAAGTGATTGTAAAATGTTAGGAGGCGAAGATTGTTGGCACAGGTCCTTTAAGACACACGCAACTAACTCACGTAATGTATGAAGACAGCAAGAAGAAAGATTTTTATAATTCTATGTGCAGCAATCTGAAGAGTAAAAGACCAGGAAAAAAAACTTTATTTTATTTACTCAAGACTCGGTACAAGCTAAGGACCAGTACAACTTCATATACTTCGCTCAAACTAGAAGCTAAATTCTAAATAATAAACTACAAATTAAAACATAACATATAAATTCATAAATACTCATTAAAACTAACGTTCCAATCATGCGGGTGAACCAATGACAACGGAACCGATTAATCCAACAATCACCCCCTTAATCGGTTGTTCACGCCATTTGCTCAAAACAACCTTTAATCGCCCTTTTTCCATCTTGATTCTTGACCTTTCCCGGACACCCGGCCTCCACCTCAGTCAGGTCCAAAGTCATCACCTAATCCCGATATTTCCCGCGCACCCGACCTTCACCTCCGTCCGTCCAAAGTCTTCCACACCCGGCTTTTGTTTGTCACCACAGAGAATCCGTTTTCACCTAACACTTCTGTGAAACGAGAGCCTTCTTCCACAAATAAAGAAAACAAAGCAACCCGCTTTTCCCGTCTTCTTTCACCTGGAAAACGAAATAAACCCAAAGCCACCTGCTTTGACGGATCTTTTCTATTTGTTTTCTTACTCATCTTCGGTAAATCTCTCCATTTTCCGGTGACCTACCCCACAGCCTACCGCCGGAAGAACCACCATTCTTGCCTTCACAGCCAAGAGCACAACCATTGGATTTTACACCAATGAAAATCATGAGCAAAAACACCTCGAAGCACCCTCACGATCGCCTTCATCTCTGTTAACACCCATTGCATGCTATACCGAAAAGCACAACGACCCTCTGTGACCTACTTCACCATCATCACATCTTGTTTCAACCGGCAAATCACCACAATTAACCGCAGCCACCTGCTGCACACAACAGTGTTCTGCCATTTGTATCAACTAGAACCTCCAGTCGAGAACCCGCTGCCAAACAACCCCCTTTCCGCTGCGATAGCAACTTTGTGCCCGAAGGCTCCTCCCCTTCGAGGTCGACTCTCAAAACGGCCTTGTTCCTCTTCACTAGCCCTAAGCTCTGATACCAAATGTTGGTACACGCCCTTGAAAACACACAGACACACACACAACACACACTAGTCACGTAAATATGTATGTAAACTTGCAAAAATGGAACGTGATTACAAAACGTCTACATCTTCCTATATACCAAACGAAAACAAAGTACATCTATTTATACCAAATAAAGAGCTGGATAATAAGCTACCATCTAGCCACAAATCCATGCTCAAGTGAAGCCACTATCCTTTTTATTTTCCACAAAACCCGGTCAAAGATAGGGCCAAATCTTTTGCTCCAAGTTTGGATTACAACAAATCCGATTAAGCCAACAAAGATGGTGTGATTCCAGCAATGACGAAATAGCAAGCCGATGAGAATAGCGGGACATGTTGGTTGAAAAAGCAGATAGTATCTTGGAAAGGAATAGTGAACAGTTACGGGAAGAATAATTTATGGTTGAATCTTACCTGGGAACGGGATGACGTAACAAAGAAACGGTTGCCCGGAAAATAAATTTTGTCAGGATATTAAAGGAGTAAGAAATGTGTTAGATATGATTATAAAATTATATGGTTTCAAGATATAATATGATTTTTATCAGAAAAACAAGCTAAAAGGATTACGTATGATTAAAAACACATATTTTGATAGAATGGATTTTAACAGTGTTGGACTTATCTGAGAAGTTTGAGTTTGTGCATTATTTATTAATTTAGTTGATAGATATGTGATAAAAAAGTAAATGGACAAAAGCAAAGGATAGTAGGTACACGAGTGGAAGGAGCCATTTGTAATTGACTAACTATCAGCATGAAATGAAGTTGTTCTGTTTACAGAAAAATAAGAAAAGAAAAGGCAATGCAATCATAAACACATATGCATATGCAGTAGTGTAAGTTTGATTTGAATATATACAGAAACTCAGAAAGTAAAGAAGTAAAAGAATAATATTGAAGCTGTTTTGGTTGGTGAAGGAAGGAACCGCTGGCAGTGAAAGCGAAAGTGTGTGCATCCCATGCAGTTCCCACATCGGGTGAATGGAGGAAGCAGACAAGAGGGAGGCGAGTAGAAAAGGGGAAGCCCACAGCTGTAAGAAGCATACCTTTCTCGGCCTTTTGGCTAAGATCAAGTGTAGTATCTGTTCTTATCAGTTTAATATCTGATATGTGGGCCATCGGCCCACTCGATATTAATCTTATTTTTTATGGGGGAAGGCCCGTTACAGTAGCTTGCTGCTGGGGTTCTTCATGCGTCGCTTTGGTCTTACACTACTGCCAGGGCCCGGCGCACCCCTCCAATATTCAGTTCAATGTTGATAGATTTGATTTGAAAAGTTGTATTAATCCAGCAGAAACTTGTTATCTTTCCAATAAAAATAAGTGACAGAAAATCTTTGCATGGGAGCCCACTCCTGTAATTTCAACCATGCTTTTACCTGTTACGGATTTCTTTCATGGGCATCCAGTGTCATGCTAAGTTCATTTCTTTCATGGGCATCCCTTGTCATGCTAAGTTCAAAGAGACTGATCAGGATAGATATCCATGAGTTTTTTTTATATGATCTTTTTCTTTAGGAAGGAAGATGAAACAAAACAAATCCAGCAGAAACTAGCTATCAGTTATCCTTCATAAGAGGGCCAGAAAGATGAAACCCACTCCCCTAATTTCAACCATGGACCTAGCTTGTTTGCTGATTTCTTATACCTTTTATGGATTTGTTTCAAATATGCTAATTAAGCTCCAAGAGACTCAAAAGGACAGATAGTTATGACTTGGTTTTAATGATCTTTTCTTCAGGAGATGAAACAAAACAAGGTTTATGTGAATATAGAAGAAATAGATAGTAGTGACAAAATGGACAGGTTAAAAAAAAAAAAAAAAAAAGCGGGTGTCCATTTGAGTCGGACTAGTCGGCAATATGGGCCTGAAGAGCCGAGACCTGTTATCCTTCCACCGTCGGAAGCGAGGAGTTTTCGCAGCTCTGTGAAGCCAGCCTAACACATTGCCCCCTTCTCTAGGTTCCAAGAGACCCAAAGCCTTCGCTCAAGCCACTTGAACCAACTCTCGACTTGGAACGGGCAGGTCAAATTACACACCACCAAACCCAACCAAACCCGACCAAATCATAATCCAACCCACTTTGATACCCCCACTTGGGTTACAGGCAAACGTTACCAAGCCCGGTGATTAATAACCTACAAGATATATTTATAAAGTCGTCTGCGAATCCTCCACACACCGATGTGGGACACACTCGCTAATATATACATAAACAAACTAAAATATTCTTTTCGTTAACAATTCCACCAACATATTGTAATTGAACTTCTCGTCATGTAAAACAAAACTATCTACAACGACATCAAGGGATTTTGATTCTTCGAAACCATCACATGGTTTCTTATATTCCAGTCCAACTTATCATCAACTTGTATGACTATCCTGGTACCCCCATAGCCCATATTGCAGTGGGAAAGACAATGAATGTGAAGAGATGACGACAAGGTCCGTCTTACTTCTAAAAGCTTCGGGAGATGTTGTCCGTGTTGTCCCACCAAAACATAACATCAACGCGAAATACAAGCTTCAGCTCGCAATGTCGATGCTGCCGTGCCATCGGTTTCCTTTTTATGTAATCTGATTTAGTGTTTATGTTATTGAAAATAATCATGCTTCACACATCATACTTTTTGTTTAAATAATACATAATAGAACACCATTAAATACGAGAAACTAAGCACTTCAACTTATGTAGAACGGAATACGATATATTGTAAGCACTAAACCTAAAATCTCATAGACTCTGTAATACTCCATGGAACAATCATGGACCGAACGTCTGGAAATCTATAATCCGCGCCTTTATCGGGGCATGTTTAACCATAAACCTACTGTCTACCTTATGGTCGCTCGTTTTAAGATGCAAGGTAACTAAAAGCGCATCATTGACATGACGACTTGTTTATAGTTTTTCTTCGTGAGCAGTGCCTTTTTTTTGGTTCCTTCTTCGATAATTGCAAGCATGTAATAACATAACGAAATAAAACCCTAGTTAAAAGCATATGACCATATCTTAAATACGAATAACTTATTTTCAATGGATTATTGAAATGCTACATTGTGGTGACATCTTGATAAATTGACTTCTTTGTGTTGACCCTACTACATATGAGAAACATCGGGACATATGTCGTGTTATTTTTTGTAAGCATTTTTTAAAGATTTTTGTTTGATAATTACAGGCATATATCAACACAAGTAAGAAAGCCCTAGTTACATCCCTACGACCATTTCCTATCAACAAATAACTTACTGGAAATGCATTTTTGAAATACTATATTATGGGGACATCAGGCTAAAATTACTTTTGTGTGTTAAATCTATTAAATCATAACACATATAGGAAAATATGTGATGATATTTTTAGTATAACTATTAAAAACTGACATCTCAAGCCGAGGCCATGACGCCTAATATATTTTCAAAATACAAAACCGACATTACACAAGTTAAAAAATCAAAATCCTAGTTATTTTTCGATATAAGAGCATGAAATCAAGTGTTAGATGAAAATGAAAGATGAATAACCTTCAAATCGGTAAACTGCATTCAAGGTTAATTGTGGAATGTTTTGAAAACAAAAAAAGCTTGCAATGACCTCTGTGTAGCGTTCCGGTCTTGGTGGGGGGTGGGGGGGGGGGGGGGGGTTCAACTGCATTCAAGGTGGGTTCACATGAGAATCATGCCGAGTAAACATGCAAACACACAAATTGTTGAGTGGATGTTTGGGAAGAAAACCGAATCAAAGGAGAACATTGATTTAAAGAAGGTGGGAGATTTGTCTTTGACGACATTTTTGTTACAATTTTTTCAAGGGGATTTGGAGACGAAGGATTTGTGGAAGATATGTGAAAAATACGGAGTAGTGGTTGATGTTTATATGGCTAAGAAGTTGTTAGGGATGAAGCTTGGTTTTGTCAGATTCTTACATGTTGATAACAAGCAGTGTTTAATTCAAAACTTTTGCACCATATCGATTGGGAGATTTCTTTTATTTTTTTCGACTGCAATGCTTAGAAGGGAAGAGAAAACAAAGTTAGTCCATACGGATCAACAGAGACCACAAGTAAATTCAGATGGTAATAAAAATGAAGTCGGGAAGGAAATTCAAAATCTTATGCCTCGATGTCGGTATGGAAGGGGAGACACGTAGTCAACATGAACATATTATGTTTTTTTGGAACAAAATTTTATGTAGAATTTGATAGACTTATCGTGTATGGATCTTGGGTGTGTTCGAAATTTGAATCTCATAGAAAACTTGTATAAGGTGTGTAGTGAAGAATAATTTAACAAAATTAAAGTTAAGTATATTGGTGGTATGTGAGTGTGTATTGAATCCTAGTCTCAAAATCCTTGCAGTTAGTTCGAAAAAATATGAAGAGAATATTGGCACATTAAGGAGATGAGGTTGTTAACAGATAACTTTTCGGTTGATTAAAGGATGGTGTGGCTTGAAATTTAGGGCCTTAATTCCCTTCCTCTGTGTGCTTGGACATCCGTTGCATTAAAAAAAATTACAATTTCTTGGGATGAAGCTATGTTTGTTGACCGGGATAAGAAAAAAAGAAACATTTAACGGATGAGAGTGTGTAAAATCAATTAAATTAGAAAATGGTAGAATGTGTTACGGTGGTAAATGAAGAAGTGAAGCAATGAGTGTACATGAAAGGAATTAGATGTCGGGTTCATAACATTTAGAACAATATGGATGATATAAGTCAAAAAGGAAAAATACAATGATTCGATTAATTAATGGCGAGGATGTAAGTGGCAGCAGCATAGAGTGTGTGTGAAAGGGATTAGATGCCGCGTTGATAACATTTAGAAGAATGTGGATGATATAAGTCAACAAGGAGAATACAATGAATCAATTGATGGTGAGGATGTAAGTGGCGATGAGTAGGAGAATGTTTTTATGGATATTGTTCAGCATGCACATGAGCAAACACCGGTTGTGGGGATAAAGTTTATGGAGGTCTATCAAATCAAGTTGGAAAAAAAAAGCATGCACAGGAGGGATGACATGTGTTTTGAGGGTGATAGTGCTAATTTTAAAAAACAAATATCTTGGGAGGACATGGTCACTGTGAAAGACATAACTAATGATAAGGAAGATAAATAAACTAAGTTAATGCCAATGAAGATGGAAGCTCGTCTCAATCCATTGCGAAACTACGAGGGTTTGATGGGGTTGATTTCATTGTGTTGCTGTCGAGGGGTTCTAGAAGCAATCCATAGTCAAGGAACATGATTTTGATGTCGAGAATTCGTTGGATAAGCCGATTATTCATCCTTATACTCTGCCACGTGAGAACGTACTCGAAAGGTTGTAAATCATACGTTCTTAAATTATTGAGTGAGAACACAATGGATAAACGAATATTCTTTCTGTTAAATGTTTGTGGGATGGAAGCAATAACAAATGGAATAAAGACATGAAGTTGTGTAGAAAGCATACTTTTAGGCTTTTTGGGATCCAAGAAACATGTATGGTCCGTTAGATCCTGTAAAAGTAAAGAGTATTTAGGGAAAGGGCCAAATGAGTATTACGAGGCATTTAGGATCCTTTGGTGGTTGTAATAAATACAGGTACCCGGAAAGAATACGTTATTATTGTCGAGGGGGCTTGTGTGATTCCTAAGTTTTTCATGAATACACACCTTATCTAGTTTTCTATCAGATTTACACTCCGGGAGGGTACTTTTTTTTTTTTTTTCTCCCTCAAGATATGCCAAATTCATTTAATGATTTCATTCATAAAGTTGGGCTACTTGATAAGAAATGTTCCTATGGGTGGGTATGATCGTACCAAAATTAGTGTTAATGGTTAAAAACTAGCAAATCGGATAGATTTGTAGTTTTCGAGAATCTTGTAGATGTTTCGGGTTTTATGTTAATGTCGTCGGATAAATCAATTTTGGATTATAGACACGTTCTTTTCAAACACGCGGTGGCAACTTTCAAGTTGTATTATTTTTGCATTAAATGGGATGATTTTGACGATGTTATAGAGATTTTGAACCGTTCATTAGATTCAGACATTCACCTAACACAAGTAAATTAGTGTTGATCCAAGAAAAGTTTAAAAAAATGAATGCTTCATCAAAATTTGAATAATAATAATAATAATAATAATAATAATAATAATAAACAATGGTGAAAATAATATGTTACAATGAAGACTTTGTGAGATTGATCAAGGAAATGCCACTCCAAAAGCAATGGGGATCGTTCGAATGTTTTGAGAAAAACTCATGATTATGAGAAATTGGAAACTTTATACGTTATTCAAAAAGCTAAGATTTATCGGAGAATTGAAGGGGACGCAAACTCAAGGTACGATAACAATATTCTTTATAGAAGACACATGGACCTTGTTATCCGTGGTATAAAAACAATGAGTTAGCCGGATGATCCACAAATTGGTGAGAGGATTATTTTAGTAAAATATGTTAAATTTAACAGGTTCGGAGGCGAGAGTGTTCAAAAACATAGCACACAGTGTACAAGTCTTGCATCGTATCAGGATGAGTGTATCGAAGTTCTGTGCATGATTGAGGAAATTAGAAGTGTTGTTTGGTCGTGTGAAGAGGATAAGGTTTAGGGTGCGGATGGTTTTTCCTATAAGTTTGTAAAAAAAAAACATTGGGATTTACTGAAATATGATATTTTTGATGGCGTCACAAAGTTTATTCTTTCAGCTAATATTCCACACGGCTGTAATAGTTATTTCATCACTCCGGTTCCACACGTGGGTAGGTCGTTAAAGAAAAAAAATTATTTCAAAGGTAATATATTATCGACCAATTAGTTTGATTGTGTTACAATACAAAATCATTGTTAAGTTGTTGGCAAATCGATGATTTAAGCAAAAAAAAATCTTTCAAAGGTAAAAGTTGATGAACGAGGATGTTTGAAGTACATTGCTACTTTAGATTTGCGGTTAAGATAAGTGTTGTGCCAATTTGGGTGTTGACGATATCTGAGACTCATGTTTATCTGACGATTAAAACTTAAATAAAGTGTTTTTTTCCGAATAAGTGGAGCTTGAAGTGCACGTCTTGTACCTCATATCTTATATTTATAACTATGTGGTCGTTGGGATATAAATGTAAAGTAATTAAAGACCTCTAACATGAAATTAAGAATGACTTGGCTGATACTAATATGAGACGAAAAGCAATGCTGGAGGAACAAGTTATGAGTAAGAGGAACTCTACTGATGACGTAAAGAACACGATACAGATAGAATGAGAGAAAATTGAAGTGATGGATGAATTTTGGAGTTTGAAGCAACGGTGGTTGATAGTAGTCGAGTCGCTTCATCAATTACATCCAAGCAATCACTTGAATTACAATTCCTTTATTATAGAAGCTTGTTTTGAGTATCAAGTTCCATTAATGGAGACCCACCTCTTGATATGACACCACTTGAAAGTTGAAATAGACGGCTTAAGTGATGTAGTGATGCTGTTAGAACATGGATCATCGCACCTTATGTACACTCAATTGAAAATTAAACATCACAGATGGTATAACAAGCGCGGACATTGAGTTTCGATTGTTGAATATGGAACTTTCCTTTTCACCTGAACTCGCATATAACGTTATTATCGAGCAATTTTCTTTATTCTAAATATATTTTTTAGGTAAAAGTTATCAGATAATTGTTAGAATCGAATTGGAAGTGATTGTAAAATGTTAGGAGGCGAAGATTGTTGGCACAGGTCCTTTAAGACACACGCAACTAACTCACGTAATGTATGAAGACAGCAAGAAGAAAGATTTTTATAATTCTATGTGCAGCAATCTGAAGAGTAAAAGACCAGGAAAAAAAACTTTATTTTATTTACTCAAGACTCGGTACAAGCTAAGGACCAGTACAACTCCATATACTTCGCTCAAACTAGAAGCTAAATTCTAAATAATAAACTACAAATTAAAACATAACATATAAATTCATAAATACTCATTAAAACTAACGTTCCAATCATGCGGGTGAACCAATGACAACGGAACCGATTAATCCAACAATCACCCCCTTAATCGGTTGTTCACGCCATTTGCTCAAAACAACCTTTAATCGCCCTTTTTCCATCTTGATTCTTGACCTTTCCCGGACACCCGGCCTCCACCTCAGTCAGGTCCAAAGTCATCACCTAATCCCGATATTTCCCGCGCACCCGACCTTCACCTCCGTCCGTCCAAAGTCTTCCACACCCGGCTGTTGTTTGTCACCACAGAGAATCCGTTTTCACCTAACACTTCTGTGAAACGAGAGCCTTCTTCCACAAATAAAGAAAACAAACCAACCCGCTTTTCCCGTCTTCTTTCACCTGGAAAACGAAATAAACCCAAAGCCACCTGCTTTGACGGATCTTTTCTATTTGTTTTCTTACTCATCTTCGGTAAATCTCTCCATTTTCCGGTGACCTACCCCACAGCCTACCGCCGGAAGAACCACCATTCTTGCCTTCACAGCCAAGAGCACAACCATTGGATTTTACACCAATGAAAATCATGAGCAAAAACACCTCGAAGCACCCTCACGATCGCCTTCATCTCTGTTAACACCCATTGCATGCTATACCGAAAAGCACAACGACCCTCTGTGACCTACTTCACCATCATCACATCTTGTTTCAACCGGCAAATCACCACAATTAACCGCAGCCACCTGCTGCACACAACAGTGTTCTGCCATTTGTATCAACTAGAACCTCCAGTCGAGAAACCGCTGCCAAACAACCCCCTTTCCGCTGCGATAGCAACTTTGTGCCCGAAGGCTCCTCCCCTTCGAGGTCGACTCTCAAAACGGCCTTGTTCCTCTTCACTAGCCCTAAGCTCTGATACCAAATGTTGGTACACGCCCTTGAAAACACACAGACACACACACAACACACACTAGTCACGTAAATATGTATGTAAACTTGCAAAAATGGAACGTGATTACAAAACGTATACATCTTCCTATATACCAAACGAAAACAAAGTACATCTATTTATACCAAATAAAGAGCTGAATAATAAGCTACCATCTAGCCACAAATCCATGCTCAAGTGAAGCCACTATCCTTTTTATTTTCCACAAAACCCGGTCAAAGATAGGGCCAAATCTTTTGCTCCAAGTTTGGATTACAACAAATCCGATTAAGCCAACAAAGATGGTGTGATTCCAGCAATGACGAAATAGCAAGCCGATGAGAATAGCGGGACATGTTGGTTGAAAAAGCAGATAGTATCTTGGAAAGGAATAGTGAACAGTTACGGGAAGAATAATTTATGGTTGAATCTTACCTGGGAACGGGATGACGTAACAAAGAAACGGTTGCCCGGAAAATAAATTTTGTCAGGATATTAAAGGAGTAAGAAATGTGTTAGATATGATTATAAAATTATATGGTTTCAAGATATAATATGATTTTTATCAGAAAAACAAGCTAAAAGGATTACGTATGATTAAAAACACATATTTTGATAGAATGGATTTTAACAGTGTTGGACTTATCTGAGAAGTTTGAGTTTGTGCATTATTTATTAATTTAGTTGATAGATATGTGATAAAAAAGTAAATGGACAAAAGCAAAGGATAGTAGGTACACGAGTGGAAGGAGCCATTTGTAATTGACTAACTATCAGCATGAAATGAAGTTGTTCTGTTTACAGAAAAATAAGAAAAGAAAAGGCAATGCAATCATAAACACATATGCATATGCAGTAGTGTAAGTTTGATTTGAATATATACAGAAACTCAGAAAGTAAAGAAGTAAAAGAATAATATTGAAGCTGTTTTGGTTGGTGAAGGAAGGAACCGCTGGCAGTGAAAGCGAAAGTGTGTGCATCCCATGCAGTTCCCACATCGGGTGAATGGAGGAAGCAGACAAGAGGGAGGCGAGTAGAAAAGGGGAAGCCCACAGCTGTAAGAAGCATACCTTTCTCGGCCTTTTGGCTAAGATCAAGTGTAGTATCTGTTCTTATCAGTTTAATATCTGATATGTGGGCCATCGGCCCACTCGATATTAATCTTATTTTTTATGGGGGAAGGCCCGTTACAGTAGCTTGCTGCTGGGGTTCTTCATGCGTCGCTTTGGTCTTACACTACTGCCAGGGCCCGGCGCACCCCTCCAATATTCAGTTCAATGTTGATAGATTTGATTTGAAAAGTTGTATTAATCCAGCAGAAACTTGTTATCTTTCCAATAAAAATAAGTGACAGAAAATCTTTGCATGGGAGCCCACTCCTGTAATTTCAACCATGCTTTTACCTGTTACGGATTTCTTTCATGGGCATCCAGTGTCATGCTAAGTTCATTTCTTTCATGGGCATCCCTTGTCATGCTAAGTTCAAAGAGACTGATCAGGATAGATATCCATGAGTTTTTTTTATATGATCTTTTTCTTTAGGAAGGAAGATGAAACAAAACAAATCCAGCAGAAACTAGCTATCAGTTATCCTTCATAAGAGGGCCAGAAAGATGAAACTCACTCCCCTAATTTCAACCATGGACCTAGCTTGTTTGCTGATTTCTTATACCTTTTATGGATTTGTTTCAAATATGCTAATTAAGCTCCAAGAGACTCAAAAGGACAGATAGTTATGACTTGGTTTTAATGATCTTTTCTTCAGGAGATGAAACAAAACAAGGTTTATGTGAATATAGAAGAAATAGATAGTAGTGACAAAATGGAAAGGTTAAAAAAAAAAAAAAAAAAAGCGGGTGTCCATTTGAGTCGGACTAGTCGGCAATATGGGCCTGAAGAGCCGAGACCTGTTATCCTTCCACCGTCGGAAGCGAGGAGTTTTCGCAGCTCTGTGAAGCCAGCCTAACACATTGCCCCCTTCTCTAGGTTCCAAGAGACCCAAAGCCTTCGCTCAAGCCACTTGAACCAACTCTCGACTTGGAACGGGCAGGTCAAATTACACACCACCAAACCCAACCAAACCCGACCAAATCATAATCCAACCCACTTTGATACCCCCACTTAGGTTACAGGCAAACGTTACCAAGCCCGGTGATTAATAACCTACAAGATATATTTATAAAGTCGTCTGCGAATCCTCCACACACCGATGTGGGACACACTCGCTAATATATACATAAACAAACTAAAATATTCTTTTCGTTAACAATTCCACCAACATATTGTAATTGAACTTCTCGTCATGTAAAACAAAACTATCTACAACGACATCAAGGGATTTTGATTCTTCGAAACCATCACATGGTTTCTTATATTCCAGTCCAACTTATCATCAACTTGTATGACTATCCTGGTACCCCCATAGCCCATATTGCAGTGGGAAAGACAATGAATGTGAAGAGATGACGACAAGGTCCGTCTTACTTCTAAAAGCTTCGGGAGATGTTGTCCGTGTTGTCCCACCAAAACATAACATCAACGCGAAATACAAGCTTCAGCTCGCAATGTCGATGCTGCCGTGCCATCGGTTTCCTTTTTATGTAATCTGATTTAGTGTTTATGTTATTGAAAATAATCATGCTTCACACATCATACTTTTTGTTTAAATAATACATAATAGAACACCATTAAATACGAGAAACTAAGCACTTCAACTTATGTAGAACGGAATACGATATATTGTAAGCACTAAACCTAAAATCTCATAGACTCTGTAATACTCCATGGAACAATCATGGACCGAACGTCTGGAAATCTATAATCCGCGCCTTTATCGGGGCATGTTTAACCATAAACCTACTGTCTACCTTATGCTCGCTCGTTTTAAGATGCAAGGTAACTAAAAGCGCATCATTGACATGACGACTTGTTTATAGTTTTTCTTCGTGAGCAGTGCCTTTTTTTTGGTTCCTTCTTCGATAATTGCAAGCATGTAATAACATAACGAAATAAAACCCTAGTTAAAAGCATATGACCATATCTTAAATACGAATAACTTATTTTCAATGGATTATTGAAATGCTACATTGTGGTGACATCTTGATAAATTGACTTCTTTGTGTTGACCCTACTACATAT
This sequence comes from Lactuca saligna, assembly GCF_052625555.1. Taxonomy (NCBI): domain Eukaryota; kingdom Viridiplantae; phylum Streptophyta; class Magnoliopsida; order Asterales; family Asteraceae; genus Lactuca; species Lactuca saligna. The sequence goes on from NC_136421.1 coordinate 245,480,906, forward strand.
GAGAAACATCGGGACATATGTCGTGTTATTTTTTGTAAGCATTTTTTAAAGATTTTTGTTTGATAATTACAGGCATATATCAACACAAGTAAGAAAGCCCTAGTTACATCCCTACGACCATTTCCTATCAACAAATAACTTACTGGAAATGCATTTTTGAAATACTATATTATGGGGACATCAGGCTAAAATTACTTTTGTGTGTTAAATCTATTAAATCATAACACATATAGGAAAATATGTGATGATATTTTTAGTATAACTATTAAAAACTGACATCTCAAGCCGAGGCCATGACGCCTAATATATTTTCAAAATACAAAACCGACATTACACAAGTTAAAAAATCAAAATCCTAGTTATTTTTCGATATAAGAGCATGAAATCAAGTGTTAGATGAAAATGAAAGATGAATAACCTTCAAATCGGTAAACTGCATTCAAGGTTAATTGTGGAATGTTTTGAAAACAAAAAAAGCTTGCAATGACCTCTGTGTAGCGTTCCGGTCTTGGTGGGGGGTGGGGGGTTCAACTGCATTCAAGGTGGGTTCACATGAGAATCATGCCGAGTAAACATGCAAACACACAAATTGTTGAGTGGATGTTTGGGAAGAAAACCGAATCAAAGGAGAACATTGATTTAAAGAAGGTGGGAGATTTGTCTTTGACGACATTTTTGTTACAATTTTTTCAAGGGGATTTGGAGACGAAGGATTTGTGGAAGATATGTGAAAAATACGGAGTAGTGGTTGATGTTTATATGGCTAAGAAGTTGTTAGGGATGAAGCTTGGTTTTGTCAGATTCTTACATGTTGATAACAAGCAGTGCTTAATTCAAAACTTTTGCACCATATCGATTGGGAGATTTCTTTTATTTTTTTCGACTGCAATGCTTAGAAGGGAAGAGAAAACAAAGTTAGTCCATACGGATCAACAGAGACCACAAGTAAATTCAGATGGTAATAAAAATGAAGTCGGGAAGGAAATTCAAAATCTTATGCCTCGATGTCGGTATGGAAGGGGAGACACGTAGTCAACATGAACATATTATGTTTTTTTGGAACAAAATTTTATGTAGAATTTGATAGACTTATCGTGTATGGATCTTGGGTGTGTTCGAAATTTGAATCTCATAGAAAACTTGTATAAGGTGTGTAGTGAAGAATAATTTAACAAAATTAAAGTTAAGTATATTGGTGGTATGTGAGTGTGTATTGAATCCTAGTCTCAAAATCCTTGCAGTTAGTTCGAAAAAATATGAAGAGAATATTGGCACATTAAGGAGATGAGGTTGTTAACAGATAACTTTTCGGTTGATTAAAGGATGGTGTGGCTTGAAATTTAGGGCCTTAATTCCCTTCCTCTGTGTGCTTGGACATCCGTTGCATTAAAAAAAATTACAATTTCTTGGGATGAAGCTATGTTTGTTGACCGGGATAAGAAAAAAAGAAACATTTAACGGATGAGAGTGTGTAAAATCAATTAAATTAGAAAATGGTAGAATGTGTTACGGTGGTAAATGAAGAAGTGAAGCAATGAGTGTACATGAAAGGAATTAGATGTCGGGTTCATAACATTTAGAACAATATGGATGATATAAGTCAAAAAGGAAAAATACAATGATTCGATTAATTAATGGCGAGGATGTAAGTGGCAGCAGCATAGAGTGTGTGTGAAAGGGATTAGATGCCGCGTTGATAACATTTAGAAGAATGTGGATGATATAAGTCAACAAGGAGAATACAATGAATCAATTGATGGTGAGGATGTAAGTGGCGATGAGTAGGAGAATGTTTTTATGGATATTGTTCAGCATGCACATGAGCAAACACCGGTTGTGGGGATAAAGTTTATGGAGGTCTATCAAATCAAGTTGGAAAAAAAAAGCATGCACAGGAGGGATGACATGTGTTTTGAGGGTGATAGTGCTAATTTTAAAAAACAAATATCTTGGGAGGACATGGTCACTGTGAAAGACATAACTAATGATAAGGAAGATAAATAAACTAAGTTAATGCCAATGAAGATGGAAGCTCGTCTCAATCCATTGCGAAACTACGAGGGTTTGATGGGGTTGATTTCATTGTGTTGCTGTCGAGGGGTTCTAGAAGCAATCCATAGTCAAGGAACATGATTTTGATGTCGAGAATTCGTTGGATAAGCCGATTATTCATCCTTATACTCTGCCACGTGAGAACGTACTCGAAAGGTTGTAAATCATACGTTCTTAAATTATTGAGTGAGAACACAATGGATAAACGAATATTCTTTCTGTTAAATGTTTGTGGGATGGAAGCAATAACAAATGGAATAAAGACATGAAGTTGTGTAGAAAGCATACTTTTAGGCTTTTTGGGATCCAAGAAACATGTATGGTCCGTTAGATCCTGTAAAAGTAAAGAGTATTTAGGGAAAGGGCCAAATGAGTATTACGAGGCATTTAGGATCCTTTGGTGGTTGTAATAAATACAGGTACCCGGAAAGAATACGTTATTATTGTCGAGGGGGCTTGTGTGATTCCTAAGTTTTTCATGAATACACACCTTATCTAGTTTTCTATCAGATTTACACTCCGGGAGGGTACTTTTTTTTTTTTTTTCTCCCTCAAGATATGCCAAATTCATTTAATGATTTCATTCATAAAGTTGGGCTACTTGATAAGAAATGTTCCTATGGGTGGGTATGATCGTACCAAAATTAGTGTTAATGGTTAAAAACTAGCAAATCGGATAGATTTGTAGTTTTCGAGAATCTTGTAGATGTTTCGGGTTTTATGTTAATGTCGTCGGATAAATCAATTTTGGATTATAGACACGTTCTTTTCAAACACGCGGTGGCAACTTTCAAGTTGTATTATTTTTGCATTAAATGGGATGATTTTGACGATGTTATAGAGATTTTGAACCGTTCATTAGATTCAGACATTCACCTAACACAAGTAAATTAGTGTTGATCCAAGAAAAGTTTAAAAAAATGAATGCTTCATCAAAATTTGAATAATAATAATAATAATAATAATAATAATAATAATAAACAATGGTGAAAATAATATGTTACAATGAAGACTTTGTGAGATTGATCAAGGAAATGCCACTCCAAAAGCAATGGGGATCGTTCGAATGTTTTGAGAAAAACTCATGATTATGAGAAATTGGAAACTTTATACGTTATTCAAAAAGCTAAGATTTATCGGAGAATTGAAGGGGACGCAAACTCAAGGTACGATAACAATATTCTTTATAGAAGACACATGGACCTTGTTATCCGTGGTATAAAAACAATGAGTTAGCCGGATGATCCACAAATTGGTGAGAGGATTATTTTAGTAAAATATGTTAAATTTAACAGGTTCGGAGGCGAGAGTGTTCAAAAACATAGCACACAGTGTACAAGTCTTGCATCGTATCAGGATGAGTGTATCGAAGTTCTGTGCATGATTGAGGAAATTAGAAGTGTTGTTTGGTCGTGTGAAGAGGATAAGGTTTAGGGTGCGGATGGTTTTTCCTATAAGTTTGTAAAAAAAAAACATTGGGATTTACTGAAATATGATATTTTTGATGGCGTCACAAAGTTTATTCTTTCAGCTAATATTCCACACGGCTGTAATAGTTATTTCATCACTCCGGTTCCACACGTGGGTAGGTCGTTAAAGAAAAAAAATTATTTCAAAGGTAATATATTATCGACCAATTAGTTTGATTGTGTTACAATACAAAATCATTGTTAAGTTGTTGGCAAATCGATGATTTAAGCAAAAAAAAATCTTTCAAAGGTAAAAGTTGATGAACGAGGATGTTTGAAGTACATTGCTACTTTAGATTTGCGGTTAAGATAAGTGTTGTGCCAATTTGGGTGTTGACGATATCTGAGACTCATGTTTATCTGACGATTAAAACTTAAATAAAGTGTTTTTTTCCGAATAAGTGGAGCTTGAAGTGCACGTCTTGTACCTCATATCTTATATTTATAACTATGTGGTCGTTGGGATATAAATGTAAAGTAATTAAAGACCTCTAACATGAAATTAAGAATGACTTGGCTGATACTAATATGAGACGAAAAGCAATGCTGGAGGAACAAGTTATGAGTAAGAGGAACTCTACTGATGACGTAAAGAACACGATACAGATAGAATGAGAGAAAATTGAAGTGATGGATGAATTTTGGAGTTTGAAGCAACGGTGGTTGATAGTAGTCGAGTCGCTTCATCAATTACATCCAAGCAATCACTTGAATTACAATTCCTTTATTATAGAAGCTTGTTTTGAGTATCAAGTTCCATTAATGGAGACCCACCTCTTGATATGACACCACTTGAAAGTTGAAATAGACGGCTTAAGTGATGTAGTGATGCTGTTAGAACATGGATCATCGCACCTTATGTACACTCAATTGAAAATTAAACATCACAGATGGTATAACAAGCGCGGACATTGAGTTTCGATTGTTGAATATGGAACTTTCCTTTTCACCTGAACTCGCATATAACGTTATTATCGAGCAATTTTCTTTATTCTAAATATATTTTTTAGGTAAAAGTTATCAGATAATTGTTAGAATCGAATTGGAAGTGATTGTAAAATGTTAGGAGGCGAAGATTGTTGGCACAGGTCCTTTAAGACACACGCAACTAACTCACGTAATGTATGAAGACAGCAAGAAGAAAGATTTTTATAATTCTATGTGCAGCAATCTGAAGAGTAAAAGACCAGGAAAAAAAACTTTATTTTATTTACTCAAGACTCGGTACAAGCTAAGGACCAGTACAACTCCATATACTTCGCTCAAACTAGAAGCTAAATTCTAAATAATAAACTACAAATTAAAACATAACATATAAATTCATAAATACTCATTAAAACTAACGTTCCAATCATGCGGGTGAACCAATGACAACGGAACCGATTAATCCAACAATCACCCCCTTAATCGGTTGTTCACGCCATTTGCTCAAAACAACCTTTAATCGCCCTTTTTCCATCTTGATTCTTGACCTTTCCCGGACACCCGGCCTCCACCTCAGTCAGGTCCAAAGTCATCACCTAATCCCGATATTTCCCGCGCACCCGACCTTCACCTCCGTCCGTCCAAAGTCTTCCACACCCGGCTGTTGTTTGTCACCACAGAGAATCCGTTTTCACCTAACACTTCTGTGAAACGAGAGCCTTCTTCCACAAATAAAGAAAACAAACCAACCCGCTTTTCCCGTCTTCTTTCACCTGGAAAACGAAATAAACCCAAAGCCACCTGCTTTGACGGATCTTTTCTATTTGTTTTCTTACTCATCTTCGGTAAATCTCTCCATTTTCCGGTGACCTACCCCACAGCCTACCGCCGGAAGAACCACCATTCTTGCCTTCACAGCCAAGAGCACAACCATTGGATTTTACACCAATGAAAATCATGAGCAAAAACACCTCGAAGCACCCTCACGATCGCCTTCATCTCTGTTAACACCCATTGCATGCTATACCGAAAAGCACAACGACCCTCTGTGACCTACTTCACCATCATCACATCTTGTTTCAACCGGCAAATCACCACAATTAACCGCAGCCACCTGCTGCACACAACAGTGTTCTGCCATTTGTATCAACTAGAACCTCCAGTCGAGAAACCGCTGCCAAACAACCCCCTTTCCGCTGCGATAGCAACTTTGTGCCCGAAGGCTCCTCCCCTTCGAGGTCGACTCTCAAAACGGCCTTGTTCCTCTTCACTAGCCCTAAGCTCTGATACCAAATGTTGGTACACGCCCTTGAAAACACACAGACACACACACAACACACACTAGTCACGTAAATATGTATGTAAACTTGCAAAAATGGAACGTGATTACAAAACGTATACATCTTCCTATATACCAAACGAAAACAAAGTACATCTATTTATACCAAATAAAGAGCTGAATAATAAGCTACCATCTAGCCACAAATCCATGCTCAAGTGAAGCCACTATCCTTTTTATTTTCCACAAAACCCGGTCAAAGATAGGGCCAAATCTTTTGCTCCAAGTTTGGATTACAACAAATCCGATTAAGCCAACAAAGATGGTGTGATTCCAGCAATGACGAAATAGCAAGCCGATGAGAATAGCGGGACATGTTGGTTGAAAAAGCAGATAGTATCTTGGAAAGGAATAGTGAACAGTTACGGGAAGAATAATTTATGGTTGAATCTTACCTGGGAACGGGATGACGTAACAAAGAAACGGTTGCCCGGAAAATAAATTTTGTCAGGATATTAAAGGAGTAAGAAATGTGTTAGATATGATTATAAAATTATATGGTTTCAAGATATAATATGATTTTTATCAGAAAAACAAGCTAAAAGGATTACGTATGATTAAAAACACATATTTTGATAGAATGGATTTTAACAGTGTTGGACTTATCTGAGAAGTTTGAGTTTGTGCATTATTTATTAATTTAGTTGATAGATATGTGATAAAAAAGTAAATGGACAAAAGCAAAGGATAGTAGGTACACGAGTGGAAGGAGCCATTTGTAATTGACTAACTATCAGCATGAAATGAAGTTGTTCTGTTTACAGAAAAATAAGAAAAGAAAAGGCAATGCAATCATAAACACATATGCATATGCAGTAGTGTAAGTTTGATTTGAATATATACAGAAACTCAGAAAGTAAAGAAGTAAAAGAATAATATTGAAGCTGTTTTGGTTGGTGAAGGAAGGAACCGCTGGCAGTGAAAGCGAAAGTGTGTGCATCCCATGCAGTTCCCACATCGGGTGAATGGAGGAAGCAGACAAGAGGGAGGCGAGTAGAAAAGGGGAAGCCCACAGCTGTAAGAAGCATACCTTTCTCGGCCTTTTGGCTAAGATCAAGTGTAGTATCTGTTCTTATCAGTTTAATATCTGATATGTGGGCCATCGGCCCACTCGATATTAATCTTATTTTTTATGGGGGAAGGCCCGTTACAGTAGCTTGCTGCTGGGGTTCTTCATGCGTCGCTTTGGTCTTACATTACTGCCAGGGCCCGGCGCACCCCTCCAATATTCAGTTCAATGTTGATAGATTTGATTTGAAAAGTTGTATTAATCCAGCAGAAACTTGTTATCTTTCCAATAAAAATAAGTGACAGAAAATCTTTGCATGGGAGCCCACTCCTGTAATTTCAACCATGCTTTTACCTGTTACGGATTTCTTTCATGGGCATCCAGTGTCATGCTAAGTTCATTTCTTTCATGGGCATCCCTTGTCATGCTAAGTTCAAAGAGACTGATCAGGATAGATATCCATGAGTTTTTTTTATATGATCTTTTTCTTTAGGAAGGAAGATGAAACAAAACAAATCCAGCAGAAACTAGCTATCAGTTATCCTTCATAAGAGGGCCAGAAAGATGAAACCCACTCCCCTAATTTCAACCATGGACCTAGCTTGTTTGCTGATTTCTTATACCTTTTATGGATTTGTTTCAAATATGCTAATTAAGCTCCAAGAGACTCAAAAGGACAGATAGTTATGACTTGGTTTTAATGATCTTTTCTTCAGGAGATGAAACAAAACAAGGTTTATGTGAATATAGAAGAAATAGATAGTAGTGACAAAATGGACAGGTTAAAAAAAAAAAAAAAAGCGGCTGTCCATTTGAGTCGGACTAGTCGGCAATATGGGCCTGAAGAGCCGAGACCTGTTATCCTTCCACCGTCGGAAGCGAGGAGTTTTCGCAGCTCTGTGAAGCCAGCCTAACGCATTGCCCCCTTCTCTAGGTTCCAAGAGACCCAAAGCCTTCGCTCAAGCCACTTGAACAAAACTCTCGACTTGGAACGGGCAGGTCAAATTACACACCACCAAACCCAACCAAACTCGACCAAATCATAATCCAACCCACTTTGATACCCCCACTTGGGTTACAGGCAAACGTTACCAAGCCCGGTGATTAATAACCTACAAGATATATTTATAAAGTCGTCTGCGAATCCTCCACACACCGATGTGGGACACACTCGCTAATATATACATAAACAAACTAAAATATTCTTTTCGTTAACAATTCCACCAACATATTGTAATTGAACTTCTCGTCATGTAAAACAAAACTATCTACAACGACATCAAGGGATTTTGATTCTTCGAAACCATCACATGGTTTCTTATATTCCAGTCCAACTTATCATCAACTTGTATGACTATCCTGGTACCCCCATAGCCCATATTGCAGTGGGAAAGACAATGAATGTGAAGAGATGACGACAAGGTCCGTCTTACTTCTAAAAGCTTCGGGAGATGTTGTCCGTGTTGTCCCACCAAAACATAACATCAACGCGAAATACAAGCTTCAGCTCGCAATGTCGATGCTGCCGTGCCATCGGTTTCCTTTTTATGTAATCTGATTTAGTGTTTATGTTATTGAAAATAATCATGCTTCACACATCATACTTTTTGTTTAAATAATACATAATAGAACACCATTAAATACGAGAAACTAAGCACTTCAACTTATGTAGAACGGAATACGATATATTGTAAGCACTAAACCTAAAATCTCATAGACTCTGTAATACTCCATGGAACAATCATGGACCGAACGTCTGGAAATCTATAATCCGCGCCTTTATCGGGGCATGTTTAACCATAAACCTACTGTCTACCTTATGCTCGCTCGTTTTAAGATGCAAGGTAACTAAAAGCGCATCATTGACATGACGACTTGTTTATAGTTTTTCTTCGTGAGCAGTGCCTTTTTTTTGGTTCCTTCTTCGATAATTGCAAGCATGTAATAACATAACGAAATAAAACCCTAGTTAAAAGCATATGACCATATCTTAAATACGAATAACTTATTTTCAATGGATTATTGAAATGCTACATTGTGGTGACATCTTGATAAATTGACTTCTTTGTGTTGACCCTACTACATATGAGAAACATCGGGACATATGTCGTGTTATTTTTTGTAAGCATTTTTTAAAGATTTTTGTTTGATAATTACAGGCATATATCAACACAAGTAAGAAAGCCCTAGTTACATCCCTACGACCATTTCCTATCAACAAATAACTTACTGGAAATGCATTTTTGAAATACTATATTATGGGGACATCAGGCTAAAATTACTTTTGTGTGTTAAATCTATTAAATCATAACACATATAGGAAAATATGTGATGATATTTTTAGTATAACTATTAAAAACTGACATCTCAAGCCGAGGCCATGACGCCTAATATATTTTCAAAATACAAAACCGACATTACACAAGTTAAAAAATCAAAATCCTAGTTATTTTTCGATATAAGAGCATGAAATCAAGTGTTAGATGAAAATGAAAGATGAATAACCTTCAAATCGGTAAACTGCATTCAAGGTTAATTGTGGAATGTTTTGAAAACAAAAAAAGCTTGCATTGACCTCTGTGTAGCGTTCCGGTCTTGGTGGGGGGTGGGGGGGGGGGGGGGGGGTTCAACTGCATTCAAGGTGGGTTCACATGAGAATCATGCCGAGTAAACATGCAAACCCACAAATTGTTGAGTGGATGTTTGGGAAGAAAACCGAATCAAATGAGAACCTTGATTTAAAGAAGGTGGGAGATTTGTCTTTGACGACATTTTTGTTACAATTTTTTCAAGGGGATTTGGAGACGAAGGATTTGTGGAAGATATGTGAAAAATACGGAGTAGTGGTTGATGTTTATATGGCTAAGAAGTTGTTAGGGATGAAGCTTGGTTTTGTCAGATTCTTACATGTTGATAATAAGCAGTGTTTGATTCAAAACTTTTGCACCATATCGATTGGGAGATTTCTTTTATTTTTTTCGACTGCAATGCTTAGAAGGGAAGAGAAAACAAAGTTAGTCCATACGGATCAACAGAGACCACAAGTAAATTCAGATGGTAATAAAAATGAAGTCGGGAAGGAAATTCAAAATCTTATGCCTCGATGTCGGTAGGGAAGGGGAGACACGTAGTCAACATGAACATATTATGTTTTTTTGGAACAAAATTTTATGTAGAATTTGATAGACTTATCGTGTATGGATCTTGGGTGTGTTCGAAATTTGAATCTCATAGAAAACTTGTATAAGGTGTGTAGTGAAGAATGATTTAACAAAATTAAAGTTAAGTATATTGGTGGTATGTGAGTGTGTATTGAATCCTAGTCTCAAAATCCTTGCAGTTAGTTCGAAAAAATATGAAGAGAATATTGGCACATTAAGGAGACGAGGTTGTTAACAGATAACTTTTCGGTTGATTAAAGGATGGTGTGGCTTGAAATTTAGGGCCTTAATTCCCTTCCTCTGTGTGCTTGGACATCCGTTGCATTAAAAAAAATTACAATTTCTTGGGATGAAGCTATGTTTGTTGACCGGGATAAGAAAAAAAGAAACATTTAACGGATGAGAGTGTGTAAAATCAATTAAATCAGAAAATGGTAGAGTGTGTTACGGTGGTAAATGAAGAAGTGAAGCAATGAGTGTACATGAAAGGAATTAGATGTCGGGTTCATAACATTTAGAAAAATATGGATGATATAAGTCAAAAAGGAGAATACAATGATTCGATTAATTAATGGCGAGGATGTAAGTGGCAGCAGCATAGAGTGTGCGTGAAAGGGATTAGATGCCGCGTTGATAACATTTAGAAGAATGTGGATGATATAAGTCAACAAGGAGAATACAATGACTCAATTGATGGTGAGGATGTAAGTGGCGATGAGTAGGAGAATGTTTTTATGGATATTGTTCAGCATACACATGAGCAAACACCGGTTGTGGGGATAAAGTTTATGGAGGTCTATCAAATCAAGTTGGAAAAAAAAAGCATGCACAGGAGGGATGACATGTGTTTTGAGGGTGATAGTGCTAATTTAAAAAAACAAATATCTTGGGAGGACATGGTCACTGTGAAAGACATAACTAATGATAAGGAAGATAAATAAACTAAGTTAATGCCAATGAAGATGGAAGCTCGTCTCAATCCATTGCGAAACTACGAGGGTTTGATGGGGTTGATTTCATTGTGTTGCTGTCGAGGGGTTCTAGAAGCAATCCATAGTCAAGGAACATGATTTTGATGTCGAGAATTCGTTGGATAAGCCGATTATTCATCCTTATACTCTGCCACGTGAGAACGTACTCGAAAGGTTGTAAATCATACGTTCTTAAATTATTGAGTGAGAACACAATGGATAAACGAATATTCTTTCTATTAAATGTTTGTGGGATGGAAGCAATGACAAATGGAATAAAGACATGAAGTTGTGTAGAAAGCATACTTTTAGGCTTTTTGGGATCCAAGAAACATGTATGGTCCGTTAGATCCTGTAAAAGTAAAGAGTATTTAGGGAAAGGGCCAAATGAGTATTACGAGGCATTTAGGATCCTTTGGTGGTTGTAATAAATACAGGTACCCGGAAAGAATACGTTATTATTGTCGAGGGGGCTTGTGTGATTCCTAAGTTTTTCATGAATACACACCTTATCTAGTTTTCTATCAGATTTACACTCCGGGAGGGTACTTTTTTTTTTTTTTTTCTCCCTCAAGATATGCCAAATTCATTTAATGATTTCATTCATAAAGTTGGGCTACTTGATAAGAAATGTTCCTATGGGTGGGTATGATCGTACCAAAATTAGTGTTAATGGTTAAAAACTAGCAAATCGGATAGATTTGTAGTTTTCGAGAATCTTGTAGATGTTTCGGGTTTTATGTTAATGTCGTCGGATAAATCAATTTTGGATTATAGACACGTTCTTTTCAAACACGCGGTGGCAACTTTCAAGTTGTATTATTTTTGCATTAAATGGGATGATTTTGACGATGTTATAGAGATTTTGAACCGTTCATTAGATTCAGACATTCACCTAACACAAGTAAATTAGTGTTGATCCAAGAAAAGTTTAAAAAAATGAATGCTTCATCAAAATTTGAATAATAATAATAATAAACAATGGTGAAAATAATATGTTACAATGAAGACTTTGTGAGATTGATCAAGGAAATGCCACTCCAAAAGCAATGGGGATCGTTCGAATGTTTTGAGAAAAACTCATGATTATGAGAAATTGGAAACTTTATACGTTATTCAAAAAGCTAAGATTTATCGGAGAATTGAAGGGGACGCAAACTCAAGGTACGATAACAATATTCTTTATAGAAGACACATGGACCTTGTTATCCGTGGTATAAAAACAATGAGTTAGCCGGATGATCCACAAATTGGTGAGAGGATTATTTTAGTAAAATATGTTAAATTTAACAGGTTCGGAGGCGAGAGTGTTCAAAAACATAGCACACAGTGTACAAGTCTTGCATCGTATCAGGATGAGTGTATCGAAGTTCTGTGCATGATTGAGGAAATTAGAAGTGTTGTTTGGTCGTGTGAAGAGGATAAGGTTTAGGGTGCGGATGGTTTTTCCTATAAGTTTGTAAAAAAAAAAACATTGGGATTTACTGAAATATGATATTTTTGATGGCGTCACAAAGTTTATTCTTTCAGCTAATATTCCACACGGCTGTAATAGTTATTTCATCACTCCGGTTCCACACGTGGGTAGGTCGTTAAAGAAAAAAAATTATTTCAAAGGTAATATATTATCGACCAATTAGTTTGATTGTGTTACAATACAAAATCATTGCTAAGTTGTTGGCAAATCGATGATTTAAGCAAAAAAAAATCTTTCAAAGGTAAAAGTTGATGAACGAGGATGTTTGAAGTACATTGCTACTTTAGATTTGCGGTTAAGATAAGTGTTGTGCCAATTTGGGTGTTGACGATATCTGAGACTCATGTTTATCTGACGATTAAAACTTAAATAAAGTGTTTTTTTCCGAATAAGTGGAGCTTGAAGTGCACGTCTTGTACCTCATATCTTATATTTATAACTATGTGGTCGTTGGGATATAAATGTAAAGTAATTAAAGACCTCTAACATGAAATTAAGAATGACTTGGCTGATACTAATATGAGACGAAAAGCAATGCTGGAGGAACAAGTTATGAGTAAGAGGAACTCTACTGATGACGTAAAGAACACGATACAAATAGAATGAGAGAAAATTGAAGTGATGGATGAATTTTGGAGTTTGAAGCAAGGGTGGTTGATAGTAGTCGAGTCGCTTCATCAATTACATCCAAGCAATCACTTGAATTACAATTCCTTTATTATAGAAGCTTGTTTTGAGTATCAAGTTCCATTAATGGAGACCCACCTCTTGATATGACACCACTTGAAAGTTGAAATAGACGGCTTAAGTGATGTAGTGATGCTGTTAGAACATGGATCATCGCACCTTATGTACACTCAATTGAAAATTAAACATCACAGATGGTATAACAAGCGCGGACATTGAGTTTCGATTGTTGAATATGGAACTTTCCTTTTCACCTGAACTCACATATAACGTTATTATCGAGCAATTTTCTTTATTCTAAATATATTTTTTAGGTAAAAGTTATCCGATAATTGTTAGAATCGAATTGGAAGTGATTGTAAAATGTTAGGAGGCGAAGATTGTTGGCACAGGTCCTTTAAGACACACGCAACTAACTCACGTAATGTATGAAGACAGCAAGAAGAAAGATTTTTATAATTCTATGTGCAGCAATCTGAAGAGTAAAAGACCAGGAAAAAAAACTTTATTTTATTTACTCAAGACTCGGTACAAGCTAAGGACCAGTACAACTCCATATACTTCGCTCAAACTAGAAGCTAAATTCTAAATAATAAAATACAAATTAAAACATAACATATAAATTCATAAATACTCATTAAAACTAACGTTCCAATCATGCGGGTGAACCAATGACAACGGAACCGATTAATCCAACAATCACCCCCTTAATCGGTTGTTCACGCCATTTGCTCAAAACAACCTTTAATCGCCCTTTTTCCATCTTGATTCTTGACCTTTCCCGGACACCCGGCCTCCACCTCAGTCAGGTCCAAAGTCATCACCTAATCCCGATATTTCCCGCGCACCCGACCTTCACCTCCGTCCGTCCAAAGTCTTCCACACCCGGCTGTTGTTTGTCACCACAGAGAATCCGTTTTCACCTAACACTTCTGTGAAACGAGAGCCTTCTTCCACAAATAAAGAAAACAAAGCAACCCGCTTTTCCCGTCTTCTTTCACCTGGAAAACGAAATAAACCCAAAGCCACCTGCTTTGACGGATCTTTTCTATTTGTTTTCTTACTCATCTTCGGTAAATCTCTCCATTTTCCGGTGACCTACCCCACAGCCTACCGCCGGAAGAACCACCATTCTTGCCTTCACAGCCAAGAGCACAACCATTGGATTTTACACCAATGAAAATCATGAGCAAAAACACCTCGAAGCACCCTCACGATCGCCTTCATCTCTGTTAACACCCATTGCATGCTATACCGAAAAGCACAACGACCCTCTGTGACCTACTTCACCATCATCACATCTTGTTTCAACCGGCAAATCACCACAATTAACCGCAGCCACCTGCTGCACACAACAGTGTTCTGCCATTTGTATCAACTAGAACCTCCAGTCGAGAAACCGCTGCCAAACAACCCCCTTTCCGCTGCGATAGCAACTTTGTGCCCGAAGGCTCCTCCCCTTCGAGGTCGACTCTCAAAACGGCCTTGTTCCTCTTCACTAGCCCTAAGCTCTGATACCAAATGTTGGTACACGCCCTTGAAAACACACAGACACACACACAACACACACTAGTCACGTAAATATGTATGTAAACTTGCAAAAATGGAACGTGATTACAAAACGTCTACATCTTCCTATATACCAAACGAAAACAAAGTACATCTATTTATACCAAATAAAGAGCTGGATAATAAGCTACCATCTAGCCACAAATCCATGCTCAAGTGAAGCCACTATCCTTTTTATTTTCCACAAAACCCGGTCAAAGATAGGGCCAAATCTTTTGCTCCAAGTTTGGATTACAACAAATCCGATAAGCCAACAAAGATGGTGTGATTCCAGCAATGACGAAATAGCAAGCCGATGAGAATAGCGGGACATGTTGGTTGAAAAAGCAGATAGTATCTTGGAAAGGAATAGTGAACAGTTACGGGAAGAATAATTTATGGTTGAATCTTACCTGGGAACGGGATGACGTAACAAAGAAACGGTTGCCCGGAAAATAAATTTTGTCAGGATATTAAAGGAGTAAGAAATGTGTTAGATATGATTATAAAATTATATGGTTTCAAGATATAATATGATTTTTATCAGAAAAACAAGCTAAAAGGATTACGTATGATTAAAAACACATATTTTGATAGAATGGATTTTAACAGTGTTGGACTTATCTGAGAAGTTTGAGTTTGTGCATTATTTATTAATTTAGTTGATAGATATGTGATAAAAAAGTAAATGGACAAAAGCAAAGGATAGTAGGTACACGAGTGGAAGGAGCCATTTGTAATTGACTAACTATCAGCATGAAATGAAGTTGTTCTGTTTACAGAAAAATAAGAAAAGAAAAGGCAATGCAATCATAAACACATATGCATATGCAGTAGTGTAAGTTTGATTTGAATATATACAGAAACTCAGAAAGTAAAGAAGTAAAAGAATAATATTGAAGCTGTTTTGGTTGGTGAAGGAAGGAACCGCTGGCAGTGAAAGCGAAAGTGTGTGCATCCCATGCAGTTCCCACATCGGGTGAATGGAGGAAGCAGACAAGAGGGAGGCGAGTAGAAAAGGGGAAGCCCACAGCTGTAAGAAGCATACCTTTCTCGGCCTTTTGGCTAAGATCAAGTGTAGTATCTGTTCTTATCAGTTTAATATCTGATATGTGGGCCATCGGCCCACTCGATATTAATCTTATTTTTTATGGGGGAAGGCCCGTTACAGTAGCTTGCTGCTGGGGTTCTTCATGCGTCGCTTTGGTCTTACACTACTGCCAGGGCCCGGCGCACCCCTCCAATATTCAGTTCAATGTTGATAGATTTGATTTGAAAAGTTGTATTAATCCAGCAGAAACTTGTTATCTTTCCAATAAAAATAAGTGACAGAAAATCTTTGCATGGGAGCCCACTCCTGTAATTTCAACCATGCTTTTACCTGTTACGGATTTCTTTCATGGGCATCCAGTGTCATGCTAAGTTCATTTCTTTCATGGGCATCCCTTGTCATGCTAAGTTCAAAGAGACTGATCAGGATAGATATCCATGAGTTTTTTTTATATGATCTTTTTCTTTAGGAAGGAAGATGAAACAAAACAAATCCAGCAGAAACTAGCTATCAGTTATCCTTCATAAGAGGGCCAGAAAGATGAAACCCACTCCCCTAATTTCAACCATGGACCTAGCTTGTTTGCTGATTTCTTATACCTTTTATGGATTTGTTTCAAATATGCTAATTAAGCTCCAAGAGACTCAAAAGGACAGATAGTTATGACTTGGTTTTAATGATCTTTTCTTCAGGAGATGAAACAAAACAAGGTTTATGTGAATATAGAAGAAATAGATAGTAGTGACAAAATGGACAGGTTAAAAAAAAAAAAAAAAGCAGGTGTCCATTTGAGTCGGACTAGTCGGCAATATGGGCCTGAAGAGCCGAGACCTGTTATCCTTCCACCGTCGGAAGCGAGGAGTTTTCGCAGCTCTGTGAAGCCAGCCTAACGCATTGCCCCCTTCTCTAGGTTCCAAGAGACCCAAAGCCTTCGCTCAAGCCACTTGAACCAACTCTCGACTTGGAACGGGCAGGTCAAATTACACACCACCAAACCCAACCAAACTCGACCAAATCATAATCCAACCCACTTTGATACCCCCACTTGGGTTACAGGCAAACGTTACCAAGCCCGGTGATTAATAACCTACAAGATATATTTATAGAGTCGTCTGCGAATCCTCCACACACCGATGTGGGACACACTCGCTAATATATACATAAACAAACTAAAATATTCTTTTCGTTAACAATTCCACCAACATATTGTAATTGAACTTCTCGTCATGTAAAACAAAACTATCTACAACGACATCAAGGGATTTTGATTCTTCGAAACCATCACATGGTTTCTTATATTCCAGTCCAACTTATCATCAACTTGTATGACTATCCTGGTACCCCCATAGCCCATATGGCAGTGGGAAAGACAATGAATGTGAAGAGATGACGACAAGGTCCGTCTTACTTCTAAAAGCTTCGGGAGATGTTGTCCGTGTTGTCCCACCAAAACATAACATCAACGCGAAATACAAGCTTCAGCTCGCAATGTCGATGCTGCCGTGCCATCGGTTTCCTTTTTATGTAATCTGATTTAGTGTTTATGTTATTGAAAATAATCATGCTTCACACATCATACTTTTTGTTTAAATAATACATAATAGAACACCATTAAATACGAGAAACTAAGCACTTCAACTTATGTAGAACGGAATACGATATATTGTAAGCACTAAACCTAAAATCTCATAGACTCTGTAATACTCCATGGAACAATCATGGACCGAACGTCTGGAAATCTATAATCCGCGCCTTTATCGGGGCATGTTTAACCATAAACCTACTGTCTACCTTATGGTCGCTCGTTTTAAGATGCAAGGTAACTAAAAGCGCATCATTGACATGACGACTTGTTTATAGTTTTTCTTCGTGAGCAGTGCCTTTTTTTTGGTTCCTTCTTCGATAATTGCAAGCATGTAATAACATAACGAAATAAAACCCTAGTTAAAAGCATATGACCATATCTTAAATACGAATAACTTATTTTCAATGGATTATTGAAATGCTACATTGTGGTGACATCTTGATAAATTGACTTCTTTGTGTTGACCCTACTACATATGAGAAACATCGGGACATATGTCGTGTTATTTTTTGTAAGCATTTTTTAAAGATTTTTGTTTGATAATTACAGGCATATATCAACACAAGTAAGAAAGCCCTAGTTACATCCCTACGACCATTTCCTATCAACAAATAACTTACTGGAAATGCATTTTTGAAATACTATATTATGGGGACATCAGGCTAAAATTACTTTTGTGTGTTAAATCTATTAAATCATAACACATATAGGAAAATATGTGATGATATTTTTAGTATAACTATTAAAAACTGACATCTCAAGCCGAGGCCATGACGCCTAATATATTTTCAAAATACAAAACCGACATTACACAAGTTAAAAAATCAAAATCCTAGTTATTTTTCGATATAAGAGCATGAAATCAAGTGTTAGATGAAAATGAAAGATGAATAACCTTCAAATCGGTAAACTGCATTCAAGGTTAATTGTGGAATGTTTTGAAAACAAAAAAAGCTTGCAATGACCTCTGTGTAGCATTCCGGTCTTGGTGGGGGGTGGGGGGTTCAACTGCATTCAAGGTGGGTTCACATGAGAATCATGCCGAGTAAACATGCAAACACACAAATTGTTGAGTGGATGTTTGGGAAGAAAACCGAATCAAATGAGAACATTGATTTAAAGAAGGTGGGAGATTTGTCTTTGACGACATTTTTGTTACAATTTTTTCAAGGGGATTTGGAGACGAAGGATTTGTGGAAGATATGTGAAAAATACGGAGTAGTGGTTGATGTTTATATGGCTAAGAAGTTGTTAGGGATGAAGCTTGGTTTTGTCAGATTCTTACATGTTGATAACAAGCAGTGTTTAATTCAAAACTTTTGCACCATATCGATTGGGAGATTTCTTTTATTTTTTTCGACTGCAATGCTTAGAAGGGAAGAGAAAACAAAGTTAGTCCATACGGATCAACAGAGACCACAAGTAAATTCAGATGGTAATAAAAATGAAGTCGGGAAGGAAATTCAAAATCTTATGCCTCGATGTCGGTAGGGAAGGGGAGACACGTAGTCAACATGAACATATTATGTTTTTTTGGAACAAAATTTTATGTAGAATTTGATAGACTTATCGTGTATGGATCTTGGGTGTGTTCGAAATTTGAATCTCATAGAAAACTTGTATAAGGTGTGTAGTGAAGAATAATTTAACAAAATTAAAGTTAAGTATAT
This sequence comes from Lactuca saligna, assembly GCF_052625555.1. Lineage (NCBI taxonomy): Eukaryota > Viridiplantae > Streptophyta > Magnoliopsida > Asterales > Asteraceae > Lactuca > Lactuca saligna. Next base: position 245,499,849 of record NC_136421.1, read on the forward strand.
TGGTGGTATGTGAGTGTGTATTGAATCCTAGTCTCAAAATCCTTGCAGTTAGTTCGAAAAAATATGAAGAGAATATTGGCACATTAAGGAGATGAGGTTGTTAACAGATAACTTTTCGGTTGATTAAAGGATGGTGTGGCTTGAAATTTAGGGCCTTAATTCCCTTCCTCTGTGTGCTTGGACATCCGTTGCATTAAAAAAAATTACAATTTCTTGGGATGAAGCTATGTTTGTTGACCGGGATAAGAAAAAAAGAAACATTTAACGGATGAGAGTGTGTAAAATCAATTAAATCAGAAAATGGTAGAGTGTGTTACGGTGGTAAATGAAGAAGTGAAGCAATGAGTGTACATGAAAGGAATTAGATGTCGGGTTCATAACATTTAGAACAATATGGATGATATAAGTCAAAAAGGAAAAATACAATGATTCGATTAATTAATGGCGAGGATGTAAGTGGCAGCAGCATAGAGTGTGTGTGAAAGGGATTAGATGCCGCGTTGATAACATTTAGAAGAATGTGGATGATATAAGTCAACAAGGAGAATACAATGAATCAATTGATGGTGAGGATGTAAGTGGCGATGAGTAGGAGAATGTTTTTATGGATATTGTTCAGCATACACATGAGCAAACACCGGTTGTGGGGATAAAGTTTATGGAGGTCTATCAAATCAAGTTGGAAAAAAAAAGCATGCACAGGAGGGATGACATGTGTTTTGAGGGTGATAGTGCTAATTTAAAAAAACAAATATCTTGGGAGGACATGGTCACTGTGAAAGACATAACTAATGATAAGGAAGATAAATAAACTAAGTTAATGCCAATGAAGATGGAAGCTCGTCTCAATCCATTGCGAAACTACGAGGGTTTGATGGGGTTGATTTCATTGTGTTGCTGTCGAGGGGTTCTAGAAGCAATCCATAGTCAAGGAACATGATTTTGATGTCGAGAATTCGTTGGATAAGCCGATTATTCATCCTTATACTCTGCCACGTGAGAACGTACTCGAAAGGTTGTAAATCATACGTTCTTAAATTATTGAGTGAGAACACAATGGATAAACGAATATTCTTTCTGTTAAATGTTTGTGGGATGGAAGCAATAACAAATGGAATAAAGACATGAAGTTGTGTAGAAAGCATACTTTTAGGCTTTTTGGGATCCAAGAAACATGTATGGTCCGTTAGATCCTGTAAAAGTAAAGAGTATTTAGGGAAAGGGCCAAATGAGTATTACGAGGCATTTAGGATCCTTTGGTGGTTGTAATAAATACAGGTACCCGGAAAGAATACGTTATTATTGTCGAGGGGGCTTGTGTGATTCCTAAGTTTTTCATGAATACACACCTTATCTAGTTTTCTATCAGATTTACACTCCGGGAGGGTACTTTTTTTTTTTTTCTCCCTCAAGATATGCCAAATTCATTTAATGATTTCATTCATAAAGTTGGGCTACTTGATAAGAAATGTTCCTATGGGTGGGTATGATCGTACCAAAATTAGTGTTAATGGTTAAAAACTAGCAAATCGGATAGATTTGTAGTTTTCGAGAATCTTGTAGATGTTTCGGGTTTTATGTTAATGTCGTCGGATAAATCAATTTTGGATTATAGACACGTTCTTTTCAAACACGCGGTGGCAACTTTCAAGTTGTATTATTTTTGCATTAAATGGGATGATTTTGACGATGTTATAGAGATTTTGAACCGTTCATTAGATTCAGACATTCACCTAACACAAGTAAATTAGTGTTGATCCAAGAAAAGTTTAAAAAAATGAATGCTTCATCAAAATTTGAATAATAATAATAATAATAATAATAATAATAATAATAATAATAAACAATGGTGAAAATAATATGTTACAATGAAGACTTTGTGAGATTGATCAAGGAAATGCCACTCCAAAAGCAATGGGGATCGTTTGAATGTTTTGAGAAAAACTCATGATTATGAGAAATTGGAAACTTTATACGTTATTCAAAAAGCTAAGATTTATCGGAGAATTGAAGGGGACGCAAACTCAAGGTACGATAACAATATTCTTTATAGAAGACACATGGACCTTGTTATCCGTGGTATAAAAACAATGAGTTAGCCGGATGATCCACAAATTGGTGAGAGGATTATTTTAGTAAAATATGTTAAATTTAACAGGTTCGGAGGCGAGAGTGTTCAAAAACATAGCACACAGTGTACAAGTCTTGCATCGTATCAGGATGAGTGTATCGAAGTTCTGTGCATGATTGAGGAAATTAGAAGTGTTGTTTGGTCGTGTGAAGAGGATAAGGTTTAGGGTGCGGATGGTTTTTCCTATAAGTTTGTAAAAAAAAAACATTGGGATTTACTGAAATATGATATTTTTGATGGCGTCACAAAGTTTATTCTTTCAGCTAATATTCCACACGGCTGTAATAGTTATTTCATCACTCCGGTTCCACACGTGGGTAGGTCGTTAAAGAAAAAAAATTATTTCAAAGGTAATATATTATCGACCAATTAGTTTGATTGTGTTACAATACAAAATCATTGCTAAGTTGTTGGCAAATCGATGATTTAAGCAAAAAAAATCTTTCAAAGGTAAAAGTTGATGAACGAGGATGTTTGAAGTACATTGCTACTTTAGATTTGCGGTTAAGATAAGTGTTGTGCCAATTTGGGTGTTGACGATATCTGAGACTCATGTTTATCTGACGATTAAAACTTAAATAAAGTGTTTTTTTCCGAATAAGTGGAGCTTGAAGTGCACGTCTTGTACCTCATATCTTATATTTATAACTATGTGGTCGTTGGGATATAAATGTAAAGTAATTAAAGACCTCTAACATGAAATTAAGAATGACTTGGCTGATACTAATATGAGACGAAAAGCAATGCTGGAGGAACAAGTTATGAGTAAGAGGAACTCTACTGATGACGTAAAGAACACGATACAGATAGAATGAGAGAAAATTGAAGTGATGGATGAATTTTGGAGTTTGAAGCAACGGTGGTTGATAGTAGTCGAGTCGCTTCATCAATTACATCCAAGCAATCACTTGAATTACAATTCCTTTATTATAGAAGCTTGTTTTGAGTATCAAGTTCCATTAATGGAGACCCACCTCTTGATATGACACCACTTGAAAGTTGAAATAGACGGCTTAAGTGATGTAGTGATGCTGTTAGAACATGGATCATCGCACCTTATGTACACTCAATTGAAAATTAAACATCACAGATGGTATAACAAGCGCGGACATTGAGTTTCGATTGTTGAATATGGAACTTTCCTTTTCACCTGAACTCGCATATAACGTTATTATCGAGCAATTTTCTTTATTCTAAATATATTTTTTAGGTAAAAGTTATCAGATAATTGTTAGAATCGAATTGGAAGTGATTGTAAAATGTTAGGAGGCGAAGATTGTTGGCACAGGTCCTTTAAGACACACGCAACTAACTCACGTAATGTATGAAGACAGCAAGAAGAAAGATTTTTATAATTCTATGTGCAGCAATCTGAAGAGTAAAAGACCAGGAAAAAAAACTTTATTTTATTTACTCAAGACTCGGTACAAGCTAAGGACCAGTACAACTCCATATACTTCGCTCAAACTAGAAGCTAAATTCTAAATAATAAACTACAAATTAAAACATAACATATAAATTCATAAATACTCATTAAAACTAACGTTCCAATCATGCGGGTGAACCAATGACAACGGAACCGATTAATCCAACAATCACCCCCTTAATCGGTTGTTCACGCCATTTGCTCAAAACAACCTTTAATCGCCCTTTTTCCATCTTGATTCTTGACCTTTCCCGGACACCCGGCCTCCACCTCAGTCAGGTCCAAAGTCATCACCTAATCCCGATATTTCCCGCGCACCCGACCTTCACCTCCGTCCGTCCAAAGTCTTCCACACCCGGCTGTTGTTTGTCACCACAGAGAATCCGTTTTCACCTAACACTTCTGTGAAACGAGAGCCTTCTTCCACAAATAAAGAAAACAAACCAACCCGCTTTTCCCGTCTTCTTTCACCTGGAAAACGAAATAAACCCAAAGCCACCTGCTTTGACGGATCTTTTCTATTTGTTTTCTTACTCATCTTCGGTAAATCTCTCCATTTTCCGGTGACCTACCCCACAGCCTACCGCCGGAAGAACCACCATTCTTGCCTTCACAGCCAAGAGCACAACCATTGGATTTTACACCAATGAAAATCATGAGCAAAAACACCTCGAAGCACCCTCACGATCGCCTTCATCTCTGTTAACACCCATTGCATGCTATACCGAAAAGCACAACGACCCTCTGTGACCTACTTCACCATCATCACATCTTGTTTCAACCGGCAAATCACCACAATTAACCGCAGCCACCTGCTGCACACAACAGTGTTCTGCCATTTGTATCAACTAGAACCTCCAGTCGAGAAACCGCTGCCAAACAACCCCCTTTCCGCTGCGATAGCAACTTTGTGCCCGAAGGCTCCTCCCCTTCGAGGTCGACTCTCAAAACGGCCTTGTTCCTCTTCACTAGCCCTAAGCTCTGATACCAAATGTTGGTACACGCCCTTGAAAACACACAGACACACACACAACACACACTAGTCACGTAAATATGTATGTAAACTTGCAAAAATGGAACGTGATTACAAAACGTCTACATCTTCCTATATACCAAACGAAAACAAAGTACATCTATTTATACCAAATAAAGAGCTGGATAATAAGCTACCATCTAGCCACAAATCCATGCTCAAGTGAAGCCACTATCCTTTTTATTTTCCACAAAACCCGGTCAAAGATAGGGCCAAATCTTTTGCTCCAAGTTTGGATTACAACAAATCCGATTAAGCCAACAAAGATGGTGTGATTCCAGCAATGACGAAATAGCAAGCCGATGAGAATAGCGGGACATGTTGGTTGAAAAAGCAGATAGTATCTTGGAAAGGAATAGTGAACAGTTACGGGAAGAATAATTTATGGTTGAATCTTACCTGGGAACGGGATGACGTAACAAAGAAACGGTTGCCCGGAAAATAAATTTTGTCAGGATATTAAAGGAGTAAGAAATGTGTTAGATATGATTATAAAATTATATGGTTTCAAGATATAATATGATTTTTATCAGAAAAACAAGCTAAAAGGATTACGTATGATTAAAAACACATATTTTGATAGAATGGATTTTAACAGTGTTGGACTTATCTGAGAAGTTTGAGTTTGTGCATTATTTATTAATTTAGTTGATAGATATGTGATAAAAAAGTAAATGGACAAAAGCAAAGGATAGTAGGTACACGAGTGGAAGGAGCCATTTGTAATTGACTAACTATCAGCATGAAATGAAGTTGTTCTGTTTACAGAAAAATAAGAAAAGAAAAGGCAATGCAATCATAAACACATATGCATATGCAGTAGTGTAAGTTTGATTTGAATATATACAGAAACTCAGAAAGTAAAGAAGTAAAAGAATAATATTGAAGCTGTTTTGGTTGGTGAAGGAAGGAACCGCTGGCAGTGAAAGCGAAAGTGTGTGCATCCCATGCAGTTCCCACATCGGGTGAATGGAGGAAGCAGACAAGAGGGAGGCGAGTAGAAAAGGGGAAGCCCACAGCTGTAAGAAGCATACCTTTCTCGGCCTTTTGGCTAAGATCAAGTGTAGTATCTGTTCTTATCAGTTTAATATCTGATATGTGGGCCATCGGCCCACTCGATATTAATCTTATTTTTTATGGGGGAAGGCCCGTTACAGTAGCTTGCTGCTGGGGTTCTTCATGCGTCGCTTTGGTCTTACACTACTGCCAGGGCCCGGCGCACCCCTCCAATATTCAGTTCAATGTTGATAGATTTGATTTGAAAAGTTGTATTAATCCAGCAGAAACTTGTTATCTTTCCAATAAAAATAAGTGACAGAAAATCTTTGCATGGGAGCCCACTCCTGTAATTTCAACCATGCTTTTACCTGTTACGGATTTCTTTCATGGGCATCCAGTGTCATGCTAAGTTCATTTCTTTCATGGGCATCCCTTGTCATGCTAAGTTCAAAGAGACTGATCAGGATAGATATCCATGAGTTTTTTTTATATGATCTTTTTCTTTAGGAAGGAAGATGAAACAAAACAAATCCAGCAGAAACTAGCTATCAGTTATCCTTCATAAGAGGGCCAGAAAGATGAAACCCACTCCCCTAATTTCAACCATGGACCTAGCTTGTTTGCTGATTTCTTATACCTTTTATGGATTTGTTTCAAATATGCTAATTAAGCTCCAAGAGACTCAAAAGGACAGATAGTTATGACTTGGTTTTAATGATCTTTTCTTCAGGAGATGAAACAAAACAAGGTTTATGTGAATATAGAAGAAATAGATAGTAGTGACAAAATGGACAGGTTAAAAAAAAAAAAAAAAGCGGGTGTCCATTTGAGTCGGACTAGTCGGCAATATGGGCCTGAAGAGCCGAGACCTGTTATCCTTCCACCGTCGGAAGCGAGGAGTTTTCGCAGCTCTGTGAAGCCAGCCTAACGCATTGCCCCCTTCTCTAGGTTCCAAGAGACCCAAAGCCTTCGCTCAAGCCACTTGAACCAACTCTCGACTTGGAACGGGCAGGTCAAATTACACACCACCAAACCCAACCAAACTCGACCAAATCATAATCCAACCCACTTTGATACCCCCACTTGGGTTACAGGCAAACGTTACCAAGCCCGGTGATTAATAACCTACAAGATATATTTATAGAGTCGTCTGCGAATCCTCCACACACCGATGTGGGACACACTCGCTAATATATACATAAACAAACTAAAATATTCTTTTCGTTAACAATTCCACCAACATATTGTAATTGAACTTCTCGTCATGTAAAACAAAACTATCTACAACGACATCAAGGGATTTTGATTCTTCGAAACCATCACATGGTTTCTTATATTCCAGTCCAACTTATCATCAACTTGTATGACTATCCTGGTACCCCCATAGCCCATATTGCAGTGGGAAAGACAATGAATGTGAAGAGATGACGACAAGGTCCGTCTTACTTCTAAAAGCTTCGGGAGATGTTGTCCGTGTTGTCCCACCAAAACATAACATCAACGCGAAATACAAGCTTCAGCTCGCAATGTCGATGCTGCCGTGCCATCGGTTTCCTTTTTATGTAATCTGATTTAGTGTTTATGTTATTGAAAATAATCATGCTTCACACATCATACTTTTTGTTTAAATAATACATAATAGAACACCATTAAATACGAGAAACTAAGCACTTCAACTTATGTAGAACGGAATACGATATATTGTAAGCACTAAACCTAAAATCTCATAGACTCTGTAATACTCCATGGAACAATCATGGACCGAACGTCTGGAAATCTATAATCCGCGCCTTTATCGGGGCATGTTTAACCATAAACCTACTGTCTACCTTATGGTCGCTCGTTTTAAGATGCAAGGTAACTAAAAGCGCATCATTGACATGACGCCTTGTTTATAGTTTTTCTTCGTGAGCAGTGCCTTTTTTTTGGTTCCTTCTTCGATAATTGCAAGCATGTAATAACATAACGAAATAAAACCCTAGTTAAAAGCATATGACCATATCTTAAATACGAATAGCTTATTTTCAATGGATTATTGAAATGCTACATTGTGGTGACATCTTGATAAATTGACTTCTTTGTGTTGACCCTACTACATATGAGAAACATCGGGACATATGTCGTGTTATTTTTTGTAAGCATTTTTTAAAGATTTTTGTTTGATAATTACAGGCATATATCAACACAAGTAAGAAAGCCCTAGTTACATCCCTACGACCATTTCCTATCAACAAATAACTTACTGGAAATGCATTTTTGAAATACTATATTATGGGGACATCAGGCTAAAATTACTTTTGTGTGTTAAATCTATTAAATCATAACACATATAGGAAAATATGTGATGATATTTTTAGTATAACTATTAAAAACTGACATCTCAAGCCGAGGCCATGACGCCTAATATATTTTCAAAATACAAAACCGACATTACACAAGTTAAAAAATCAAAATCCTAGTTATTTTTCGATATAAGAGCATGAAATCAAGTGTTAGATGAAAATGAAAGATGAATAACCTTCAAATCGGTAAACTGCATTCAAGGTTAATTGTGGAATGTTTTGAAAACAAAAAAAGCTTGCAATGACCTCTGTGTAGCGTTCCGGTCTTGGTGGGGGGTGGGGGGGGGGGGGGGGTTCAACTGCATTCAAGGTGGGTTCACATGAGAATCATGCCGAGTAAACATGCAAACACACAAATTGTTGAGTGGATGTTTGGGAAGAAAACCGAATCAAAGGAGAACATTGATTTAAAGAAGGTGGGAGATTTGTCTTTGACGACATTTTTGTTACAATTTTTTCAAGGGGATTTGGAGACGAAGGATTTGTGGAAGATATGTGAAAAATACGGAGTAGTGGTTGATGTTTATATGGCTAAGAAGTTGTTAGGGATGAAGCTTGGTTTTGTCAGATTCTTACATGTTGATAACAAGCAGTGTTTAATTCAAAACTTTTGCACCATATCGATTGGGAGATTTCTTTTATTTTTTTCGACTGCAATGCTTAGAAGGGAAGAGAAAACAAAGTTAGTCCATACGGATCAACAGAGACCACAAGTAAATTCAGATGGTAATAAAAATGAAGTCGGGAAGGAAATTCAAAATCTTATGCCTCGATGTCGGTAGGGAAGGGGAGACACGTAGTCAACATGAACATATTATGTTTTTTTGGAACAAAATTTTATGTAGAATTTGATAGACTTATCGTGTATGGATCTTGGGTGTGTTCGAAATTTGAATCTCATAGAAAACTTGTATAAGGTGTGTAGTGAAGAATAATTTAACAAAATTAAAGTTAAGTATATTGGTGGTATGTGAGTGTGTATTGAATCCTAGTCTCAAAATCCTTGCAGTTAGTTCGAAAAAATATGAAGAGAATATTGGCACATTAAGGAGATGAGGTTGTTAACAGATAACTTTTCGGTTGATTAAAGGATGGTGTGGCTTGAAATTTAGGGCCTTAATTCCCTTCCTCTGTGTGCTTGGACATCCGTTGCATTAAAAAAAATTACAATTTCTTGGGATGAAGCTATGTTTGTTGACCGGGATAAGAAAAAAAGAAACATTTAACGGATGAGAGTGTGTAAAATCAATTAAATCAGAAAATGGTAGAGTGTGTTACGGTGGTAAATGAAGAAGTGAAGCAATGAGTGTACATGAAAGGAATTAGATGTCGGGTTCATAACATTTAGAACAATATGGATGATATAAGTCAAAAAGGAAAAATACAATGATTCGATTAATTAATGGCGAGGATGTAAGTGGCAGCAGCATAGAGTGTGTGTGAAAGGGATTAGATGCCGCGTTGATAACATTTAGAAGAATGTGGATGATATAAGTCAACAAGGAGAATACAATGAATCAATTGATGGTGAGGATGTAAGTGGCGATGAGTAGGAGAATGTTTTTATGGATATTGTTCAGCATACACATGAGCAAACACCGGTTGTGGGGATAAAGTTTATGGAGGTCTATCAAATCAAGTTGGAAAAAAAAAGCATGCACAGGAGGGATGACATGTGTTTTGAGGGTGATAGTGCTAATTTAAAAAAACAAATATCTTGGGAGGACATGGTCACTGTGAAAGACATAACTAATGATAAGGAAGATAAATAAACTAAGTTAATGCCAATGAAGATGGAAGCTCGTCTCAATCCATTGCGAAACTACGAGGGTTTGATGGGGTTGATTTCATTGTGTTGCTGTCGAGGGGTTCTAGAAGCAATCCATAGTCAAGGAACATGATTTTGATGTCGAGAATTCGTTGGATAAGCCGATTATTCATCCTTATACTCTGCCACGTGAGAACGTACTCGAAAGGTTGTAAATCATACGTTCTTAAATTATTGAGTGAGAACACAATGGATAAACGAATATTCTTTCTGTTAAATGTTTGTGGGATGGAAGCAATAACAAATGGAATAAAGACATGAAGTTGTGTAGAAAGCATACTTTTAGGCTTTTTGGGATCCAAGAAACATGTATGGTCCGTTAGATCCTGTAAAAGTAAAGAGTATTTAGGGAAAGGGCCAAATGAGTATTACGAGGCATTTAGGATCCTTTGGTGGTTGTAATAAATACAGGTACCCGGAAAGAATACGTTATTATTGTCGAGGGGGCTTGTGTGATTCCTAAGTTTTTCATGAATACACACCTTATCTAGTTTTCTATCAGATTTACACTCCGGGAGGGTACTTTTTTTTTTTTTCTCCCTCAAGATATGCCAAATTCATTTAATGATTTCATTCATAAAGTTGGGCTACTTGATAAGAAATGTTCCTATGGGTGGGTATGATCGTACCAAAATTAGTGTTAATGGTTAAAAACTAGCAAATCGGATAGATTTGTAGTTTTCGAGAATCTTGTAGATGTTTCGGGTTTTATGTTAATGTCGTCGGATAAATCAATTTTGGATTATAGACACGTTCTTTTCAAACACGCGGTGGCAACTTTCAAGTTGTATTATTTTTGCATTAAATGGGATGATTTTGACGATGTTATAGAGATTTTGAACCGTTCATTAGATTCAGACATTCACCTAACACAAGTAAATTAGTGTTGATCCAAGAAAAGTTTAAAAAAATGAATGCTTCATCAAAATTTGAATAATAATAATAATAAACAATGGTGAAAATAATATGTTACAATGAAGACTTTGTGAGATTGATCAAGGAAATGCCACTCCAAAAGCAATGGGGATCGTTCGAATGTTTTGAGAAAAACTCATGATTATGAGAAATTGGAAACTTTATACGTTATTCAAAAAGCTAAGATTTATCGGAGAATTGAAGGGGACGCAAACTCAAGGTACGATAACAATATTCTTTATAAAAGACACATGGACCTTGTTATCCGTGGTATAATAACAATGAGTTAGCCGGATGATCCACAAATTGGTGAGAGGATTATTTTAGTAAAATATGTTAAATTTAACAGGTTCGGAGGCGAGAGTGTTCAAAAACATAGCACACAGTGTACAAGTCTTGCATCGTATCAGGACGAGTGTATCGAAGTTCTGTGCATGATTGAGGAAATTAGAAGTGCTGTTTGGTCGTATGAAGAGGATAAAGTTTCGGGTGCGGATGGTTTTTCCTTTAAGTTTGTAAAAAAAACATTGGGATTTACTGAAATATGATATTTTTGATGGCGTCACAAAGTTTATTCTTTCAGCTAATATTCCACACGGCTGTAATAGTTATTTCATCACTCCGGTTCCACACGTGGGTAGGTCGTTAAAGAAAAAAAATTATTTCAAAGGTAATATATTATCGACCAATTAGTTTGATTGTGTTACAATACAAAATCATTGCTAAGTTGTTGGCAAATCGATGATTTAAGCAAAAAAAAATCTTTCAAAGGTAAAAGTTGATGAACGAGGATGTTTGAAGTACATTGCTACTTTAGATTTGCGGTTAAGATAAGTGTTGTGCCAATTTGGGTGTTGACGATATCTGAGACTCATGTTTATCTGACGATTAAAACTTAAATAAAGTGTTTTTTTCCGAATAAGTGGAGCTTGAAGTGCACGTCTTGTACCTCATATCTTATATTTATAACTATGTGGTCGTTGGGATATAAATGTAAAGTAATTAAAGACCTCTAACATGAAATTAAGAATGACTTGGCTGATACTAATATGAGACGAAAAGCAATGCTGGAGGAACAAGTTATGAGTAAGAGGAACTCTACTGATGACGTAAAGAACACGATACAGATAGAATGAGAGAAAATTGAAGTGATGGATGAATTTTGGAGTTTGAAGCAAGGGTGGTTGATAGTAGTCGAGTCGCTTCATCAATTACATCCAAGCAATCACTTGAATTACAATTCCTTTATTATAGAAGCTTGTTTTGAGTATCAAGTTCCATTAATGGAGACCCACCTCTTGATATGACACCACTTGAAAGTTGAAATAGACGGCTTAAGTGATGTAGTGATGCTGTTAGAACATGGATCATCGCACCTTATGTACACTCAATTGAAAATTAAACATCACAGATGGTATAACAAGCGCGGACATTGAGTTTCGATTGTTGAATATGGAACTTTCCTTTTCACCTGAACTCGCATATAACGTTATTATCGAGCAATTTTCTTTATTCTAAATATATTTTTTAGGTAAAAGTTATCCGATAATTGTTAGAATCGAATTGGAAGTGATTGTAAAATGTTAGGAGGCGAAGATTGTTGGCACAGGTCCTTTAAGACACACGCAACTAACTCACGTAATGTATGAAGACAGCAAGAAGAAAGATTTTTATAATTCTATGTGCAGCAATCTGAAGAGTAAAAGACCAGGAAAAAAAACTTTATTTTATTTACTCAAGACTCGGTACAAGCTAAGGACCAGTACAACTCCATATACTTCGCTCAAACTAGAAGCTAAATTCTAAATAATAAACTACAAATTAAAACATAACATATAAATTCATAAATACTCATTAAAACTAACGTTCCAATCATGCGGGTGAACCAATGACAACGGAACCGATTAATCCAACAATCACCCCCTTAATCGGTTGTTCACGCCATTTGCTCAAAACAACCTTTAATCGCCCTTTTTCCATCTTGATTCTTGACCTTTCCCGGACACCCGGCCTCCACCTCAGTCAGGTCCAAAGTCATCACCTAATCCCGATATTTCCCGCGCACCCGACCTTCACCTCCGTCCGTCCAAAGTCTTCCACACCCGGCTGTTGTTTGTCACCACAGAGAATCCGTTTTCACCTAACACTTCTGTGAAACGAGAGCCTTCTTCCACAAATAAAGAAAACAAAGCAACCCGCTTTTCCCGTCTTCTTTCACCTGGAAAACGAAATAAACCCAAAGCCACCTGCTTTGACGGATCTTTTCTATTTGTTTTCTTACTCATCTTCGGTAAATCTCTCCATTTTCCGGTGACCTACCCCACAGCCTACCGCCGGAAGAACCACCATTCTTGCCTTCACAGCCAAGAGCACAACCATTGGATTTTACACCAATGAAAATCATGAGCAAAAACACCTCGAAGCACCCTCACGATCGCCTTCATCTCTGTTAACACCCATTGCATGCTATACCGAAAAGCACAACGACCCTCTGTGACCTACTTCACCATCATCACATCTTGTTTCAACCGGCAAATCACCACAATTAACCGCAGCCACCTGCTGCACACAACAGTGTTCTGCCATTTGTATCAACTAGAACCTCCAGTCGAGAAACCGCTGCCAAACAACCCCCTTTCCGCTGCGATAGCAACTTTGTGCCCGAAGGCTCCTCCCCTTCGAGGTCGACTCTCAAAACGGCCTTGTTCCTCTTCACTAGCCCTAAGCTCTGATACCAAATGTTGGTACACGCCCTTGAAAACACACAGACACACACACAACACACACTAGTCACGTAAATATGTATGTAAACTTGCAAAAATGGAACGTGATTACAAAACGTCTACATCTTCCTATATACCAAACGAAAACAAAGTACATCTATTTATACCAAATAAAGAGCTGGATAATAAGCTACCATCTAGCCACAAATCCATGCTCAAGTGAAGCCACTATCCTTTTTATTTTCCACAAAACCCGGTCAAAGATAGGGCCAAATCTTTTGCTCCAAGTTTGGATTACAACAAATCCGATTAAGCCAACAAAGATGGTGTGATTCCAGCAATGACGAAATAGCAAGCCGATGAGAATAGCGGGACATGTTGGTTGAAAAAGCAGATAGTATCTTGGAAAGGAATAGTGAACAGTTACGGGAAGAATAATTTATGGTTGAATCTTACCTGGGAACGGGATGACGTAACAAAGAAACGGTTGCCCGGAAAATAAATTTTGTCAGGATATTAAAGGAGTAAGAAATGTGTTAGATATGATTATAAAATTATATGGTTTCAAGATATAATATGATTTTTATCAGAAAAACAAGCTAAAAGGATTACGTATGATTAAAAACACATATTTTGATAGAATGGATTTTAACAGTGTTGGACTTATCTGAGAAGTTTGAGTTTGTGCATTATTTATTAATTTAGTTGATAGATATGTGATAAAAAAGTAAATGGACAAAAGCAAAGGATAGTAGGTACACGAGTGGAAGGAGCCATTTGTAATTGACTAACTATCAGCATGAAATGAAGTTGTTCTGTTTACAGAAAAATAAGAAAAGAAAAGGCAATGCAATCATAAACACATATGCATATGCAGTAGTGTAAGTTTGATTTGAATATATACAGAAACTCAGAAAGTAAAGAAGTAAAAGAATAATATTGAAGCTGTTTTGGTTGGTGAAGGAAGGAACCGCTGGCAGTGAAAGCGAAAGTGTGTGCATCCCATGCAGTTCCCACATCGGGTGAATGGAGGAAGCAGACAAGAGGGAGGCGAGTAGAAAAGGGGAAGCCCACAGCTGTAAGAAGCATACCTTTCTCGGCCTTTTGGCTAAGATCAAGTGTAGTATCTGTTCTTATCAGTTTAATATCTGATATGTGGGCCATCGGCCCACTCGATATTAATCTTATTTTTTATGGGGGAAGGCCCGTTACAGTAGCTTGCTGCTGGGGTTCTTCATGCGTCGCTTTGGTCTTACACTACTGCCAGGGCCCGGCGCACCCCTCCAATATTCAGTTCAATGTTGATAGATTTGATTTGAAAAGTTGTATTAATCCAGCAGAAACTTGTTATCTTTCCAATAAAAATAAGTGACAGAAAATCTTTGCATGGGAGCCCACTCCTGTAATTTCAACCATGCTTTTACCTGTTACGGATTTCTTTCATGGGCATCCAGTGTCATGCTAAGTTCATTTCTTTCATGGGCATCCCTTGTCATGCTAAGTTCAAAGAGACTGATCAGGATAGATATCCATGAGTTTTTTTTATATGATCTTTTTCTTTAGGAAGGAAGATGAAACAAAACAAATCCAGCAGAAACTAGCTATCAGTTATCCTTCATAAGAGGGCCAGAAAGATGAAACCCACTCCCCTAATTTCAACCATGGACCTAGCTTGTTTGCTGATTTCTTATACCTTTTATGGATTTGTTTCAAATATGCTAATTAAGCTCCAAGAGACTCAAAAGGACAGATAGTTATGACTTGGTTTTAATGATCTTTTCTTCAGGAGATGAAACAAAACAAGGTTTATGTGAATATAGAAGAAATAGATAGTAGTGACAAAATGGACAGGTTAAAAAAAAAAAAAAAAAAGCGGGTGTCCATTTGAGTCGGACTAGTCGGCAATATGGGCCTGAAGAGCCGAGACCTGTTATCCTTCCACCGTCGGAAGCGAGGAGTTTTCGCAGCTCTGTGAAGCCAGCCTAACGCATTGCCCCCTTCTCTAGGTTCCAAGAGACCCAAAGCCTTCGCTCAAGCCACTTGAACCAACTCTCGACTTGGAACGGGCAGGTCAAATTACACACCACCAAACCCAACCAAACTCGACCAAATCATAATCCAACCCACTTTGATACCCCCACTTGGGTTACAGGCAAACGTTACCAAGCCCGGTGATTAATAACCTACAAGATATATTTATAAAGTCGTCTGCGAATCCTCCACACACCGATGTGGGACACACTCGCTAATATATACATAAACAAACTAAAATATTCTTTTCGTTAACAATTCCACCAACATATTGTAATTGAACTTCTCGTCATGTAAAACAAAACTATCTACAACGACATCAAGGGATTTTGATTCTTCGAAACCATCACATGGTTTCTTATATTCCAGTCCAACTTATCATCAACTTGTATGACTATCCTGGTACCCCCATAGCCCATATTGCAGTGGGAAAGACAATGAATGTGAAGAGATGACGACAAGGTCCGTCTTACTTCTAAAAGCTTCGGGAGATGTTGTCCGTGTTGTCCCACCAAAACATAACATCAACGCGAAATACAAGCTTCAGCTCGCAATGTCGATGCTGCCGTGCCATCGGTTTCCTTTTTATGTAATCTGATTTAGTGTTTATGTTATTGAAAATAATCATGCTTCACACATCATACTTTTTGTTTAAATAATACATAATAGAACACCATTAAATACGAGAAACTAAGCACTTCAACTTATGTAGAACGGAATACGATATATTGTAAGCACTAAACCTAAAATCTCATAGACTCTGTAATACTCCATGGAACAATCATGGACCGAACGTCTGGAAATCTATAATCCGCGCCTTTATCGGGGCATGTTTAACCATAAACCTACTGTCTACCTTATGCTCGCTCGTTTTAAGATGCAAGGTAACTAAAAGCGCATCATTGACATGACGACTTGTTTATAGTTTTTCTTCGTGAGCAGTGCCTTTTTTTTTGGTTCCTTCTTCGATAATTGCAAGCATGTAATAACATAACGAAATAAAACCCTAGTTAAAAGCATATGACCATATCTTAAATACGAATAACTTATTTTCAATGGATTATTGAAATGCTACATTGTGGTGACATCTTGATAAATTGACTTCTTTGTGTTGACCCTACTACATATGAGAAACATCGGGACATATGTCGTGTTATTTTTTGTAAGCATTTTTTAAAGATTTTTGTTTGATAATTACAGGCATATATCAACACAAGTAAGAAAGCCCTAGTTACATCCCTACGACCATTTCCTATCAACAAATAACTTACTGGAAATGCATTTTTGAAATACTATATTATGGGGACATCAGGCTAAAATTACTTTTGTGTGTTAAATCTATTAAATCATAACACATATAGGAAAATATGTGATGATATTTTTAGTATAACTATTAAAAACTGACATCTCAAGCCGAGGCCATGACGCCCAATATATTTTCAAAATACAAAACCGACATTACACAAGTTAAAAAATCAAAATCCTAGTTATTTTTCGATATAAGAGCATGAAATCAAGTGTTAGATGAAAATGAAAGATGAATAACCTTCAAATCGGTAAACTGCATTCAAGGTTAATTGTGGAATGTTTTGAAAACAAAAAAAGCTTGCAATGACCTCTGTGTAGCGTTCCGGTCTTGGTGGGGGGTGGGGGGGGGGGGGGGTTCAACTGCATTCAAGGTGGGTTCACATGAGAATCATGCCGAGTAAACATGCAAACACACAAATTGTTGAGTGGATGTTTGGGAAGAAAACCGAATCAAATGAGAACCTTGATTTAAAGAAGGTGGGAGATTTGTCTTTGACGACATTTTTGTTACAATTTTTTCAAGGGGATTTGGAGACGAAGGATTTGTGGAAGATATGTGAAAAATACGGAGTAGTGGTTGATGTTTATATGGCTAAGAAGTTGTTAGGGATGAAGCTTGGTTTTGTCAGATTCTTACATGTTGATAATAAGCAGTGTTTGATTCAAAACTTTTGCACCATATCGATTGGGAGATTTCTTTTATTTTTTTCGACTGCAATGCTTAGAAGGGAAGAGAAAACAAAGTTAGTCCATACGGATCAACAGAGACCACAAGTAAATTCAGATGGTAATAAAAATGAAGTCGGGAAGGAAATTCAAAATCTTATGCCTCGATGTCGGTAGGGAAGGGGAGACACGTAGTCAACATGAACATATTATGTTTTTTTGGAACAAAATTTTATGTAGAATTTGATAGACTTATCGTGTATGGATCTTGGGTGTGTTCGAAATTTGAATCTCATAGAAAACTTGTATAAGGTGTGTAGTGAAGAATGATTTAACAAAATTAAAGTTAAGTATATTGGTGGTATGTGAGTGTGTATTGAATCCTAGTCTCAAAATCCTTGCAGTTAGTTCGAAAAAATATGAAGAGAATATTGGCACATTAAGGAGACGAGGTTGTTAACAGATAACTTTTCGGTTGATTAAAGGATGGTGTGGCTTGAAATTTAGGGCCTTAATTCCCTTCCTCTGTGTGCTTGGACATCCGTTGCATTAAAAAAAATTACAATTTCTTGGGATGAAGCTATGTTTGTTGACCGGGATAAGAAAAAAAGAAACATTTAACGGATGAGAGTGTGTAAAATCAATTAAATCAGAAAATGGTAGAGTGTGTTACGGTGGTAAATGAAGAAGTGAAGCAATGAGTGTACATGAAAGGAATTAGATGTCGGGTTCATAACATTTAGAAAAATATGGATGATATAAGTCAAAAAGGAGAATACAATGATTCGATTAATTAATGGCGAGGATGTAAGTGGCAGCAGCATAGAGTGTGCGTGAAAGGGATTAGATGCCGCGTTGATAACATTTAGAAGAATGTGGATGATATAAGTCAACAAGGAGAATACAATGACTCAATTGATGGTGAGGATGTAAGTGGCGATGAGTAGGAGAATGTTTTTATGGATATTGTTCAGCATACACATGAGCAAACACCGGTTGTGGGGATAAAGTTTATGGAGGTCTATCAAATCAAGTTGGAAAAAAAAAGCATGCACAGGAGGGATGACATGTGTTTTGAGGGTGATAGTGCTAATTTAAAAAAACAAATATCTTGGGAGGACATGGTCACTATGAAAGACATAACTAATGATAAGGAAGATAAATAAACTAAGTTAATGCCAATGAAGATGGAAGCTCGTCTCAATCCATTGCGAAACTACGAGGGTTTGATGGGGTTGATTTCATTGTGTTGCTGTCGAGGGGTTCTAGAAGCAATCCATAGTCAAGGAACATGATTTTGATGTCGAGAATTCGTTGGATAAGCCGATTATTCATCCTTATACTCTGCCACGTGAGAACGTACTCGAAAGGTTGTAAATCATACGTTCTTAAATTATTGAGTGAGAACACAATGGATAAACGAATATTCTTTCTGTTAAATGTTTGTGGGATGGAAGCAATGACAAATGGAATAAAGACATGAAGTTGTGTAGAAAGCATACTTTTAGGCTTTTTGGGATCCAAGAAACATGTATGGTCCGTTAGATCCTGTAAAAGTAAAGAGTATTTAGGGAAAGGGCCAAATGAGTATTACGAGGCATTTAGGATCCTTTGGTGGTTGTAATAAATACAGGTACCCGGAAAGAATACGTTATTATTGTCGAGGGGGCTTGTGTGATTCCTAAGTTTTTCATGAATACACACCTTATCTAGTTTTCTCTCAGATTTACACTCCGGGAGGGTACTTTTTTTTTTTTTTCTCCCTCAAGATATGCCAAATTCATTTAATGATTTCATTCATAAAGTTGGGCTACTTGATAAGAAATGTTCCTATGGGTGGGTATGATCGTACCAAAATTAGTGTTAATGGTTAAAAACTAGCAAATCGGATAGATTTGTAGTTTTCGAGAATCTTGTAGATGTTTCGGGTTTTATGTTAATGTCGTCGGATAAATCAATTTTGGATTATAGACACGTTCTTTTCAAACACGCGGTGGCAACTTTCAAGTTGTATTATTTTTGCATTAAATGGGATGATTTTGACGATGTTATAGAGATTTTGAACCGTTCATTAGATTCAGACATTCACCTAACACAAGTAAATTAGTGTTGATCCAGGAAAAGTTTAAAAAAATGAATGCTTCATCAAAATTTGAATAATAATAATAATAAACAATGGTGAAAATAATATGTTACAATGAAGACTTTGTGAGATTGATCAAGGAAATGCCACTCCAAAAGCAATGGGGATCGTTCGAATGTTTTGAGAAAAACTCATGATTATGAGAAATTGGAAACTTTATACGTTATTCAAAAAGCTAAGATTTATCGGAGAATTGAAGGGGACGCAAACTCAAGGTACGATAACAATATTCTTTATAGAAGACACATGGACCTTGTTATCCGTGGTATAAAAACAATGAGTTAGCCGGATGATCCACAAATTGGTGAGAGGATTATTTTAGTAAAATATGTTAAATTTAACAGGTTCGGAGGCGAGAGTGTTCAAAAACATAGCACACAGTGTACAAGTCTTGCATCGTATCAGGATGAGTGTATCGAAGTTCTGTGCATGATTGAGGAAATTAGAAGTGTTGTTTGGTCGTGTGAAGAGGATAAGGTTTAGGGTGCGGATGGTTTTTCCTATAAGTTTGTAAAAAAAAAACATTGGGATTTACTGAAATATGATATTTTTGATGGCGTCACAAAGTTTATTCTTTCAGCTAATATTCCACACGGCTGTAATAGTTATTTCATCACTCCGGTTCCACACGTGGGTAGGTCGTTAAAGAAAAAAAATTATTTCAAAGGTAATATATTATCGACCAATTAGTTTGATTGTGTTACAATACAAAATCATTGCTAAGTTGTTGGCAAATCGATGATTTAAGCAAAAAAAAATCTTTCAAAGGTAAAAGTTGATGAACGAGGATGTTTGAAGTACATTGCTACTTTAGATTTGCGGTTAAGATAAGTGTTGTGCCAATTTGGGTGTTGACGATATCTGAGACTCATGTTTATCTGACGATTAAAACTTAAATAAAGTGTTTTTTTCCGAATAAGTGGAGCTTGAAGTGCACGTCTTGTACCTCATATCTTATATTTATAACTATGTGGTCGTTGGGATATAAATGTAAAGTAATTAAAGACCTCTAACATGAAATTAAGAATGACTTGGCTGATACTAATATGAGACGAAAAGCAATGCTGGAGGAACAAGTTATGAGTAAGAGGAACTCTACTGATGACGTAAAGAACACGATACAGATAGAATGAGAGAAAATTGAAGTGATGGATGAATTTTGGAGTTTGAAGCAAGGGTGGTTGATAGTAGTCGAGTCGCTTCATCAATTACATCCAAGCAATCACTTGAATTACAATTCCTTTATTATAGAAGCTTGTTTTGAGTATCAAGTTCCATTAATGGAGACCCACCTCTTGATATGACACCACTTGAAAGTTGAAATAGACGGCTTAAGTGATGTAGTGATGTTGTTAGAACATGGATCATCGCACCTTATGTACACTCAATTGAAAATTAAACATCACAGATGGTATAACAAGCGCGGACATTGAGTTTCGATTGTTGAATATGGAACTTTCCTTTTCACCTGAACTCGCATATAACGTTATTATCGAGCAATTTTCTTTATTCTAAATATATTTTTTAGGTAAAAGTTATCCGATAATTGTTAGAATCGAATTGGAAGTGATTGTAAAATGTTAGGAGGCGAAGATTGTTGGCACAGGTCCTTTAAGACACACGCAACTAACTCACGTAATGTATGAAGACAGCAAGAAGAAAGATTTTTATAATTCTATGTGCAGCAATCTGAAGAGTAAAAGACCAGGAAAAAAAACTTTATTTTATTTACTCAAGACTCGGTACAAGCTAAGGACCAGTACAACTCCATATACTTCGCTCAAACTAGAAGCTAAATTCTAAATAATAAACTACAAATTAAAACATAACATATAAATTCATAAATACTCATTAAAACTAACGTTCCAATCATGCGGGTGAACCAATGACAACGGAACCGATTAATCCAACAATCACCCCCTTAATCGGTTGTTCACGCCATTTGCTCAAAACAACCTTTAATCGCCCTTTTTCCATCTTGATTCTTGACCTTTCCCGGACACCCGGCCTCCACCTCAGTCAGGTCCAAAGTCATCACCTAATCCCGATATTTCCCGCGCACCCGACCTTCACCTCCGTCCGTCCAAAGTCTTCCACACCCGGCTGTTGTTTGTCACCACAGAGAATCCGTTTTCACCTAACACTTCTGTGAAACGAGAGCCTTCTTCCACAAATAAAGAAAACAAAGCAACCCGCTTTTCCCGTCTTCTTTCACCTGGAAAACGAAATAAACCCAAAGCCACCTGCTTTGACGGATCTTTTCTATTTGTTTTCTTACTCATCTTCGGTAAATCTCTCCATTTTCCGGTGACCTACCCCACAGCCTACCGCCGGAAGAACCACCATTCTTGCCTTCACAGCCAAGAGCACAACCATTGGATTTTACACCAATGAAAATCATGAGCAAAAACACCTCGAAGCACCCTCACGATCGCCTTCATCTCTGTTAACACCCATTGCATGCTATACCGAAAAGCACAACGACCCTCTGTGACCTACTTCACCATCATCACATCTTGTTTCAACCGGCAAATCACCACAATTAACCGCAGCCACCTGCTGCACACAACAGTGTTCTGCCATTTGTATCAACTAGAACCTCCAGTCGAGAAACCGCTGCCAAACAACCCCCTTTCCGCTGCGATAGCAACTTTGTGCCCGAAGGCTCCTCCCCTTCGAGGTCGACTCTCAAAACGGCCTTGTTCCTCTTCACTAGCCCTAAGCTCTGATACCAAATGTTGGTACACGCCCTTGAAAACACACAGACACACACACAACACACACTAGTCACGTAAATATGTATGTAAACTTGCAAAAATGGAACGTGATTACAAAACGTCTACATCTTCCTA